>NC_042633.1:39196832-39539522 GCF_901001135.1 Rhinatrema bivittatum
AGGCTCTCACTGTCACATGCTCTCTCTCATACAGTCATTCATACCCAGTCTCTCTCTTGCCCATGCGGTCTGACTCTCACACACCCAGGCTGTCTCTCACTCCCACATGCTATCTTGCTCAAGTACAGACTCTCACTGTCACCTCTCTCTCATACAATCATTCATACACAGTCTCTCTCTTCACATGCTGTCTGACTCTCACACACCCAGGCTCTCTCACTTCCACATGCTGTCTTGCTCAAGCACAGGCTCTCACTGTCACATGCTCTCGCTCTCATACAATCATTCATACACAGTCTCTCTCTTGCACATGCTGTCTGACTCTCACACACCCAGGCTCTCTCTCACTCCCACATGCTGTCTTGCTCAAGCACAGGCTCTCACTGTCACATGCTCTCTCTCTCATACAATCATTCATACACAGTCTCTCTCTTGCACATGCTGTCTGACTCTCACACACACAGGCTCTCTCTCACTCCCACATGCTGTCTTGCTCAAGCACAGACTCTCACTGTCACATACTCTCTCTCATACAAATCATTCACACTGGCTCTCACTGTCACATGCTTTCTCTCTTACAATCATTCATACACAGTCTCTCTCTTGCACATGCTGTCTGACTCACACACACAGGCTCTCTCTCACTCCCACATGCTGTCTTGCTCAAGCACAGACTCTCACTGTCACATGCTCTCTCTCATATAATCATTCATACACAGTCTCTCTCTTGCACATGCTTGTCTGACTCTCAGACACCCAGGCTCTCTCTCACTCCCACATGCTGTCTTGCTCAAGCACAGGCTCTCACTGTCACATGCTCTCTCTCATACAATCATTCAAACACAGTCTCTCTCTTGCACATACTATCTGACTCTCACACACCCAGGCTCTCTCTCACTCCCACATGCTGTCTTCCTCAAGCACAGGCTCTCACTGTCACATGCTCTCTCTCTAGCCCTACGTCAACAGATTGTTTCTTTGGGATTTGTATTTTTATTACGTTTTCCATGTAGATGTGAACTAAAGAAACATAGAAACATAGAAATGACGGCAGAAGAAGACCAAACGGCCCATCCAGTCTGCCCAGCAAGCCACGCAGGAGAGCAAGTATACCTATTCTATCAAGTTGATCAATTAAAACAATTTGCAGAAGCACAGCAATCTAGTGTAGCCACAATAGAGGCTCCTATAGCAGAATCATCTCCCACAAGTGTTATACAAATAAGTGAGTAGCTATGATGGGTATAGAAATAGAAACAGTTGGTTTGTGAAGATAAAAGGTGTATAATTAACAATATTATATCTCCTTAAATTCCTAGTTCCTTAAATTCTGCCTCCATTTTTTCTTTAAAGTTTATTACAATTACAACTAAATATTTTTTAATCTAAAAGTACTTTGGAATTTGTATATATGGAAACAAATGGAAGGTTTTCAAATAATTTTTGTTAATCATAGAAATATTTACCACTGTTGTTTTTTCTGCATATACATGGTATATATATTTTTACAATGAGTTTTGTTTAAATATTTTCTTTGTTAATTTGAAATGAAAATGATAAATAAAGAATTTAAAAAAAAAGTTCATTTTTCTTCATTGACTACCATTTTAATTATTGGGTAGTATGTGATGTGTCTGCTGTTTGAAATATTTTATTGGTGTTTGGTAAAGCTTTCAAAATTTGCATTAATCTTTAATTATTGGATATTCTATTCATCAGCTGTTTTGAAATTGTCTTATTTATATGGTTTTATAATTATGATTAATGATTTATATATCTTTATATTATTGATTTGTTTCACAAGGAATGGTGATATTTTTGTTTTTCCATTGTTACACTGTATAGAGCAGTGATGGCCAACCTTTTGTGCTTAGTGTGTCAGAATTCATAAAAAAAACCGAGCATAACTCGGGTGGTGTGTCACTTCTAGAAAAATCCATAATTTTGTGATATTTGTAGCTCTAATATTAATAACAAAAAGTTATAATTTTAATATATGTTCTGTATTTATTAATAAAGCAAAAACAAATAATTCTTTACCTTACCTGCTTAGTGACTTTTTTGTTGCTGAATTTCATTGGCTAAATTTTCAATTAAAACACTGTCTCCCCCTCCACCACCCCCCAACACAAACTCTTACTCCCCTGGATTTTCTCATACACACTCATGCTCTCACACTCACTGGCTCCCTCACATATACACAATCACACACATACTCAGGCAAGTTCCCAATCATTCTCACACACACATACACACACACCTAGGCAAGCTCCCAGTCATTCCCAGTCATTCCGAGCGGTGACTTGGGTTCGGACTGACTTTCCAGAAGTCTGTGGCCTCTTCTAGCACAACCACGGATTTCGGAGCAGCAGACTTCATACTCCGGACTCCGGGCGGTGACTAGGGTTCGGACTGCATTTTCAAGGGTCTGCAGCCCCTTCCAGCACAACCATGGCTGGCGGAGCGGCAGACTCCCTTCTCCGGACTCCGGGCGGTGACTCGGGTTCGGACTTTGTTTCCAGGTTCTGCGGCCCCTTCCAGCACAACCGCGGCTGGCGGAGCGGCAGACTCCCTTCCCCGGACTCCGGGCGGTGACTCGGGTTCGGACTTCGTTTCCAGGGTCTGCGGCCCCTTCCAGCACAACCATGGCTGGCGGAGCGGCAGACTCCCTTCCCCGGACTCCGGGCGGTGACTCGGGTTCGGACTTTGTTTCCAGGTTCTGCGGCCCCTTCCAGCACAACCATGGCTGGCGGAGCGGCAGACTCCCTTCCCCGGACTCCGGGCGGTGACTCGGGTTCGGACTTCGTTTCCAGGGTCTGCGGCCCCTTCCAGCACAACCGTGGCTGGCGGAGTCGCAGACTCCCTTCCCCGGACTCCGGGCGGTGACTCGGGTTCGCGCTGGATGCAAATGATGAAAGTTTTAAAAATGCTGAGATCTTCTTTGATTTCTTCCAAAGATAATGCTCTGATGCATCCATGAACTAGGCAGTACGAGAAATCTCTGGTTTGATGACAGAATGCTGGGTCCGTGACTCGGGTTCGGACTGCTTTGTTTCAGTTGCTGAGGTGATACCTCTCTCATGCTCAAAAGCCACTCTAGAAGCTCCTACCACCAGAACCGACTCCCTTCCCCGAACTCCGGGCGGTGACTCGGGTTCAGTCTGACTTTCCAGGAGTCTGTGGCCTCTTCCAGCACAACCGCAGCTGGCGGAGCGGCAGACTCCCTTCCCCGGACTCCGGGCGGTGACTCGGGTTCGGACTTCGTTTCCGGGGTCTGCGGCCCCTTCCAGCACAACCGCGGCTGGCGGAGCGGCAGACTGCCTTGCTCGGACTCCGGGAGGTGACTCGGGTTCGGACTTCGTTTCCGGGGTCTGCGGCCCCTTCCAGCACAACCGCGGCTGGCGGAGCGGCAGACTCCCTTCCACGGACTCTGGGCGGTGACTCGGGTTCGGACTTCGTTTCCGGGGTCTGCGGCCCCTTCCAGCACAACCGCGGCTGGCGGAGCGGCAAACTCCCTTCCCCGTACTCCGGGCGGTGACTCGGGTTCGGACTTCGTTTCCAGGGGTCTGCGGCCCCTTCCAGCACAACCGCGGCTGACGGAGTGGCAGACTCCCTTCCCCGGACTCCGGGCGGTGACTCGGGTTCGGACTTCGTTTCCAGGGTCTGCGGCCCCTTCCAGCACAACCGTGGCTGGCGGAGTCACAGACTCCCTTCCCCGGACTCCGGGCGGTGACTCGGGTTCGGACTTCGTTTCCAGGGTCTGCGGCCCCTTCCAGCACAACCGTGGCTGGTGGAGCGGCAAACTCCCTTCCCCGGACTCCGGGCGGTGACTCGGGTTCGGACTTCGTTTCCAGGGGTCTGTGGCCCCTTCCAGCACAACTGCGGCTGGTGGAGTGGCAGACTCCCTTCCCCGGACTCCGGGCGGTGACTCGGATTTGGACTTCGTTTCCAGGGTCTGCGGCCCCTTCCAGCACAACCGTGGCTGGCGGAGCGGCAGACTCCCTTCCCCGGACTCCGGGCAGTGACTCGGGTTCGGTCTGACTTTCCAGGAGTCTGTGGCCTCTTCCAGCACAACCGCGGCTGGCGGAGCGGCAGACTCCCTTCCCCAGACTCCGGGCGGTGACTCGGGTTTGGACTTCGTTTCCAGGGTCTGCAGCCCCTTCCAGCACAACCGCGGCTGGCGGAGCAGCAGACTCCCTTCCACGGACTCCGGGCGGTGACTCGGGTTCGGACTTCGTTTCCGGGATGTGCTGCCCCTTCCAGCACAACCGCGGCTGGCGGAGCGGCAAACTCCCTTCCCCGGACTCCGGGCGGTGACTCGGGTTCGGACTTCGTTTCCAGGGGTCTGCGGCCCCTTCCAGTACAACCGCGGCTGGTGGAGTGGCAGACTCCCTTCCCCGGACTCCGGGCGGTGACTCGGGTTCGGACTTCGTTTCCAGGGTCTGCGGCCCCTTCCAGCACAACCATGGCTGGTGGAGCGGCAAACTCCCTTCCCCGGAACTCCGTGCGGTGACTCGGGTTCGGTCTGACTTTCCAGGAGTCTGTGGCCTCTTCCAGCACAACCGCGGCTGGCGGAGCGGCAGACTCCCTTCCCCAGACTCCGGGCGGTGACTCGGGTTTGGACTTCGTTTCCAGGGTCTGCAGCCCCTTCCAGCACAACCGCGGCTGGCGGAGCAGCAGACTCCCTTCCACGGACTCCGGGCGGTGACTCGTGTTCGGACTTCGTTTCCGGGATGTGCTGCCCCTTCCAGCACAACCGCGGCTGGCGGAGCGGCAAACTCCCTTCCCCGGACTCCGGGCGGTGACTCGGGTTCGGACTTCGTTTCCAGGGGTCTGCGGCCCCTTCCAGCACAACCGCGGCTGGTGGAGTGGCAGACTCCCTTCCCCGGACTCCGGGCGGTGACTCGGGTTCGGACTTCGTTTCCAGGGTCTGCGGCCCCTTCCAGCACAACCGTGGCTGGCGGAGCGGCAGACTCCCTTCCCCGGACTCCGGGCGGTGACTCGGGTTCGGACTTCGTTTCCAGGGTCTGCGGCCCCTTCCAGCACAACCGTGGCTGGTGGAGCGGCAAACTCCCTTCCCCAGACTCCGGGCGGTGACTCGGGTTCGGACTTCGTTTCCAGGGGTCTGCGGCCCCTTCCAGCACAACCGCGGCTGGCGGAGTGGCAGACTCCCTTCCCCGGACTCCGGGCGGTGACTCGGGTTTGGACTTCGTTTCCAGGGGTCTGCGGCCCCTTCCAGCACAACCGCGGCTGGCGGAGCGGCAGACTCCCTTCCCCGGACTCTGGGCGGTGACTCGGGTTCGGACTTCGTTTCCGGGGTCTGCGGCCCCTTCCAGCACAACCGTGGCTGGCGGAGCGGCAGACTCCCTTCCCCGGACTCCGGGCGGTGACTCGGGTTCGCGCTGGATGCAAATGATGAAAGTTTTAAAAATGCTGAGACCTTCTGTGATTTCTTCCAAAGGAAACGCTCTGATGCATCCATGAACTAGGCAGTACGAGAAATCTCAGGTTTGATGACAGAATGCTGGGTCCGTGACTCGGGTTCGGACTGCCTTGTTTCAGTTGCTGAGGTGATACCTCTCTCATGCTCAAAAGCCACTCTAGAGGCTCCTACCACCAGAACCGACTCCCTTCCCTGAACTCCGTGCGGTGACTCGGGTTCGGTCTGACTTTCCAGGAGTCTGTGGCCTCTTCCAGCACAACCGCGGCTGGCGGAGCGGCAGACTCCCTTCCCCGGACTCCGGGCGGTGACTCGGGTTCGGACTTCGTTTCCAGGGTCTGCAGCCCCTTCCAGCACAACCGCGGCTGGCGGAGCAGCAGACTCCCTTCCACGGACTCCGGGCGGTGACTCGGGTTCGGACTTCGTTTCCGGGATGTGCTGCCCCTTCCAGCACAACCGCGGCTGGCGGAGCGGCAAACTCCCTTCCCCGGACTCCAGGCGGTGACTCGGGTTCGGACTTCGTTTCCAGGGGTCTGCGGCCCCTTCCAGCACAACCGCGGCTGGTGGAGTGGCAGACTCCCTTCCCCGGACTCCGGGCGGTGACTCGGGTTCGGACTTCGTTTCCAGGGTCTGCGGCCCCTTCCAGCACAACCGTGGCTGGCGGAGCGGCAGACTCCCTTCCCCGGACTCCGGGCGGTGACTCGGGTTCGGACTTCGTTTCCAGGGTCTGCGGCCCCTTCCAGCACAACCGTGGCTGGTGGAGCGGCAAACTCCCTTCCCCGGACTCCGGGCGGTGACTCGGGTTCGGACTTCGTTTCCAGGGGTCTGCGGCCCCTTCCAGCACAACCGCGGCTGGCGGAGCGGCAGACTCCCTTCCCCGGACTCCGGGCGGTGACTCGGGTTTGGACTTCGTTTCCAGTGGTCTGCGGCCCCTTCCAGCACAACCGCGGCTGGCGGAGTGGCAGACTCCCTTCCCCGGACTCCGGGCGGTGACTCGGGTTCGGACTTCGTTTCCGGGGTCTGCGGCCCCTTCCAGCACAACCGCGGCTGGCGGAGCGGCAGACTCCCTTCCACGGACTCCGGGCGGTGACTCGGGTTCGGACTTCATTTCCGGGGTCTGCGGCCCCTTCCAGCACAACCACGGCTGGCGGAGCGGCAAACTCCCTTCCCCGGACTCCGGGCGGTGACTCGGGTTCGGACTTCGTTTCCAGGGGTCTGCGGCCCCTTCCAGCACAACCGCGGCTGGCGGAGCGGCAGACTGCCTTCCCCGGACTCCGGGCGGTGACTCGGGTTCGGACTGCCTCTCCTGCGGTGAGCAGGTCCCGTGCCCCTCCTCCTCAAAGAGCTTCAATCACTGCCTCTCCACGGCTCAAAAGCCGCTCTAGTGGCTACTTTCATCACAAACGAGGCTGGCAGAGCGGCAGACTCCCTTCCCCGGACTCCGGGCAGTGACTCGGTTTCGGATTTCTTTTCCAGGGTCTGCGGCCCCTTCCAGCACAACCGCGGCTGGCGGCGCGGCAGACTCCCTTCCCCGGACTCCGGGCGCTGACTCGGGTTCGGACTTCGTTTCCAGGGTCTGCGGCCCCTTCCAGCACAACCGCGGCTGGCGGAGCGGCAGACTCCCTTCCCCGGACTCCGGGCGGTGACTCGGGTTCAGACTGCCTCCTCAAAGAGCTTCAATCGCTGCCTCTCTGAGGATCAAAAGCCATTCTAATGGCTACTTTCAGCAGAACTGTGGCTAGCGGAGCTGCATTCTCCCTTCTCCGGGCGGTGACTCGGGTTGGGACTCCCTTTCCTGGGGTCAGGAGATCCCGGCCTCCTTCTAAAAGAGCTTCAATCACTGCCTCTCTGAGGCTCAAAAGCCGCTCTAGTGGCTACTTCCAGTAGAACTGTGGCTAGAGGAGTGACAGACTCCCTTCTCCGGGCGGTGACTCGGCTTGGGACTGCCTTTCAAGGAGTCTGCGGCGGTTGTGCTGGAAGGGGCCGCAGACCCTGGAAACGAAGTCCGAACCCGAGTCACCGCCCGGAGTCCAGAGAAGGGAGTCTGCCGCTCCGCCAGCCTCGGTTGTGCTGGAAGGGGCCGCAGAGTCGCCCGGAGCCCGGGAAAGGAGTCTGCCATGCCCCTGTTCGTAAAAGAGCTTCAATCACTGCCTCTCTGAGCCTCAAAAGCCACGCTAGTGGAACTACGGCTGGCGGAGCTGCATTTTCCCTTCTCCGGGCGGTGACTCGGGTTGGGACTGCATTTCTTGGGGTCAGCGGGTCCCGCGCCCCTCCTCCTAAAAGAGCTTCAATCACTGCCTCTCTGAGGCTCAAAAGCCACTCTAGTGGCTACTTTCAGCAGAACTGTGGCTAGCGGAGTTGCATTCTCCCTTCTCCGGGCGGTGACTCGGGTTGGAACTGCATTTCCCTGGGGTCTGCAGCCCCTTCCAGCACAACCGCGGCTGGCGGAGCCTCACACTCCCTTCCCCGGACTCCGGGCAGTGACTCGGATTCGGACTTCGTTTCCGGGGTCTGCGGCCCCTTCCAGCACAACCGCGGCTGGCGGAGCGGCAGACTCCCTTCCACGGACTTCGGGCGGTGACTCGGGTTCGGACTTCTTTTCCGGGGTCTGCGGCCCCTTCCAGCACAACCGCGGCTGGCGGAGCGGCAGACTCCCTTCCCCGGACTCCGGGCGGTGACTCGGGTTCGGACTTCGTTTCCAGGGTCTGTGGCCCCTTCCAGCACAACCTTGGCTGGTGGAGCGGCAAACTCCCTTCCCCGGACTCCGGGCGGTGACTCGGGTTCGGACTTCGTTTCCGGGGTCTGCGGCCCCTTGCAGCACAACCGCGGCTGGCGGCGCGGCAGACTGCCTTACCCGGACTCCGGGCGGTGACTCAGGTTCGGACTTCGTTTCCGGGGTCTGCGACCCCTTCCAGCACAACCGCGGCTGGCGGAGCGGCAGTCTCCCTTCCCCGAACTCCGGGCGGTGACTCGGGTTCGGACTTCGTTTCCAGGGTCTGCGGCCCCTTCCAGCACAACCGCGGCTGGCGGAGCGGCAGACTCCCTTCCCCGGACTCCGGGCGGTGACTCGGGTTCGGACTTCCTTTCCAGGGTCTGCGGCCCCTTCCAGCACAACCGTGGCTGGTGGAGCGGCAAACTTCCTTCCCCGGACTCTGGGCGGTGACTCGGGTTCGCACTTCGTTTCCAGGGGTCTGCGGCCCCTTCCAGCACAACCGTGGCTGGCGGAGTGGCAGACTCCCTTCCCCGGACTCCGGGCGGTGACTCGGGTTCGGACTTCGTTTCCGGGGTCTGCGGCCCCTTCCAGCACAACCGCGGCTGGCGGAGCGGCAGACTCCCTTCCCCGGACTCCGGGCGGTGACTCGGGTTCGGACTTCGTTTCCGGGGTCTGCGGCCCCTTCCAGCACAACCGCGGCTGGCGGAGCGGCAGATTCCCTTCCCCGGACTCCGGGCGGTGACTCGGGTTCGGACTTCGTTTCCAGGGGTCTGCGGCCCCTTCCAGCACAACCGTGGCTGGCGGAGCGGCAGACTCCCTTCCCCGGACTCCGGGCGGTGACTCGGGTTCGCGCTGGATGCAAATGATGAAAGTTTTAAAAATGCTGAGATCTTCTGTGATTTCTTCCAAAGGAAACGCTCTGATGCATCCATGAACTAGGCAGTACGAGAAATCTCAGGTTTGATGACAGAATGCTGGGTCCGTGACTCGGGTTCGGACTGCCTTGTTTCAGTTGCTGAGGTGATACCTCTCTCATGCTCAAAAGCCACTCTAGAGGCTCCTACCACCAGAACCGACTCCCTTCCCCGAACTCCGTGCGGTGACTCGGGTTCGGTCTGACTTTCCAGGAGTCTGTGGCCTCTTCCAGCACAACCGCGGCTGGCGGAGCGGCAGACTCCCTTCCCCAGACTCCGGGCGGTGACTCGGGTTTGGACTTCGTATCCAGGGTCTGCAGCCCCTTCCAGCACAACCGCAGCTGGCGGAGCGGCAGACTCCCTTCCACGGACTCCGGGCGGTGACTCGGGTTCGGACTTCGTTTCCGGGGTCTGCTGCCCCTTCCAGCACAACCGCGGCTGGCGGAGCGGCAAACTCCCTTCCCCGGACTCCGGGCGGTGACTCGGGTTCGGACTTCGTTTCCAGGGTCTGCGGCCCCTTCCAGCACAACCGCGGCTGGCGGAGCGGCAGACTCCCTTCCCCAGACTCCGGGCGGTGACTCGGGTTCGGACTTCGTTTCCAGGGTCTGCGGCCCCTTCCAGCACAACCGTGGCTGGCGGAGCGGCAGACTCCCTTCCCCGGACTCCGGGCGGTGACTCGGGTTCGGACTTCGTTTCCAGGGTCTGCGGCCCCTTCCAGCACAACCGTGGCTGGCGGAGCGGCAGACTCCCTTCCACGGACTCCGGGCGGTGACTCGGGTTCGGACTTCGTTTCCGGGGTCTGCTGCCCCTTCCAGCACAACCGCGACTGGCGGAGCGGCAAACTCCCTTCCCCGGACTCCGGGCGGTGACTCGGGTTCGGACATTGTTTCCAGGGGTCTGCGGCCCCTTCCAGCACAACCGCGGCTGGTGGAGTGGCAGACTCCCTTCCCCGGACTCCGAGCGGTGACTCGGGTTCGGACTTCGTTTCCAGGGTCTGCGGCCCCTTCCAGCACAACCGTGGCTGGCGGAGCGGCAGACTCCCTTCCCCGGACTCCGGGCGGTGACTCGGGTTCGGACTTCTTTTCCAGGGTCTGCGGCCCCTTCCAGCACAACCGTGGCTGGTGGAGCGGCAAACTCCCTTCCCTGGACTCCGGGCGGTGACTCGGGTTCGGACTTCGTTTCCAGGGGTCTGCGGCCCCTTCCAGCACAACCGCGGCTGGCGGAGTGGCAGACTCCCTTCCCCGGACTCCGGGCGGTGACTCGGGTTTGGACTTCGTTTCCAGGGGTCTGCGGCCCCTTCCAGCACAACCGCGGCTGGCGGAGTGGCAGACTCCCTTCCCCGGACTCCGGGCGGTGACTCGGGTTTGGACTTCGTTTCCAGGGGTCTGCGGCCCCTTCCAGCACAACCGCGGCTGGCGGAGCGGCAGACTCCCTTCCACGGACTCCGGGCGGTGACTCGGGTTCGGACTTCGTTTCCGGGGTCTGCGGCCCCTTCCAGCACAACCGTGGCTGGCGGAGCGGCAGACTCCCTTCCCCGGACTCCGGGCGGTGACTCGGGTTCGGACTTCGTTTCCAGGGTCTGCGGCCCCTTCCAGCACAACCGTGGCTGGTGGAGCGGCAAACTCCCTTCCCCGGACTCCGGGCGGTGACTCGGGTTTGGACTTCGTTTCCAGGGGTCTGCGGCCCCTTCCAGCACAACCGCGGCTGGCGGAGCGGCAGACTCCCTTCCACGGACTCCGGGCGGTGACTCGGGTTCGGACTTCGTTTCCGGGGTCTGCGGCCCCTTCCAGCACAACCGCGGCTGGCGGAGCGGCAAACTCCCTTCCCCGGACTCCGGGCGGTGACTCGGGTTCGGACTTCATTTCCAGGGGTCTGCGGCCCCTTCCAGCACAACCGTGGCTGGCGGAGCGGCAGACTCCCTTCCCCGGACTCCGGGCGGTGACTCGGTTTCGGACTTCGTTTCCAGGGTCTGCGGCCCCTTCCAGCACAACCGTGGCTGGCGGAGTCGCAGACTCCCTTCCCCGGACTCCGGGCGGTGACTCGGGTTCGCGCAGGATGCAAATGATGAAAGTTTTAAAAATGCTGAGATCTTCTGTGATTTCTTCAAAGGAAACGCTCTGATGCATCCATGAACTAGGCAGTACGATAAATCTCTGGTTTGATGACAGAATGCTGGGTCCGTGACTCGGGTTCGGACTGCCTTGTTTCAGTTGCTGAGGTGATACCTCTCTCATGCTCAAAAGCCACTCTAGAGGCTCCTACCACCAGAACCGACTCCCTTCCCCGAACTCCGGGCGGTGACTCGGGTTCGGTCTGACTTTCCAGGAGTCTGTGGCCTCTTCCAGCACAACCGCGGCTGGCGGAGCGGCAGACTCCCTTCCCCGGACTCCGGGCGGTGACTCGGGTTCGGACTTCGTTTCCGGGGTCTGTGGCCTCTTCCAGCACAACCGCGGCTGGCGGAGCGGCAGACTCCCTTCCATGGACTCCGGGCGGTGACTCGGTCTGCGGCCCCTTCCAGCACAACCGCGGCTGGCGGAGCGGCAGACTCCCTTCCCTGAACTCCGGGCGGTGACTCGGGTTCGGACTTCGTTTCCGGGGTCTGCGGCCCCTTCCAGCACAACCGCAGCTGGCGGAGCGGCAGACTCCCTTCCCCGGACTCCGGGCGGTGACTCGGGTTCGGACTTCGTTTCCGGGGTCTGTGGCCCCTTCCAGCACAACCGCAGCTGGCGGAGCGGCAGACTCCCTTCCCTGAACTCCGGGCGGTGACTCGGGTTCGGACTTCGTTTCCGGGGTCTGCGGCCCCTTCCAGCACAACCGCGGCTGGCGGAGCGGCAGACTGCCTTCCCCGGACTCCGGGCGGTGACTCGGGTTCGGACTGCCTCTCCTGCGGTGAGCAGGTCCCGCGCCCCTCCTCCTCAAAGAGCTTCAATCACTGCCTCTCCGAGGCTCAAAAGCCGCTCTAGTGGCTACTTTCAGCACAAACGAGGCTGGCAGAGCGGCAGACTCCCTTCCCCGGACTCCGGGCAGTGACTCGGCTTCGGACTTCGTTTCCAGGGTCTGCGGCCCCTTCCAGCACAACCGCGGCTGGCGGCGCGGCAGACTCCCTTCCCCGGACTCCGGGCGGTGACTCGGGTTCGGACTTCGTTTCCAGGGTCTGCGGCCCCTTCCAGCACAACCGCGGCTGGCGGAGCGGCAGACTCCCTTCCCCGGACTCCGGGCGGTGACTCGGGTTTGGACTGCCTCCTCAAAGAGCTTCAATCGCTGCCTCTCTGAGGCTCAAAAGCCATTCTAATGGCTACTTTCAGCAGAACTGTGGCTAGCGGAGCTGCATTCTCCCTTCTCCGGGCGGTGACTCGGGTTGGGACTCCCTTTCCTGGGGTCAGGAGATCCCGGCCTCCTTCTAAAAGAGCTTCAATCACTGCCTCTCTGAGGCTCAAAAGCCGCTCTTGTGGCTACTTTCAGTAGAACTGTGGCTAGAGGAGTGACAGACTCCCTTCTCCAGGCGGTGACTCGGCTTGGGACTGCCTTTCAAGGAGTCTGCGGCAGTTGTGCTGGAAGGGGCCGCAGACCCTGGAAACGAAGTCCGAACCCGAGTTACCGCCCGGAGTCCAGAGAAGGGAGTCTGCCGCTCCGTCATCCGCGGTTGTGCTGGAAGGGGCCGCAGAGTCGCCCGGAGCCCGGGAAAGGAGTCTGCCATGCCCCTGTTCGTAAAAGAGCTTCAATCACTGCCTCTCTGAGCCTCAAAAGCCACGCTAGTGGAACTACGGCTGGCGGAGCTGCATTTTCCCTTCTTCGGGCGGTGACTCGGGTTGGGACTGCATTTCTTGGGGTCAGCGGGTCCCGCTGCCCTCCTCCTAAAATAGCTTCAATCACTGCCTCTCTGAGGCTCAAAAGCCACTCTAGTGGCTACTTTCAGCAGAACTGTGGCTAGCGGAGTTGCATTCTCCCTTCTCCGGGCGGTGACTCGGGTTGGAACTGCATTTCCCTGGGGTCTGCGGCCCCTTCCAGCACAACCGCGGCTGGCGGCGCCTCAGACTCCCTTCCCCGGACTCCGGGCGGTGACTCGGGTTCGGACTTCGTTTCCGTGGTCTGCGGCCCCTTCCAGCACAACCTCGGCTGGCGGAGCGGCAGACTCTCTTCCCCGGACTCCGGGCGGTGACTCGGGTTCGGACTTTGTTTCCGGATCTGCGGCCCCTTCCAGCACAACCGCGGCTGGCGGAGCGGCAGACTCCCTTCCCCGGACTCCGGGCGGTGACTCGGGTTCGGACTTCGTTTCCGGGGTCTGCGGCCCCTTCCACCACAACCGCGGCTGGCGGAGCGGCAAACTCCCTTCCCCGGACTCCGGGCGGTGACTCGGGTTCGGACTTCGTTTCCAGGGTCTGCGGCCCCTTCCAGCACAACCGTGGCTGGTGGAGCGGCAAACTCCCTTCCCCGGACTCCGGGCGGTGACTCGGATTCGGACTTCGTTTCCAGGGGTCTGCGGCCCCTTCCAGCACAACCGTGGCTGGTGGAGTGGCAGACTCCCTTCCCCGGACTCCGGGCGGTGACTCGGGTTCGGACTTCGTTTCCAGGGGTCTGCGGCCCCTTCCAGCACAACCGCGGCTGGCGGAGCGGCAGACTCCCTTCCCCGGACTCCGGGCGGTGACTCGGGTTCTGACTTCGTTTCCAGGGGTCTGCGGCCCCTTCCAGCACAACCGTGGCTGGCGGAGCGGCAGACTCCCTTCGCCGGACTCCGGGCGGTGACTCGGGTTCGCGCTGGATGCAAATGATGAAAGTTTTAAAAATGCTGAGATCTTCTGTGATTTCTTCCAAAAGAAACGCTCTGATGCATCCATGAACTAGGCAGTACGAGAAATCTCAGGTTTGATGACAGAATGCTGGGTCCGTGACTCGGGTTCGGACTGCCTTGTTTCAGTTTATGAGGTGATACCTCTCTCATGCTCAAAAGCCACTCTAGAGGCTCCTACCACCAGAACCGACTCCCTTCCCCGAACTCCGTGCGGTGACTCGGGTTCGGTCTGACTTTCCAGGAGTCTGTGGCCTCTTCCAGCACAACCGCGGCTGACGGAGCGGCAGACTCCCTTCCCCAGACTCCGGGCGGTGACTCGGGTTCGGACTTCGTTTCCAGGGTCTGCGGCCCCTTCCAGCACAACCGCGGCTGGCGGAGCGGCAGACTCCCTTCCCCGGACTCCGGGCGGTGACTCGGGTTCGTACTTCGTTTCCAGGGTCTGCGGCCCCTTCCAGCACAACCGTGGCTGGCGGAGCGGCAGACTCCCTTCCCCGGACTCCGGGCGGTGACTCGGGTTCGGACTTCGTTTCCAGGGTCTGCGGCCCCTTCCAGCACAACCGTGGCTGGCGGAGCGGCAGACTCCCTTCCACGGACTCCGGGCGGTGACTCGGGTTCGGACTTCGTTTCCGGGGTCTGCTGCCCCTTCCAGCACAACCGCGACTGGCGGAGCGGCAAACTCCCTTCCCCGGACTCCGGGCGGTGACTCGGGTTCGGACATTGTTTCCAGGGGTCTGCGGCCCCTTCCAGCACAACCGCGGCTGGTGGAGTGGCAGACTCCCTTCCCCGGACTCCGGGCGGTGACTCGGGTTCGGACTTCGTTTCCAGGGTCTGCGGCCCCTTCCAGCACAACCGTGGCTGGCGGAGCGGCAGACTCCCTTCCCCGGACTCCGGGCGGTGACTCGGGTTCGGACTTCTTTTCCAGGGTCTGCGGCCCCTTCCAGCACAACCGTGGCTGGTGGAGCGGTAAACTCCCTTCCCTGGACTCCGGGCGGTGACTCGGGTTCGGACTTCGTTTCCAGGGGTCTGCGGCCCCTTCCAGCACAACCGCGGCTGGCGGAGTGGCAGACTCCCTTCCATGGACTCCGGGCGGTGACTCGGGTTTGGACTTCGTTTCCAGGGTCTGCGGCCCCTACCAGCACAACCGCGGCTGGCGGAGTGGCAGACTCCCTTCCCCGGACTCCGGGCGGTGACTCGGGTTTGGACTTCGTTTCCAGGGGTCTGCGGCCCCTTCCAGCACAACCGCGGCTGGCGGAGCGGCAGACTCCCTTCCACGGACTCCGGGCGGTGACTCGGGTTCGGACTTCATTTCCGGGGTCTGCGGCCCCTTCCAGCACAACCGTGGCTGGCGGAGCGGCAGACTCCCTTCCCCGGACTCCGGGCGGTGACTCGGGTTCGGACTTCGTTTCCAGGGTCTGCGGCCCCTTCCAGCACAACCGTGGCTGGTGGAGCGGCAAACTCCCTTCCCCGGACTCCGGGCGGTGACTCGGGTTTGGACTTCGTTTCCAGGGGTCTGCGGCCCCTTCCAGCACAACCGCGGCTGGCGGAGCGGCAGACTCCCTTCCCCGGACTCCGGGCGGTGACTCGGGTTCGGACTTCGTTTCCGGGGTCTGCGGCCCCTTCCAGCACAACCGCGGCTGGCGGAGCGGCAAACTCCCTTCCCCGGACTCCGGGCGGTGACTCGGGTTCGGACTTCATTTCCAGGGGTCTGCGGCCCCTTCCAGCACCACCGTGGCTGGCGGAGCGGCAGACTCCCTTCCCCGGACTCCGGGCGGTGACTCGGTTTCGGACTTCGTTTCCAGGGTCTGCGGCCCCTTCCAGCACAACCGTGGCTGGCGGAGTCGCAGACTCCCTTCCCCGGACTCCGGGCGGTGACTCGGGTTCGCGCAGGATGCAAATGATGAAAGTTTTAAAAATGCTGAGATCTTCTGTGATTTCTTCAAAGGAAACGCTCTGATGCATCCATGAACTAGGCAGTACGAGAAATCTCTGGTTTGATGACAGAATGCTGGGTCCGTGACTCGGGTTCGGACTGCCTTGTTTCAGTTGCTGAGGTGATACCTCTCTCATGCTCAAAAGCCACTCTAGAGGCTCCTACCACCAGAACCGACTCCCTTCCCCGAACTCCGGGCGGTGACTCGGGTTCGGTCTGACTTTCCAGGAGTCTGTGGCCTCTTCCAGCACAACCGCGGCTGGCGGAGCGGCAGACTCCCTTCCCCGGACTCCGGGCGGTGACTCGGGTTCGGACTTCGTTTCCGGGGTCTGTGGCCTCTTCCAGCACAACCGCGGCTGGCGGAGCGGCAGACTCCCTTCCATGGACTCCGGGCGGTGACTCGGGTTCGGACTTCGTTTCCAGGGGTCTGCGGCCCCTTCCAGCACAACCGCGGCTGGCGGAGCGGCAGACTCCCTTCCACGGACTCCGGGCGGTGACTCGGGTTCGGACTTCGTTTCCGGGGTCTGCGGCCTCTTCCAGCACAACCGCGGCTGGCGGAGCGGCAAACTCCCTTCCCCGGACTCCGGGCGGTGACTCGGGTTCGGACTTCATTTCCAGGGATCTGCGGCCCCTTCCAGCACAACCGTGGCTGGCGGAGCGGCAGACTCCCTTCCCCGGACTCCGGGCGGTGACTCGGTTTCGGACTTCGTTTCCAGGGTCTGCGGCCCCTTCCAGCACAACCGTGGCTGGCGGAGTCGCAGACTCCCTTCGCCGGACTCCGGGCGGTGACTCGGGTTCGCGCAGGATGCAAATGATGAAAGTTTTAAAAATGCTGAGATCTTCTGTGATTTCTTCAAAGGAAACGCTCTGATGCATCCATGAACTAGGCAGTACGAGAAATCTCTGGTTTGATGACAGAATGCTGGGTCCGTGACTCGGGTTCGGACTGCCTTGTTTCAGTTGCTGAGGTGATACCTCTCTCATGCTCAAAAGCCACTCTAGAGGCTCCTACCACCAGAACCGACTCCCTTCCCCGAACTCCGGGCGGTGACTCGGGTTCGGTCTGACTTTCCAGGAGTCTGTGGCCTCTTCCAGCACAACCGCGGCTGGCGGAGCGGCAGACTCCCTTCCATGGACTCCGGGCGGTGACTCGGTCTGCGGCCCCTTCCAGCACAACCGCGGCTGGCGGAGCGGCAGACTCCCTTCCCTGAACTCCGGGCGGTGACTCGGGTTCGGACTTCGTTTCCGGGGTCTGCGGCCCCTTCCAGCACAACCGCAGCTGGCGGAGCGGCAGACTCCCTTCCCCGGACTCCGGGCGGTGACTCGGGTTCGGACTTCGTTTCCGGGGTCTGTGGCCCCTTCCAGCACAACCGCAGCTGGCGGAGCGGCAGACTCCCTTCCCTGAACTCCGGGCGGTGACTCGGGTTCGGACTTCGTTTCCGGGGTCTGCGGCCCCTTCCAGCACAAACGCGGCTGGCGGAGCGGCAGACTGCCTTCCCCGGACTCCGGGCGGTGACTCGGGTTCGGACTGCCTCTCCTGCGGTGAGGAGGTCCCGCGCCCCTCCTCCTCAAAGAGCTTCAATCACTGCCTCTCCGAGGCTCAAAAGCCGCTCTAGTGGCTACTTTCAGCACAAACGAGGCTGGCAGAGCGGCAGACTCCCTTCCCCGGACTCCGGGCAGTGACTCGGCTTCGGATTTCTTTTCCAGGGTCTGCGGCCCCTTCCAGCACAACCGCGGCTGGCGGCGCGGCAGACTCCCTTCCCCGGACTCCGGGCGGTGACTCGGGTTCGGACTTCGTTTCCAGGGTCTGCGGCCCCTTCCAGCACAACCGCGGCTGGCGGAGCGGCAGACTCCCTTCCCCCGGACTCCGGGCGGTGACTCGGGTTCGGACTGCCTCCTCAAAGAGCTTCAATCGCTGCCTCTCTGAGGCTCAAAAGCCATTCTAATGGCTACTTTCAGCAGAACTGTGGCTAGCGGAGCTGCATTCTCCCTTCTCCGGGCGGTGACTCGGGTTGGGACTCCCTTTCCTGGGGTCAGGAGATCCCGGCCTCCTTCTAAAAGAGCTTCAATCACTGCCTCTCTGAGGCTCAAAAGCCGCTCTTGTGGCTACTTTCAGTAGAACTGTGGCTAGAGGAGTGACAGACTCCCTTCTCCAGGCGGTGACTCGGCTTGGGACTGCCTTTCAAGGAGTCTGCGGCAGTTGTGCTGGAAGGGGCCGCAGACCCTGGAAACGAAGTCCGAACCCGAGTCACCGCCCGGAGTCCAGAGAAGGGAGTCTGCCGCTCCGTCATCCGCGGTTGTGCTGGAAGGGGCCGCAGAGTCGCCGGAGCCCGGGAAAGGAGTCTGCCATGCCCCTGTTCGTAAAAGAGCTTCAATCACTGCCTCTCTGAGCCTCAAAAGCCACGCTAGTGGAACTACGGCTGGCGGAGCTGCATTTTCCCTTCTTCGGGCGGTGACTCGGGTTGGGACTGCATTTCTTGGGGTCAGCGGGTCCCGCTGCCCTCCTCCTAAAATAGCTTCAATCACTGCCTCTCTGAGGCTCAAAAGCCACTCTAGTGGCTACTTTCAGCAGAACTGTGGCTAGCGGAGTTGCATTCTCCCTTCTCCGGGCGGTGACTCGGGTTGGAACTGCATTTCCCTGGGGTCTGCGGCCCCTTCCAGCACAACCGCGGCTGGCGGAGCCTCAGACTCCCTTCCCCGGACTCCGGGCGGTGACTCGGGTTCGGACTTCGTTTCCGTGGCCTGCGGCCCCTTCCAGCACAACCTCGGCTGGCGGCGCGGCAGGCTCTCTTCCCCGGACTCCGGGCGGTGACTCGGGTTCGGACTTTGTTTCCGGATCTGCGGCCCCTTCCAGCACAACCGCGGCTGGCGGAGCGGCAGGCTCCCTTCCCCGGTCTCCGGGCGGTGACTCGGGTTCGGACTTCGTTTCCGGGGTCTGCGGCCCCTTCCACCACAACCGCGGCTGGCGGAGCGGCAAACTCCCTTCCCCGGACTCCGGGCGGTGACTCGGGTTCGGACTTCGTTTCCAGGGTCTGCGGCCCCTTCCAGCACAACCGTGGCTGGTGGAGCGGCAAACTCCCTTCCCCGGGCTCCGGGCGGTGACTCGGATTCGGGCTTCGTTTCCAGGGGTCTGCGGCCCCTTCCAGCACAACCGTGGCTGGTGGAGTGGCAGACTCCCTTCCCCGGACTCCGGGCGGTGACTCGGGTTCGGACTTCGTTTCCAGGGGTCTGCGGCCCCTTCCAGCACAACCGCGGCTGGCGGAGCGGCAGACTCCCTTCCCCGGACTCCGGGCGGTGACTCGGGTTCTGACTTCGTTTCCAGGGGTCTGCGGCCCCTTCCAGCACAACCGTGGCTGGCGGAGCGGCAGACTCCCTTCGCCGGACTCCGGGCGGTGACTCGGGTTCGCGCTGGATGCAAATGATGAAAGTTTTAAAAATGCTGAGATCTTCTGTGATTTCTTCCAAAAGAAACGCTCTGATGCATCCATGAACTAGGCAGTACGAGAAATCTCAGGTTTGATGACAGAATGCTGGGTCCGTGACTCGGGTTCGGACTGCCTTGTTTCAGTTTATGAGGTGATACCTCTCTCATGCTCAAAAGCCACTCTAGAGGCTCCTACCACCAGAACCGACTCCCTTCCCCGAACTCCGTGCGGTGACTCGGGTTCGGTCTGACTTTCCAGGAGTCTGTGGCCTCTTCCAGCACAACCGCGGCTGACGGAGCGGCAGACTCCCTTCCCCAGACTCTGGGCGGTGACTCGGGTTTGGACTTCGTTTCCAGGGTCTGCAGCCCCTTCCAGCACAACCGCGGCTGGCGGAGCGGCACACTCCCTTCCACGGACTCCGGGCGGTGACTCGGGTTTGGACTTCGTTTCCGGGGTCTGCTGCCCCTTCCAGCACAACCGCGGCTGAAGGAGCGGCAAACTCCCTTCCCCGGACTCCGGGCGGTGACTCGGGTTCGTACTTCGTTTCCAGGGTCTGCGGCCCCTTCCAGCACAACCTTGGCTGGTGGAGCGGCAAACTCCCTTCCCCGGACTCCGGGCGGTGACTCGGGTTCGGACTTCGTTTCCGGGGTCTGCGGCCCCTTCCAGCACAACCGCGGCTGGCGGAGCGGCAGACTCCCTTACCCGGACTCCAGGCGGTGACTCGGGTTCGGACTTCGTTTCCAGGGGTCTGAGGCCCCTTCCAGCACAACCGTGGCTGGCGGAGCGGCAGACTCCCTTCCCCGGACTCCGGGCGGTGATTCGGGTTCGGACTTCGTTTCCAGGGTCTGCGGCCCCTTCCAGCACAACCTTGGCTGGTGGAGCGGCAAACTCCCTTCCCCGGACTCCGGGCGGTGACTCGGGTTCGGACTTCGTTTCCGGGGTCTGCGGCCCCTTCCAGCACAACCGCGGCTGGCGGAGCGGCAGACTCCCTTACCCGGACTCCGGGCGGTGACTCAGGTTCGGACTTCGTTTCCAGGGGTCTGCGGCCCCTTCCAGCACAACCGCGGCTGGCGGAGCGGCAGACTCCCTTCCACGGACTCCGGGCGGTGACTCGGGTTCGGACTTCGTTTCCAGGGTCTGCGGCCCCTTCCAGCACAACCGCGGCTGGCGGAGCGGCAGACTCCCTTCCCCGAACTCCGGGCGGTGACTCGGGTTCGGACTTCGTTTCCGGGGTCTGCGGCCCCTTCCAGCACAACCGCGGCTGGTGGAGCGGCAAACTCCATTCCCCGGACTCCGGGCGGTGACTCGGGTTCGGACTTCGTTTCCAGGGGTCTGCGGCCCCTTCCAGCACAACCGCGGCTGGCGGAGCGGCAGACTCCCTTCCACGGACTCCGGGCGGTGACTCGGGTTCGGACTTCGTTTCCGGGGTCTGCGGCCCCTTCCAGCACAACCGCGGCTGGCGGAGCGGCAAACTCCCTTCCCCGGACTCCGGGCGGTGACTCGGGTTCGCGCAGGATGCAAATGATGAAAGTTTTAAAAATGCTGAGATCTTCTGTGATTTCTTCAAAGGAAACGCTCTGATGCATCCATGAACTAGGCAGTACGAGAAATCTCTGGTTTGATGACAGAATGCTGGGTCCGTGACTCGGGTTCGGACTGCCTTGTTTCAGTTGCTGAGGTGATACCTCTCTCATGCTCAAAAGCCACTCTAGAGGCTCCTACCACCAGAACCGACTCCCTTCCCCGAACTCCGGGCGGTGACTCGGGTTCGGTTTGACTTTCCAGGAGTCTGTGGCCTCTTCCAGCACAACCGCGGCTGGCGGAGCGGCAGACTCCCTTCCCCGGACTCCGGGCGGTGACTCGGGTTCGGACTTCGTTTCCGGGGTCTGCGGCCCTTTCCAGCACAATCACGGCTGGCGGAGCGGCAGACTGCCTTCCCCGGACTCCGGGCGGTGACTCGGGTTCGGACTTCGTTTCCTGGGTCTGCGGCCCCTTCCAGCACAACCGCGGCTGGCGGAGCGGCAGACTCCCTTCCCCGAACTCCGGGCGGTGACTCGGGTTCGGACTTCGTTTCCGGGGTCTGCGGCCCCTTCCAGCACAACCGCAGCTGGCGGAGCGGCAGACTGCCTTCCCCGGACTCCGGGCGGTGACTCGGGTTCGGACTGCCTCTCCTGCGGTGAGCAGGTCTCGCGCCCCTCCTCCTCAAAGAGCTTCAATCACTGCCTCTCCGAGGCTCAAAAGCCGCTCTAGTGTCTACTTTCAGCACAAACGAGGCTGGCAGAGCGGCAGACTCCGTTCCCCGGACTCCGGGCTGTGACTCGGCTTCGGATTTCTTTTCCAGGGTCTGCGGCCCCTTCCAGCACAACCGCGGCTGGCGGCGCGGCAGACTCCCTTCCCCGGACTCCGGGCGGTGACTCGGGTTCGGACTTCGTTTCCAGGGTCTGCGGCCCCTTCCAGCACAACCGCGGCTGGCGGAGCGGCAGACTCCCTTCCCCGGACTCCGGGCGGTGACTCGGGTTCGGACTTCGTTTCCGGGTTTGCGGCCCCTTCCAGCACAACCGCTGGTGGCGGAGCGGCAGACTCCCTTCCCCGGACTCCGGGCGGTGACTCGGGTTCGGACTTCGTTTCCAGGGTCTGCGGCCCCTTCCAGCACAACCGTGGCTGGTGGAGCGGCAAACTCCCATCCCCGGACTCCGGGCGGTGACTCGGATTCGGATTTCGTTTCCAGGGGTCTGCGGCCCCTTCCAGCACAACCGTGGCTGGTGGAGTAGCAGACTCCCTTCCCCTGAATCCGGGCGGTGACTCGGGTTCGGACTTCATTTCCAGGGGTCTGCGGCCCCTTCCAGCACAACCGCGGCTGGCGGAGCGGCAGACTCCCTTCCCCGGACTCCGGGCGGTGACTCGGGTTCTGACTTCGTTTCCAGGGGTCTGCGGCCCCTTCCAGCACAACCGTGGCTGGCGGAGCGGCAGACTCCCTTCGCCGGACTCCGGGCGGTGACTCGGGTTCGCGCTGGATGCAAATGATGAAAGTTTTAAAAATCCTGAGATCTTCTGTGATTTCTTCCAAAGGAAACGCTCTGATGCATCCATGAACTAGGCAGTACGAGAAATCTCAGGTTTGATGACAGAATGCTGGGTCCGTGACTCGGGTTCGGACTGCCTTGTTTCAGTTTATGAGGTGATACCTCTCTCATGCTCAAAAGCCACTCTAGAGGCTCCTACCACCAGAACCGACTCCCTTCCCCGAACTCCGTGCGGTGACTCGGGTTCGGTCTGACTTTCCAGGAGTCTGTGGCCTCTTCCAGCACAACCGCGGCTGGCGGAGCGGCAGACTCCCTTCCCCAGACTCCGGGCGGTGACTCGGGTTTGGACTTCGTATCCAGGGTCTGCAGCCCCTTCCAGCACAACCGCAGCTGGCGGAGCGGCAGACTCCCTTCCACGGACTCCGGGCGGTGACTCGGGTTCGGACTTCGTTTCCGGGGTCTGCTGCCCTTTCCAGCACAACCGCGGCTGGCGGAGCGGCAGACTCGCTTCCTCGGACTCCGGGCGGTGACTCGGGTTCGGACTTCGTTTCCGGGGTCTGCGGCCCCTTCCAGCACAACCGCGGCTGGCGGAGTGGCAGACTCCCTTCCCCGGACTCCGGGCGGTGACTCGGGTTCGGACTTCGTTTCCGGGGTCTGCGGCCCCTTCCAGCACAACCGTGGCTGGCGGAGCGGCAGACTCCCTTCCACGGACTCCAGGCGGTGACTCGGGTTCGGACTTCGTTTCCGGGGTCTGCGGCCCCTTCCAGCACAACCGTGGCTGGCGGAGCGGCAGACTCCCTTCCACGGACTCCGGGCGGTGACTCGGGTTCGGACTTCGTTTCCGGGGTCTGCGGCCCCTTCCAGCACAACCGCGACTGGCGGAGCGGCAGACTCCCTTCCCCGGACTCCGGGCGGTGACTCGGGTTCGGACTTTGTTTCCAGGGGTCTGCGGCCCCTTCCAGCACAACCGCGGCTGGTGGAGTGGCAGACTCCCTTCCCCGGACTCCGGGCAGTGACTCGGGTTCGGACTTCGTTTCCAGGGTCTGCGGCCCCTTCCAGCACAACCTTGGCTGGTGGAGCGGCAAACTCCCTTCCCCGGACTCCGGGCGGTGACTCGGGTTCGGACTTCGTTTCCGGGGTCTGCGGCCCCTTCCAGCACAACCGCGGCTGGCGGAGCGGCAGACTCCCTTACCCGGACTCCGGGCGGTGACTCAGGTTCGGACTTCGTTTCCAGGGGTCTGCGGCTCCTTCCAGCACAACCGCGGCTGGCGGAGCGGCAGACTCCCTTCCACGGACTCCGGGCGGTGACTCGGGTTCGGACTTCGTTTCCGGGGTCTGCGACCCCTTCCAGCACAACCGCGGCTGGCGGAGCGGCAGACTCCCTTCCACGGACTCCGGGCGGTGACTCGGGTTCGGACTTCGTTTCCGGGGTCTGCGACCCCTTCCAGCACAACCGGGGCTGGCGGAGCGGCAGTCTCCCTTCCCCGAACTCCGGGCGGTGACTCGGGTTCGGACTTCGTTTCCAGGGTCTGCGGCCCCTTCCAGCATAACCGCGGCTGGCGGAGCGGCAGACTCCCTTCCCCGGACTCCGGGCGGTGACTCGGGTTCGGACTTCGTTTCCAGGGTCTGCGGCCCCTTCCAGCACAACCGTGGCTGGTGGAGCGGCAAACTCCCTTCCCCGGACTCCGGGCGGTGACTCGGGTTCGCACTTCGTTTCCAGGGGTCTGCGGCCCCTTCCAGCACAACCGTGGCTGGCGGAGCGGCAGACTCCCTTCCACGGACTCCGGGCGGTGACTCGGGTTCGGACTTCGTTTCCGGGGTCTGCGACCCCTTCCAGCACAACCGCGGCTGGTGGAGCGGCAAACTCCATTCCCCGGACTCCGGGCGGTGACTCGGGTTCGGACTTCGTTTCCAGGGGTCTGCGGCCCCTTCCAGCACAACCGCGGCTGGCGGAGCGGCAGACTCCCTTCCACGGACTCCGGGCGGGACTCGGGTTCGGACTTCGTTTCCGGGGTCTGCGGCCCCTTCCAGCACAACCGCGGCTGGCGGAGCGGCAAACTCCCTTCCCCGGACTCCGGGCGGTGACTCGGGTTCGCACTTCGTTTCCAGGGGTCTGCGACCCCTTCCAGCACAACCGCGGCTGGCGGAGCGGCAGACTCCCTTCCACGGACTCCGGGCGGTGACTCGGGTTCGGACTTCGTTTCCGGGGTCTGCGACCCCTTCCAGCACAACCGCGGCTGGTGGAGCGGCAAACTCCATTCCCCGGACTCCGGGCGGTGACTCGGGTTCGGACTTCGTTTCCAGGGGTCTGCGGTCCCTTCCAGCACAACCGCGGCTGGCGGAGCGGCAGACTCCCTTCCACGGACTCCGGGCGGTGACTCGGGTTCGGACTTCGTTTCCGGGGTCTGCGGCCCCTTCCAGCACAACCGCGGCTGGCGGAGCGGCAAACTCCCTTCCCCGGACTCCGGGCGGTGACTCGGGTTCGGACTTCATTTCCAGGGGTCTGCGGCCCCTTCCAGCACAACCGTGGCTGGCGGAGCGGCAGACTCCCTTCCCCGGACTCCGGGCGGTGACTCGGTTTCGGACTTCGTTTCCAGGGTCTGCGGCCCCTTCCAGCACAACCGTGGCTGGCGGAGTCGCAGACTCTCTTCCCCGGACTCCGGGCGGTGACTCGGGTTCGCGCAGGATGCAAATGATGAAAGTTTTAAAAATGCTGAGATCTTCTGTGATTTCTTCAAAGGAAACGCTCTGATGCATCCATGAACTAGGCAGTACGAGAAATCTCTGGTTTGATGACAGAATGCTGGGTCCGTGACTCGGGTTCGGACTGCCTTGTTTCAGTTGCTGAGGTGATACCTCTCTCATGCTCAAAAGCCACTCTAGAGGCTCCTACCACCAGAACCGACTCCCTTCCCCGAACTCCGGGCGGTGACTCGGGTTCGGTCTGACTTTCCAGGAGTCTGTGGCCTCTTCCAGCACAACCGCGGCTGGCGGAGCGGCAGACTCCCTTCCCCGGACTCCGGGCGGTGACTCGGGTTCGGACTTCGTTTCCGGGGTCTGCGGCCCCTTCCAGCACAATCGCGGCTGGCGGAGCGGCAGACTGCCTTCCCCGGACTCCGGGCGGTGACTCGGGTTCGGACTTCGTTTCCTGGGTCTGCGGCCCCTTCCAGCACAACCGCGGCTGGCGGCGCGGCCGACTCCCTTCCCCGAACTCCGGGCGGTGACTCGGGTTCGGACTTCGTTTCCGGGGTCTGCGGCCCCTTCCAGCACAACCGCAGCTGGCGGAGTGGCAGACTGCCTTCCCCGGACTCCGGGCGGTGACTCGGGTTCGGACTGCCTCTCCTGCGGTGAGCAGGTCTCGCGCCCCTCCTCCTCAAAGAGCTTCAATCACTGCCTCTCCGAGGCTCAAAAGCCGCTCTAGTGGCTACTTTCAGCACAAACGAGGCTGGCAGAGCGGCAGACTCCCGTCCCCGGACTCCGGGCAGTGACTCGGCTTCGGATTTCTTTTCCAGGGTCTGCGGCCCCTTCCAGCACAACCGCGGCTGGCGGCGCGGCAGACTCCCTTCCCCGGACTCCGGGCGGTGACTCGGGTTCGGACTTCGTTTCCAGGGTCTGCGGCCCCTTCCAGCACAACTGCGGCTGGCGGAGCGGCAGACTCCCTTCCCCGGACTCCGGGCGGTGACTCGGGTTCGGACTTCGTTTCCGGGTTTGCGGCCCCTTCCAGCACAACCGCTGGTGGCGGAGCGGCAGACTCCCTTCCCCGGACTCCGGGCGGTGACTCGGGTTCGGACTTCGTTTCCAGGGTCTGCGGCCCCTTCCAGCACAACCGTGGCTGGTGGAGCGGCAAACTCCCTTCCCCGGACTCCGGGCGGTGACTCGGATTCGGACTTCGTTTCCAGGGGTCTGCGGCCCCTTCCAGCACAACCGTGGCTGGTGGAGTGGCAGACTCCCTTCCCCGGAATCCGGGCGGTGACTCGGGTTCGGACTTCATTTCCAGGGGTCTGCGGCCCCTTCCAGCACAACCGCGGCTGGCGGAGCGGCAGACTCCCTTCCCCGGACTCCGGGCGGTGACTCGGGTTCTGACTTCGTTTCCAGGGGTCTGCGGCCCCTTCCAGCACAACCGTGGCTGGCGGAGCGGCAGACTCCCTTCGCCCGGACTCCGGGCGGTGACTCGGGTTCGCGCTGGATGCAAATGATGAAAGTTTTAAAAAGCCTGAGATCTTCTGTGATTTCTTCCAAAGGAAACGCTCTGATGCATCCATGAACTAGGCAGTACGAGAAATCTCAGGTTTGATGACAGAATGCTGGGTCCGTGACTCGGGTTCGGACTGCCTTGTTTCAGTTGATGAGGTGATACCTCTCTCATGCTCAAAAGCCACTCTAGAGGCTCCTACCACCAGAACCGACTCCCTTCCCCGAACTCCGTGCGGTGACTCGGGTTCGGTCTGACTTTCCAGGAGTCTGTGGCCTCTTCCAGCACAACCGCGGCTGGCGGAGCGGCAGACTCCCTTCCCCAGACTCCGGGCGGTGACTCGGGTTTGGACTTCGTATCCAGGGTCTGCAGCCCCTTCCAGCACAACCGCAGCTGGCGGAGCGGCAGACTCCCTTCCACGGACTCCGGGCGGTGACTCGGGTTCGGACTTCGTTTCCGGGGTCTGCTGCCCCTTCCAGCACAACCGCGGCTGGCGGAGCGGCAGACTCCCTTCCTCGGACTCCGGGCGGTGACTCGGGTTCGGACTTCGTTTCCGGGGTCTGCGGCCCCTTCCAGCACAACCGCGACTGGCGGAGCGGCAGACTCCCTTCCCCGGACTCCGGGCGGTGACTCGGGTTCGGACTTTGTTTCCAGGGTCTGCGGCCCCTTCCAGCACAACCGCGGCTGGCGGAGCGGCAGACTCCCTTACCCGGACTCCGGGCGGTGACTCAGGTTCGGACTTCGTTTCCAGGGGTCTGCGGCTCCTTCCAGCACAACCGCGGCTGGCGGAGCGGCAGACTCCCTTCCCCGGACTCCGGGCGGTGACTCGGGTTCGGACTTTGTTTCCAGGGGTCTGCGGCCCCTTCCAGCACAACCGCGGCTGGTGGAGTGGCAGACTCCCTTCCCCGGACTCCGGGCAGTGACTCGGGTTCGGACTTCGTTTCCAGGGTCTGCGGCCCCTTCCAGCACAACCTTGGCTGGTGGAGCGGCAAACTCCCTTCCCGGACTCCGGGCGGTGACTCGGGTTCGGACTTCGTTTCCGGGGTCTGCGGCCCCTTCCAGCACAACCGCGGCTGGCGGAGCGGCAGACTCCCTTCCCCGGACTCCGGGCGGTGACTCAGGTTCGGACTTCGTTTCCAGGGGTCTGCGGCTCCTTCCAGCACAACCGCGGCTGGCGGAGCGGCAGACTCCCTTCCACGGACTCCGGGCGGTGACTCGGGTTCGGACTTCGTTTCCGGGGTCTGCGACCCCTTCCAGCACAACCGCGGCTGGCGGAGCGGCAGACTCCCTTCCACGGACTCCGGGCGGTGACTCGGGTTCGGACTTCGTTTCCGGGGTCTGCGACCCCTTCCAGCACAACCGGGGCTGGCGGAGCGGCAGTCTCCCTTCCCCGAACTCCGGGCGGTGACTCGGGTTCGGACTTCGTTTCCAGGGTCTGCGGGCCCTTCCAGCATAACCGCGGCTGGCGGAGCGGCAGACTCCCTTCCCCGGACTCCGGGCGGTGACTCGGGTTCGGACTTCGTTTCCAGGGTCTGCGGCCCCTTCCAGCACAACCGTGGCTGGTGGAGCGGCAAACTCCCTTCCCCGGACTCCGGGCGGTGACTCGGGTTCGCACTTCGTTTCCAGGGGTCTGCGGCCCCTTCCAGCACAACCGTGGCTGGCGGAGTGGCAGACTCCCTTCCCCGGACTCCGGGCGGTGACTCGGGTTCGGACTTCGTTTCCGGGGTCTGCGGCCCCTTCCAGCACAACCGCGGCTGACGGAGCGGCAGATTCCCTTCCCCGGACTCCGGGCGGTGACTCGGGTTCGGACTTCGTTTCCAGGGGTCTGCGGCCCCTTCCAGCACAACCGTGGCTGGCGGAGCGGCAGACTCCCTTCCCCGGACTCCGGGCGGTGACTCGGGTTCGCGCTGGATGCAAATGATGAAAGTTTTAAAAATGCTGAGATCTTCTGTGATTTCTTCCAAGGAAACGCTCTGATGCATCCATGAACTAGGCAGTACGAGAAATCTCAGGTTTGATGACAGAATGCTGGGTCCGTGACTCGGGTTCGGACTGCCTTGTTTCAGTTGCTGAGGTGATACCTCTCTCATGCTCAAAAGCCACTCTAGAGGCTCCTACCACCAGAACCGACTCCCTTCCCCGAACTCCGTGCGGTGACTCGGGTTCGGTCTTACTTTCCAGGAGTCTGTGGCCTCTTCCAGCACAACCGCGGCTGGCGGAGCGGCAGACTCCCTTCCCCAGGACTCCGGGCGGTGACTCGGGTTTGGACTTCGTATCCAGGGTCTGCAGCCCCTTCCAGCACAACCGCAGCTGGCGGAGCGGCAGACTCCCTTCCCCGGACTCCGGGCGGTGACTCGGGTTCGGACTTCGTTTCCGGGGTCTGCTGCCCCTTCCAGCACAACCGCGGCTGGCGGAGCGGCAAACTCCCTTCCCCGGACTCCGGGCGGTGACTCGGGTTCGGAGTTCGTTTCCAGGGTCTGCGGCCCCTTCCAGCACAACCGCGGCTGGCGGAGTGGCAGACTCCCTTCCCCGGACTCCGGGCGGTGACTCGGGTTCGGACTTCGTTTCCAGGGTCTGCGGCCCCTTCCAGCACAACCGTGGCTGGCGGAGCGGCAGACTCCCTTCCCCGGACTCCGGGCGGTGACTCGGGTTCGGACTTCGTTTCCAGGGTCTGCGGCCCCTTCCAGCACAACCGTGGCTGGCTGGAGCGGCAGACTCCCTTCCCCGGACTCCGGGCGGTGACTCGGGTTCGGACTTCGTTTCCAGGGTCTGCGGCCCCTTCCAGCACAACCGTTGCTGGCGGAGCGGCAGACTCCCTTCCACGGACTCCGGGCGGTGACTCGGGTTCGGACTTCGTTTCCGGGGTCTGCTGCCCCTTCCAGCACAACCGCGACTGGCGGAGCGGCAAACTCCCTTCCCCGGACTCCGGGCGGTGACTCGGGTTCGGACTTTGTTTCCAGGGGTCTGCGGCCCCTTCCAGCACAACCGCGGCTGGTGGAGTGGCAGACTCCCTTCCCCGGACTCCGGGCGGTGACTCGGGTTCGGACTTCGTTTCCAGGGGTCTGCGGCCCCTTCCAGCACAACCGTGGCTGGCGGAGCGGCAGACTCCCTTCCCCGGACTCCGGGCGGTGACTCGGGTTCGGACTTCGTTTCCAGGGTCTGCGGCCCCTTCCAGCACAACCGTTGCTGGCGGAGCGGCAGACTCCCTTCCACGGACTCCGGGCGGTGACTCGGGTTCGGACTTCGTTTCCGGGGTCTGCGGCCCCCTCCAGCACAACCGCGGCTGGCGGAGCGGCAAAGTCCCTTCCCCGGACTCCGGGCGGTGACTCGGGTTCGGACTTCGTTTCCAAGGGTCTGCGGCCCCTTCCAGCACAACCGTGGCTGGCGGAGCGGCAGACTCCCTTCCCCGGACTCCTGGCGGTGACTCGGTTTCGGACTTCGTTTCCAGGGTCTGCGGCCCCTTCCAGCACAACCGTGGCTGGCGGAGTCGCAGACTCCCTTCCCCGGACTCCGGGCGGTGACTCGGGTTCGCGCAGGATGCAAATGATGAAAGTTTTAAAAATGCTGAGATCTTCTGTGATTTCTTCAAAGGAAACGCTCTGATGCATCCATGAACTAGGCAGTACGAGAAATCTCTGGTTTGATGACAGAATGCTGGGTCCGTGACTCGGGTTCGGACTGCCTTGTTTCAGTTGCTGAGGTGATACCTCTCTCATGCTCAAAAGCCACTCTAGAGGCTCCTACCACCAGAACCGACTCCCTTCCCCGAACTCCGGGCGGTGACTCGGGTTCGGTCTGACTTTCCAGGAGTCTGTGGCCTCTTCCAGGACAACCGCGGCTGGAGGAGCGGCAGACTCCCTTCCCCGGACTCCGGGCGGTGACTCGGGTTCGGACTTCGTTTTCGGGGTCTGCGGCCCCTTCCAGCACAACCACGGCTGGCGGAGCGGCAGACTGCCTTCCCCGGACTCCGGGCGGTGACTCGGGTTCGGACTTCGTTTCCTGGGTCTGCGGCCCCTTCCAGCACAACCGCGGCTGGCGGAGCGGCAGACTCCCTTCCCCGAACTCCGGGCGGTGACTCGGGTTCGGACTTCGTTTCCGGGGTCTGCGGCCCCTTCCAGCACAACCGCGGCTGGCGGAGCGGCAGACTGCCTTCCCCGGACTCCGGGCGGTGACTCGGGTTCGGACTGCCTCTCCTGCGGTGAGCAGGTCCCGCGCCCCTCCTCCTCAAAGAGCTTCAATCACTGCCTCTCCGAGGCTCAAAAGCCGCTCTAGTGGCTACTTTCAGCACAAACGAGGCTGGCAGAGCGGCAGACTCCCTTCCCCGGACTCCGGGCAGTGACTCGGCTTCGGATTTCTTTTCCAGGGTCTGCGGCCCCTTCCAGCACAACCGCGGCTGGCGGCGCGGCAGACTCCCTTCCCCGGACTCCGGGCGGTGACTCGGGTTCGGACTTCGTTTCCAGGGTCTGCGGCCCCTTCCAGCACAACCGCGGCTGGCGGAGCGGCAGACTCCCTTCCCCGGACTCCGTGCGGTGACTCGGGTTCGGACTGCCTCCTCAAAGAGCTTCAATCGCTGCCTCTCTGAGGCTCAAAAGCCATTCTAATGGCTACTTTCAGCAGAACTGTGGCTAGCGGAGCTGCATTCTCCCTTCTCCGGGCGGTGACTCGGGTTGGGACTCCCTTTCCTGGGGTCAGGAGATCCCGGCCTCCTTCTAAAAGAGCTTCAATCACTGCCTCTCTGAGGCTCAAAAGCCGCTCTTGTGGCTACTTTCAGTAGAACTGTGGCTAGAGGAGTGACAGACTCCCTTCTCCAGGCGGTGACTCGGCTTGGGACTGCCTTTCAAGGAGTCTGCGGCAGTTGTGCTGGAAGGGGCCGCAGACCCTGGAAACGAAGTCCGAACCCGAGTCACCGCCCGGAGTCCAGAGAAGAGAGTCTGCCGCTCCGTCATCCGCGGTTGTGCTGGAAGGGGCCGCAGAGTCGCCCGGAGCCCGGGAAAGGAGTCTGCCATGCCCCCGTTCGTAAAAGAGCTTCAATCACTGCCTCTCTGAGCCTCAAAAGCCACGCTAGAGGAACTACGGCTGGCGGAGCTGCATTTTCCCTTCTTCGGGCGGTGACTCGGGTTGGGACTGCATTTCTTGGGGTCAGCGGGTCCCGCGCCCCTCCTCCTAAAAGAGCTTCAATCACTGCCTCTCTGAGGCTCAAAAGCCACTCTAGTGGCTACTTTCAGCAGAACTGTGGCTAGCGGAGTTGCATTCTCCCTTCTCCGGGCGGTGACTCGGCTTGGAACTGCATTTCCCTGGGGTCTGCGGCCCCTTCCAGCACAACCGCGGCTGGCGGAGCCTCAGACTCCCTTCCCCGGACTCCGGGCAGTGACTCGGGTTCGGACTTCGTTTCCGGGGTCTGCGGCCCCTTCCAGCACAACCGCGGCTGGCGGAGCGGCAGACTCCCTTCCCCGGACTCCGGGCGGTGACTCGGGTTCGGACTTCGTTTCCGGGGTCTGCGGCCCCTTCCAGCACAACCGCGGCTGGCGGAGCGGCAAACTCCCTTCCCCGGACTCCGGGCGGTGACTCGGGTTCGGACTTCGTTTCCAGGGTCTGCGTCCCCTTCCAGCACAACCGTGGCTGGTGGAGCAGCAAACTCCCTTCCCTGGACTCCGGGCGGTGACTCGGGTTCGCACTTCGTTTCCAGGGGTCTGCGGCCCCTTCCAGCACAACCGTGGCTGGTGGAGTGGCAGACTCCCTTCCCCGGACTCCGGGCGGTGACTCGGGTTCGGACTTCGTTTCCGGGGTCTGCGGCCCCTTCCAGCACAACCGCGACTGGCGGAGCGGCAGACTCCCTTCCCCGGACTCCGGGCGGTGACTCGGGTTCGGACTTCGTTTCCGGGGTCTGCGGCCCCTTCCAGCACAACCGCGACTGGCGGAGCGGCAGACTCCCTTCCCCGGACTCCGGGCGGTGACTCGGGTTCGGACTTCGTTTCCGGGGTCTGCGGCCCCTTCCAGCACAACCGCGGCTGGCGGAGCGGCAGACTCCCTTCCCCGGACTCCGGGCAGTGACTCGGGTTCGGACTTCGTTTCCAGGGGTCTGCGGCCCCTTCCAGCACAACCGTGGATGGCGGAGCGGCAGACTCCCTTCCCCGGACTCCGCGCGGTGACTCGGGTTCGGACTTCGTTTCCAGGGTCTGCGGCCCCTTCCAGCACAACCGTGGCTGGCGGAGCGGCAGACTCCCTTCCACGGACTCCGGGCGGTGACTCGGGTTCGGACTTCGTTTCCGGGATCTGCTGCCCCTTCCAGCACAACCGCGGCTGGCGGAGCGGCAAACTCCCATCCCCGGACTCCGGGCGGTGACTCGGGTTCGGACTTCGTTTCCAGGGGTCTGCGGCCCCTTCCAGCACAACCGCGGCTGGCGGAGCGGCAGACTCCCTTCCGGGCGGTGACTCGGGTTCAGACTTCGTTTCCAGGGGTCTGCGGCCCCTTCCAGCACAACCGTGGCTGGCGGAGCGGCAGACTCCCTTCCCCGGACTCCGGGCGGTGACTCGGGTTCGGACTTCGTTTCCAGGGTCTGCGGCCCCTTCCAGCACAACCGTGGCTGGCGGAGCGGCAGACTCCCTTCCACGGACTCCGGGCGGTGACTCGGGTTCGGACTTCGTTTCCGGGGTCTGCTGCCCCTTCCAGCACAACCGCGGCTGGCGGAGCGGCAAACTCCCTTCCCCGGACTCCGGGCGGTGACTCGGGTTCGGACTTCGTTTCCAGGGGTCTGCGGCCCCTTCCAGCACAACCGCGGCTGGTGGATTGGCAGACTCCCTTCCCCGGACTCCGGGCGGTGACTCGGGTTCGGACTTCGTTTCCGGGGTCTGCTGCCCCTTCCAGCACAACCGCGGCTGGCGGAGCGGCAAACTCCCTTCCCCGGACTCCGGGCGGTGACTCGGGTTCGTACTTCGTTTCCAGGGTCTGCGGCCCCTTCCAGCACAACCTTGGCTGGTTGAGCGGCAAACTCCCTTCCCCGGACTCCGGGCGGTGACTCGGGTTCGGACGTCGTTTCCGGGGTCTGCGGCCCCTTCCAGCACAACCGCGGCTGGCGGAGCGGCAGACTCCCTTACCCGGACTCCGGGCGGTGACTCGGGTTCGGACTTCGTTTCCAGGGGTCTGAGGCCCCTTCCAGCAAAACCGTGGCTGGCGGAGCGGCAGACTCCCTTCCCCGGACTCCGGGCGGTGACTCGGGTTCGGACTTCGTTTCCAGGGTCTGCGGCCCCTTCCAGCACAACCGTGGCTGGCGGAGCGGCAGACTCCCTTCCACGGACTGCGGGCGGTGACTCGGGTTCGGACTTCGTTTCCGGGGTCTGCTGCCCCTTCCAGCACAACCGCGGCTGGCGGAGCGGCAAACTCCCTTCCCCGGACTCCGGGCGGTGACTCGGGTTCGGACTTCGTTTCCAGGGGTCTGCGGCCCCTTCCAGCACAACCGCGGCTGGTGGAGTGGCAGACTCCCTTCCCCGGACTCCGGGCGGTGACTCGGGTTCGGACTTCGTTTCCGGGGTCTGCTGCCCCTTCCAGCACAACCGCGGCTGTCAGCGCGGCAGACTCCCTTCCCCGGACTCCGGGCGGTGACTCGGGTTCGGACTTCGTTTCCAGGGTCTGCGGCCCCTTCCAGCACAACCGTGGCTGGCGGAGCGGCAGACTCCCTTCCCCGGACTCCGGGCGGTGACTCGGGTTCGGACTTCGTTTCCGGGTCTGCGGCCCCTTCCAGCACAACCGCGGCTGGCGGAGCGGCAGACTCCCTTCCCCGGACTCCGGGCGGTGACTCGGGTTCGGACTTCGTTTCCAGGGTGTGCGGCCCCTTCCAGCACGTGGCTGGTGGAGCGGCAAACTCCCTTCCCTGGACTCCGGGCGGTGACTCGGGTTCGCACTTCGTTTCCAGGGGTCTGCGGCCCCTTCCAGCACAACCGTGGCTGGCGGAGTGGCAGACTCCCTTCCCCGGACTCCGGGCGGTGACTCGGGTTCGGACTTCGTTTCCGGGGTCTGCGGTCCCTTCCAGCACAACCGCGGCTGGCGGAGCGGCAGACTCCCTTCCCCGGACTCCGGGCGGTGACTCGGGTTCGGACTTCGTTTCCGGGGTCTGCGGCCCCTTCCAGCACAACCGCGGCTGGCGGAGCGGCAGACTCCCTTTCCCGGACTCCGGGCGGTGACTCGGGTTCGGACTTCGTTTCCAGGGGTCTGCGGCCCCTTCCAGCACAACCGTGGCTGGCGGAGCGGCAGACTCCCTTCCCCGGACTCCGGGCGGTGACTCGGGTTCGCGCTGGATGCAAATGATGAAAGTTTTAAAAATGCTGAGATCTTCTGTGATTTCTTCCAAAGGAAACGCTCTGATGCATCCATGAACTAGGCAGTACGAGAAATCTCAGGTTTGATGACAGAATGCTAGGTCCGTGACTCGGGTTCGGACTGCCTTGTTTCAGTTGCTGAGGTGATACCTCTCTCATGCTCAAAAGCCACTCTAGAGGCTCCTACCACCAGAACAGACTCCCTTCCCCGAACTCCGTGCGGTGACTCGGGTTCGGTCTGACTTTCCAGGAGTCTGTGGCCTCTTCCAGCACAACCGCGGCTGGCGGAGCGGCAGACTCCCTTCCACGGACTCCGGGCGGTGACTCGGGTTCGGACTTCGTTTCCGGGGTCTGCGGCCCCTTCCAGCACAACCGCGGCTGGCGGAGCAGCAGACTCCCTTCCACGGACTCCGGGCGGTGACTCGGGTTCGGACTTCGTTTCCAGGGGTCTGCGGCCCCTTCCAGCACAACCGCGGCTGGTGGAGTGGCAGACTCCCCTCCCCGGACTCCGGGCGGTGACTCGGGTTCGGACTTCGTTTCCGGGGTCTGCTGCCCCTTCCAGCACAACCGCGACTGGCGGAGCGGCAAACTCCCTTCCCCGGACTCCGGGCGGTGACTCGGGTTCGGACTTCGTTTCCAGGGGTCTGAGGCCCCTTCCAGCAAAACCGTGGCTGGCGGAGCGGCAGACTCCCTTCCCCGGACTCCGGGCGGTGACTCGGGTTCGGACTTCGTTTCCAGGGTCTGCGGCCCCTTCCAGCACAACCGTGGCTGGCGGAGCGGCAGACTCCCTTCCACGGACTGCGGGCGGTGACTCGGGTTCGGACTTCGTTTCCGGGGTCTGCTGCCCCTTCCAGCACAACCGCGGCTGGCGGAGCGGCAAACTCCCTTCCCCGGACTCCGGGCGGTGACTCGGGTTCGGACTTCGTTTCCAGGGGTCTGCGGCCCCTTCCAGCACAACCGCGGCTGGTGGAGTGGCAGACTCCCTTCCCCGGACTCCGGGCGGTGACTCGGGTTCGGACTTCGTTTCCGGGGTCTGCTGCCCCTTCCAGCACAACCGCGGCTGTCAGCGCGGCAGACTCCCTTCCCCGGACTCCGGGCGGTGACTCGGGTTCGGACTTCGTTTCCAGGGTCTGCGGCCCCTTCCAGCACAACCGTGGCTGGCGGAGCGGCAGACTCCCTTCCCCGGACTCCGGGCGGTGACTCGGGTTCGGACTTCGTTTCCGGGTCTGCGGCCCCTTCCAGCACAACCGCGGCTGGCGGAGCGGCAGACTCCCTTCCCCGGACTCCGGGCGGTGACTCGGGTTCGGACTTCGTTTCCAGGGTGTGCGGCCCCTTCCAGCACGTGGCTGGTGGAGCGGCAAACTCCCTTCCCTGGACTCCGGGCGGTGACTCGGGTTCGCACTTCGTTTCCAGGGGTCTGCGGCCCCTTCCAGCACAACCGTGGCTGGCGGAGTGGCAGACTCCCTTCCCCGGACTCCGGGCGGTGACTCGGGTTCGGACTTCGTTTCCGGGGTCTGCGGTCCCTTCCAGCACAACCGCGGCTGGCGGAGCGGCAGACTCCCTTCCCCGGACTCCGGGCGGTGACTCGGGTTCGGACTTCGTTTCCGGGGTCTGCGGCCCCTTCCAGCACAACCGCGGCTGGCGGAGCGGCAGACTCCCTTTCCCGGACTCCGGGCGGTGACTCGGGTTCGGACTTCGTTTCCAGGGGTCTGCGGCCCCTTCCAGCACAACCGTGGCTGGCGGAGCGGCAGACTCCCTTCCCCGGACTCCGGGCGGTGACTCGGGTTCGCGCTGGATGCAAATGATGAAAGTTTTAAAAATGCTGAGATCTTCTGTGATTTCTTCCAAAGGAAACGCTCTGATGCATCCATGAACTAGGCAGTACGAGAAATCTCAGGTTTGATGACAGAATGCTAGGGTCCGTGACTCGGGTTCGGACTGCCTTGTTTCAGTTGCTGAGGTGATACCTCTCTCATGCTCAAAAGCCACTCTAGAGGCTCCTACCACCAGAACAGACTCCCTTCCCCGAACTCCGTGCGGTGACTCGGGTTCGGTCTGACTTTCCAGGAGTCTGTGGCCTCTTCCAGCACAACCGCGGCTGGCGGAGCGGCAGACTCCCTTCCCACGGACTCCGGGCGGTGACTCGGGTTTCGGACTTCGTTTCCAGGGGTCTGCGGCCCCTTCCAGCACAACCGCGGCTGGCGGAGCAGCAGACTCCCTTCCACGGACTCCGGGCGGTGACTCGGGTTCGGACTTCGTTTCCAGGGGTCTGCGGCCCCTTCCAGCACAACCGCGGCTGGTGGAGTGGCAGACTCCCCTCCCCGGACTCCGGGCGGTGACTCGGGTTCGGACTTCGTTTCCGGGGTCTGCTGCCCCTTCCAGCACAACCGCGACTGGCGGAGCGGCAAACTCCCTTCCCCGGACTCCGGGCGGTGACTCGGGTTCGGACTTTGTTTCCAGGGGTCTGCGGCCCCTTCCAGCACAACCGCGGCTGGTGGAGTGGCAGACTCCCTTCCCCGGACTCCGGGCGGTGACTCGGGTTCGGACTTCGTTTCCAGGGTCTGCGGCCCCTTCCAGCACAACCGTGGCTGGCGGAGCGGCAGACTCCCTTCCCCGGACTCCGGGCGGTGACTCGGGTTCGGACTTCGTTTCCAGGGTCTGCGGCCCCTACCAGCACAACCGTGGTTGGTGGAGCGGCAAACTCCCTTCCCTGGACTCCGGGCGGTGACTCGGGTTCGGACTTCGTTTCCAGGGTTCTGCGGCCCCTTCCAGCACAACCGCGGCTGGCGGAGCGGCACACTCCCTTCCCCGGACTCCGGGCGGTGACTCGGGTTCGGACTTCGTTTCCAGGGTCTGCGGCCCCTTCCAGCACAACCGTGGCTGGTGGAGCGGCAAACTCCCTTCCCTGGACTCCGGGCGGTGACTCGGGTTCGGACTTCGTTTCCAGGGGTCTGCGGCCCCTTCCAGCACAACCGCGGCTGGCGGAGTGGCAGACTCCCTTCCCCGGACTCCGGGCGGTGACTCGGGTTTGGACTTCGTTTCCAGGGGTCTGCGGCCCCTTCCAGCACAACCGTGGCTGGTGGAGCGGCAAACTCCCTTCCCTGGACTCCGGGCGGTGACTCGGGTTCGGACTTCGTTTCCAGGGGTCTGCGGCCCCTTCCAGCACAACCGCGGCTGGCGGAGCGGCAAACTCCCTTCCCCGGACTCCGGGCGGTGACTCGGGTTCAGACTTCGTTTCCAGGGGTCTGCGGCCCCTTCCAGCACAACCGCGGCTGGCGGAGTGGCAGACTCCCTTCCCCGGACTCCGGGCGGTGACTCGGGTTCAGACTTCGTTTCCAGGGTCTGCGGCCCCTTCCAGCACAACCGTGGCTGGCGGAGCGGCAGACTCCCTTCCCCGGACTCCGGGCGGTGACTCGGGTTCGGACTTCGTTTCCAGGGTCTGCGGCCCCTTCCAGCACAACCGTGGCTGGTGGAGCGGCAAACTCCCTTCCCTGGACTCCGGGCGGTGACTCGGGTTCGGACTTCGTTTCCAGGGGTCTGCGGCCCCTTCCAGCACAACCGCGGCTGGCGGAGCGGCAGACTCCCTTCCCCGGACTCCGGGCGGTGACTCGGGTTCGGACTTCGTTTCCAGGGTCTGCGGCCCCTTCCAGCACAACCGTGGCTGGTGGAGCGGCAAACTCCCTTCCCTGGACTCCGGGCGGTGACTCGGGTTCGGACTTCGTTTCCAGGGGTCTGCGGCCCCTTCCAGCACAACCGCGGCTGGCGGAGTGGCAGACTCCCTTCCCCGGACTCCGGGCGGTGACTCGGGTTTGGACTTCGTTTCCAGGGGTCTGCGGCCCCTTCCAGCACAACCGTGGCTGGTGGAGTGGCAAACTCCCTTCCCTGGACTCCGGGCGGTGACTCGGGTTCGGACTTCGTTTCCAGGGGTCTGCGGCCCCTTCCAGCACAACCGTGGCTGGTGGAGCGGCAAACTCCCTTCCCCGGACTCCGGGCGGTGACTCGGGTTCGGACTTCGTTTCCAGGGGTCTGCGGCCCCTTCCAGCACAACCGCGGGTGGCGGAGTGGCAGACTCCCTTCCCCGGACTCCGGGCGGTGACTCGGGTTTGGACTTCGTTTCCAGGGGTCTGCGGGCCCTTCCAGCACAACCGCGGCGGGCGGAGCGGCAGACTCCCTTCCCTGGACTCCGGGCGGTGACTCGGGTTCGGACTTCGTTTCCGGGGTCTGCGGCCCCTTCCAGCACAACCGCGGCTGGCGGAGCGGCAGACTCCCTTCCACGGACTCCGGGCGGTGACTCGGGTTCGGACTTCGTTTCCGGGGTCTGCGGCCCCTTCCAGCACAACCGCGGCTGGCGGAGCGGCAGACTCCCTTCCACGGACTCCGGGCGGTGACTCGGGTTCGGACTTCATTTCCGGGGTCTGCGGCCCCTTCCAGCACAACCGTGGCTGGCGGAGCGGCAGACTCCCTTCCCCGGACTCCGGGCGGTGACTCGGGTTCGGACTTCGTTTCCAGGGTCTGCGGCCCCTTCCAGCACAACCGTGGCTGGTGGAGCGGCAAACTCCCTTCCCCGGACTCCGGGCGGTGACTCGGCTTTGGACTTCGTTTCCGGGGTCTGCGGCCCTTCCAGCACAACCGCGGCTGGCGGAGCGGCAGACTCCCTTACCCGGACTCCGGGCGGTGACTCGGGTTCGGACTTCGTTTCCAGGGTCTGCGGCCCCTTCCAGCACAACCGTGGCTGGCGGAGTCGCAGACTCCCTTCCCCGGACTCCGGGCGGTGACTCGGGTTCGCGCAGGATGCAAATGATGAAAGTTTTAAAAATGCTGAGATCTTCTGTGATTTCTTCAAAGGAAACACTCTGATGCATCCATGAACTAGGCAGTACGAGAAATCTCTAGTTTGATGACAGAATGCTGGGTCCGTGACTCGGGTTCGGACTGCCTTGTTTCAGTTGCTGAGGTGATACCTCTCTCATGCTCAAAAGCCACTCTAGAGGCTCCTACCACCAGAACCGACTCCCTTCCCCGAACTCCGTGCGGTGACTCGGGTTCGGACTTCGTTTCCGGGGTCTGCGGCCCCTTCCAGCACAACCGCGGCTGGCGGAGCGGCAGACTCCCTTCCCCGAACTCCGGGCGGTGACTCGGGTTCGGACTTCGTTTCCGGGGTCTGCGGCCCCTTCCAGCACAACCGCGGCTGGCGGAGCAGCAGACTGCCTTCCCCGGACTCCGGGCGGTGACTCGGGTTCGGATTGCCTCTCCTGCGGTGAGCAGGTCCCGCGCCCCTCCTCCTCAAAGAGCTTCAATCACTGCCTCTCCGAGGCTCAAAAGCCGCTCTAGTGGCTATTTTCAGCACAAACGAGGCTCGCAGAGCGGCAGACTCCCTTCCCCGGACTCCGGGCAGTGACTCGGCTTCGGATTTCTTTTCCAGGGTCTGCGGCCCCTTCCAGCACAACCGCGGCTGGCGGCGCGGCAGACTCCCTTCCCCGGACTCCGGGCGGTGACTCGGGTTCGGACTTCGTTTCCAGGGTCTGCGGCCCCTTCCAGCACAACCTTGGCTGGCGGAGCGGCAGACTCCCTTCCCCGGACTCCGGGCGGTGACTCGGGTTCGGACTGCCTCCTCAAAGAGCTTCAATCGCTGCCTCTCTGAGGCTCAAAAGCCATTCTAATGGCTACTTTCAGCAGAACTGTGGCTAGCGGAGCTGCATTCTCCCTTCTCCGGGCGGTGACTCGGGTTGGGACTCCCTTTCCTGGGGTCAGGAGATCCCGGCCTCCTTCTAAAAGAGCTTCAATCACTGCCTCTCTGAGGCTCAAAAGCCGCTCTTGTGGCTACTTTCAGTAGAACTGTGGCTAGAGGAGTGACAGACTCCCTTCTCCAGGCGGTGACTCGGCTTGGGACTGCCTTTCAAGGAGTCTGCGGCGGTTGTGCTGGAAGGGGCCGCAGACCCTGGAAACGAAGTCCGAACCCGAGTCACCGCCCGGAGTCCAGAGAAGGGAGTCTGCCGCTCCACCAGCCGCGGTTGTGCTGGAAGGGGCCGCAGAGTCGCCCGGAGCCCGGGAAAGGAGTCTGCCACGCCCCTGCTCGTAAAAGAGCTTCAATCGCTGCCTCTCTGAGCCTCAAAAGCCACGCTAGTGGAACTACGGCTGGCGGAGCTGCATTTTCCCTTCTTCGGGCGGTGACTCGGGTTGGGACTGCATTTCTTGGGGTCAGCGGGTCCCGCGCCCCTCCTCCTAAAAGAGCTTCAATCACTGCCTCTCTGAGGCTCAAAAGCCACTCTAGTGGCTACTTTCAGCAGAACTGTGGCTAGCGGAGTTGCATTCTCCCTTCTCCGGGCGGTGACTCGGGTTGGAACTGCATTTCCCTGGGGTCTGCGGCCCCTTCCAGCACAACCGCGGCTGGCGGAGCCTCAGACTCCCTTCCCCGGACTCCGGGCGGTGACTCGGGTTCGGACTTCGTTTCCGGGGTCTGCGGCCCCTTCCAGCACAACCGCGGCTGGCGGAGCGGCAGACTCCCTTCCCCGGACTCCGGGCGGTGACTCGGGTTCGGACTTCGTTTCCGGGGTCTGCGGCCCCTTCCAGCACAACCGCGGCTGGCGGAGCGGCAGACTCCCTTCCCCGGACTCCGGGCGGTGACTCGGGTTCGGACTTCGTTTCCGGGTCTGCGGCCCCTTCCAGCACAACCGCGGCTGGCGGAGTGGCAGACTCCCTTCCCCGGACTCCGGGCGGTGACTCGGGTTCGGACTTCGTTTCCAGGGTCTGCGGCCCCTTCCAGCACAACCGTGGCTGGTGGAGCGGCAAACTCCCTTCCCTGGACTCCGGGCGGTGACTCGGGTTCGCACTTCGTTTCCAGGGGTCTGCGGCCCCTTCCAGCACAACCACGGCTGGTGGAGCGTCAGACTCCCTTCCCCGGACTCCGGGCGGTGACTCGGGTTCGGACTTCGTTTCCGGGGTCTGCGGCCCCTTCCAGCACAACCGCGGCTGGCGGAGCGGCAGACTCCCTTCCCCAGACTCCGGGCGGTGACTCGGGTTCGGACTTCGTTTCCGGGGTCTGCGGCCCCTTCCAGCACAACCGCGGCTGGCGGAGCGGCAGACTCCCTTCCCCGGACTCCGGGCGGTGACTCGGGTTCGGACTTCGTTTCCAGGGGTCTGCGGCCCCTTCCAGCACAACCGTGGCTGGCGGAGCGGCAGACTCCCTTCCCCGGACTCCGGGCGGTGACTCGGGTTCGCGCTGGATGCAAATGATGAAAGTTTTAAAAATGCTGAGATCTTCTGTGATTTCTTCCAAAGGAAACGCTCTGATGCATCCATGAACTAGGCAGTACGAGAAATCTCAGGTTTGATGACAGAATGCTAGGTCCGTGACTCGGGTTCGGACTGCCTTGTTTCAGTTGCTGAGGTGATACCTCTCTCATGCTCAAAAGCCACTCTAGAGGCTCCTACCACCAGAACAGACTCCCTTCCCCGAACTCCGTGCGGTGACTCGGGTTCGGTCTGAATTTCCAGGAGTCTGTGGCCTCTTCCAGCACAACCGCGGCTGGCGGAGAGGCAGACTCCCTTCCCCAGACTCCGGGCGGTGACTCGGGTTTGGACTTCGTTTCCAGGGTCTGCAGCCCTTTCCAGCACAACCGCAGCTGGCGGAGCGGCAGACTCCCTTCCACGGACTCCGAGCGGTGACTCGGGTTCGGACTTCGTTTCCGGCGTCTGCGGCCCCTTCCAGCACAACCGTGGCTGGCGGAGCAGCAGACTCCCTTCCACGGACTCCGGGCGGTGACTCGGGTTCGGACTTCGTTTCCGGGGTCTGCTGCCCCTTCCAGCACAACCGCGTCTGGCGGAGCGGCAAACTCCCTTCCCCGGACTCCGGGCGGTGACTCGGGTTCGGACTTCGTTTCCAGGGGTCTGCGGCCCCTTCCAGCACAACCGCGGCTGGTGGAGTGGCAGACTCCCCTCCCCGGACTCCGGGCGGTGACTCGGGTTCGGACTTCGTTTCCAGGGTCTGCGGCCCCTTCCAGCACAACCGTGGCTGGCGGAGCGGCAGACTCCCTTCCCCGGACTCCGGGCGGTGACTCTGGTTCGGACTTCGTTTCCAGGGTCTGCGGCCCCTTCCAGCACAACCGTGGCTGGTGGAGCGGCAGACTCCCTTCCCCGGACTCCGGGCGGTGACTCGGGTTCGGACTTTGTTTCCAGGGGTCTGCGGCCCCTTCCAGCACAACCGCGGCTGGCGGAGCGGCAGACTCCCTTCCCCGGACTCCGGGCGGTGACTCGGGTTCGGACTTTGTTTCCAGGGTCTGCGGCCCCTTCCAGCACAACCGTGGCTGGTGGAGCGGCAAACTCCCTTCCATGGACTCCGGGCGGTGACTCGGGTTCGGACTTCGTTTCCAGGGGTCTGCGGCCCCTTCCAGCACAACCGCGGCTGGCGGAGTGGCAGACTCCCTTCCCCGGACTCCGGGCGGTGACTCGGGTTCGGACTTCGTTTCCAGGGGTCTGCGGCCCCTTCCAGCACAACCGTGGCTGGTGGAGCGGCAAACTCCCTTCCCTGGACTCCGGGCGGTGACTCGGGTTCGGACTTCGTTTCCAGGGGTCTGCGGCCCCTTCCAGCACAACCGTGGCTGGTGGAGCGGCAAACTCCCTTCCCTGGACTCCGGGCGGTGACTCGGGTTCGGACTTCGTTTCCAGGGGTCTGCGGCCCCTTCCAGCACAACCGCGGCTGGCGGAGTGGCAGACTCCCTTCCCCGGACTCCGGGCGGTGACTCGGGTTCGGACTTCGTTTCCAGGGTCTGCGGCCCCTTCCAGCACAACCGTGGCTGGTGGAGCGGCAAACTCCCTTCCATGGACTCCGGGCGGTGACTCGGGTTCGGACTTCGTTTCCAGGGGTCTGCGGCCCCTTCCAGCACAACCGCGGCTGGCGGAGTGGCAGACTCCCTTCCCCGGACTCCGGGCGGTGACTCGGGTTCGGACTTCGTTTCCAGGGGTCTGCGGCCCCTTCCAGCACAACCGTGGCTGGTGGAGCGGCAAACTCCCTTCCCTGGACTCCGGGCGGTGACTCGGGTTCGGACTTCGTTTCCAGGGGTCTGCGGCCCCTTCCAGCACAACCGTGGCTGGTGGAGTGGCAAACTCCCTTCCCTGGACTCCGGGCGGTGACTCGGGTTCGGACTTCGTTTCCAGGGGTCTGCGGCCCCTTCCAGCACAACCGCGGCTGGCGGAGTGGCAGACTCCCTTCCCCGGACTCCGGGCGGTGACTCGGGTTTGGACTTCGTTTCCAGGGGTCTGCGGCCCCTTCCAGCACAACCGCGGCTGGCGGAGCGGCAGACTCCCTTCCACGGACTCCGGGCGGTGACTCGGGTTCGGACTTCATTTCCGGGGTCTGCGGCCCCTTCCAGCACAACCGCGGCTGGCGGAGCGGCAGACTCCCTTCCCCGGACTCCGGGCGGTGACTCGGGTTCGGACTTCGTTTCCAGGGTCTGCGGCCCCTTCCAGCACAACCGTGGCTGGTGGAGCGGCAAACTCCCTTCCCCGGACTCCGGGCGGTGACTCGGGTTTGGACTTCGTTTCCGTGGTCTGCGGCCCCTTCCAGCACAACCGCGGCTGGCGGAGCGGCAGACTCCCTTACCCGGACTCCGGGCGGTGACTCGGGTTCGGACTTCGTTTCCAGGGTCTGCGGCCCCTTCCAGCACAACCGTGGCTGGCGGAGTCGCAGACTCCCTTCCCCGGACTCCGGGCGGTGACTCGGGTTCGCGCAGGATGCAAATGATGAAAGTTTTAAAAATGCTGAGATCTTCTGTGATTTCTTCAAAGGAAACACTCTGATGCATCCATGAACTAGGCAGTACGAGAAATCTCTGGTTTGATGACAGAATGCTGGGTCCGTGACTCGGGTTCGGACTGCCTTTTTTCAGTTGCTGAGGTGATACCTCTCTCATGCTCAAAAGCCACTCTAGAGGCTCCTACCACCAGAACCGACTCCCTTCCCCGAACTCCGGGCGGTGACTCGGGTTCGGTCTGACTTTCCAGGAGTCTGTGGCCTCTTCCAGCACAACCGTGGCTGGCGGAGCGGCAGACTCCCTTCCCCGGACTCCGGGCGGTGACTCGGGTTCGGACTTCGTTTCCGGGGTCTGCGGCCCCTTCCAGCACAACCGCGGCTGGCGGAGCGGCAGACTGCCTTCCCCGGACTCCGGGCGGTGACTCGGGTTCGGACTTCGTTTCCGGGGTCTGCGGCCCCTTCCAGCACAACCGCGGCTGGCGGAGCGGCAGACTCCCTTCCCCGAACTCCGGGCGGTGACTCGGGTTCGGACTTCGTTTCCGGGGTCTGCGGCCCCTTCCAGCACAACCGCGGCTGGCGGAGCGGCAGACTGCCTTCCCCGGACTCCGGGCGGTGACTCGGGTTCGGACTGCCTCTCCTGCGGTGAGCAGGTCCCGCGCCCCTCCTCCTCAAAGAGCTTCAATCACTGCCTCTCCGAGGCTCAAAAGCCGCTCTAGTGGCTATTTTCAGCACAAACGAGGCTCGCAGAGCGGCAGACTCCCTTCCCCGGACTCCGGGCAGTGACTCGGGTTCGGATTTCTTTTCCAGGGTCTGCGGCCCCTTCCAGCACAACCGCGGCTGGCGGCGCGGCAGACTCCCTTCCCCGGACTCCGGGCGGTGACTCGGGTTCGGACTTCGTTTCCAGGGTCTGCGGCCCCTTCCTGCACAACCGTGGCTGGCGGAGCGGCAGACTCCCTTCCCCGGACTCCGGGCGGTGACTCGGGTTCGGACTGCCTCCTCAAAGAGCTTCAATCGCTGCCTCTCTGAGGCTCAAAAGCCATTCTAATGGCTACTTTCAGCAGAACTGTGGCTAGCGGTGCTGCATTCTCCCTTCTCCGGGCGGTGACTCGGGTTGGGACTCCCTTTCCTGGGGTCAGGAGATCCCGGCCTCCTTCTAAAAGAGCTTCAATCACTGCCTCTCTGAGGCTCAAAAGCCGCTCTTGTGGCTACTTTCAGTAGAACTGTGGCTAGAGGAGTGACAGACTCCCTTCTCCAGGCGGTGACTCGGCTTGGGACTGCCTTTCAAGGAGTCTGCGGCGGTTGTGCTGGAAGGGGCCGCAGACCCTGGAAACGAAGTCCGAACCCGAGTCACCGCCCGGAGTCCAGAGAAGGGAGTCTGCCGCTCCACCAGCCGCGGTTGTGCTGGAAGGGGCCGCAGAGTCGCCCGGAGCCCGGGAAAGGAGTCTGCCACGCCCCTGCTCGTAAAAGAGCTTCAATCGCTGCCTCTCTGAGCCTCAAAAGCCACGCTAGTGGAACTACGGCTGGCGGAGCTGCATTTTCCCTTCTTCGGGCGGTGACTCGGGTTGGGACTGCATTTCTTGGGGTCAGCGGGTCCCGCGCCCCTCCTCCTAAAAGAGCTTCAATCACTGCCTCTCTGAGGCTCAAAAGCCACTCTAGTGGCTACTTTCAGCAGAACTGTGGCTAGCGGAGTTGCATTCTCCCTTCTCCGGGCGGTGACTCGGGTTGGAACTGCATTTCCCTGGGGTCTGCGGCCCCTTCCAGCACAACCGCGGCTGGCGGAGCCTCAGACTCCCTTCCCCGGACTCCGGGCGGTGACTCGGGTTCGGACTTCGTTTCCGGGGTCTGCGGCCCCTTCCAGCACAACCGCGGCTGGCGGAGCGGCAGACTCCCTTCCCCGGACTCCGGGCGGTGACTCGGGTTCGGACTTCGTTTCCGGGGTCTGCGGCCCCTTCCAGCACAACCGCGGCTGGCGGAGCGGCAGACTCCCTTCCCCGGACTCCGGGCGGTGACTCGGGTTCGGACTTCGTTTCCGGGTCTGCGGCCCCTTCCAGCACAACCGCGGCTGGCGGAGTGGCAGACTCCCTTCCCCGGACTCCGGGCGGTGACTCGGGTTCGGACTTCGTTTCCGGGGTCTGCGGCCCCTTCCAGCACAACCGCGGCTGGCGGAGCGGCAGACTCCCTTCCCCAGACTCCGGGCGGTGACTCGGGTTCGGACTTCGTTTCCGGGGTCTGCGGCCCCTTCCAGCACAACCGCGGCTGGCGGAGCGGCAGACTCCCTTCCCCGGACTCCGGGCGGTGACTCGGGTTCGGACTTCGTTTCCAGGGGTCTGCGGCCCCTTCCAGCACAACCGTGGCTGGCGGAGCGGCAGACTCCCTTCCCCGGACTCCGGGCGGTGACTCGGGTTCGCGCTGGATGCAAATGATGAAAGTTTTAAAAATGCTGAGATCTTCTGTGATTTCTTCCAAAGGAAACGCTCTGATGCATCCATGAACTAGGCAGTACGAGAAATCTCAGGTTTGATGACAGAATGCTAGGTCCGTGACTCGGGTTCGGACTGCCTTGTTTCAGTTGCTGAGGTGATACCTCTCTCATGCTCAAAAGCCACTCTAGAGGCTCCTACCACCAGAACAGACTCCCTTCCCCGAACTCCGTGCGGTGACTCGGGTTCGGTCTGACTTTCCAGGAGTCTGTGGCCTCTTCCAGCACAACCGCGGCTGGTGGAGTGGCAGACTCCCTTCCCCAGACTCCGGGCGGTGACTCGGGTTTGGACTTCGTTTCCAGGGTCTGCAGCCCTTTCCAGCACAACCGCAGCTGGCGGAGCGGCAGACTCCCTTCCACGGACTCCGGGCGGTGACTCGGGTTCGGACTTCGTTTCCGGCGTCTGCGGCCCCTTCCAGCACAACCGTGGCTGGCGGAGCAGCAGACTCCCTTCCACGGACTCCGGGCGGTGACTCGGGTTCGGACTTCGTTTCCGGGGTCTGCTGCCCCTTCCAGCACAACCGCGTCTGGCGGAGCGGCAAACTCCCTTCCCCGGACTCCGGGCGGTGACTCGGGTTCGGACTTCGTTTCCAGGGGTCTGCGGCCCCTTCCAGCACAACCGCGGCTGGTGGAGTGGCAGACTCCCCTCCCCGGACTCCGGGCGGTTGACTCGGGTTCGGACTTCGTTTCCAGGGTCTGCGGCCCCTTCCAGCACAACCGTGGCTGGCGGAGCGGCAGACCCCCTTCCCCGGACTCCGGGCGGTGACTCTGGTTCGGACTTCGTTTCCAGGGTCTGCGGCCCCTTCCAGCACAACCGTGGCTGGTGGAGCGGCAAACTCCCTTCCCTGGACTCCGGGCGGTGACTCGGGTTCGGACTTCGTTTCCAGGGGTCTGCGGCCCCTTCCAGCACAACCGCGGCTGGCGGAGCGGCAGACTCCCTTCCCCGGACTCCGGGCGGTGACTCGGGTTCGGACTTTGTTTCCAGGGTCTGCGGCCCCTTCCAGCACAACCGTGGCTGGTGGAGCGGCAAACTCCCTTCCATGGACTCCGGGCGGTGACTCGGGTTCGGACTTCGTTTCCAGGGGTCTGCGGCCCCTTCCAGCACAACCGCGGCTGGCGGAGTGGCAGACTCCCTTCCCCGGACTCCGGGCGGTGACTCGGGTTCGGACTTCGTTTCCAGGGGTCTGCGGCCCCTTCCAGCACAACCGTGGCTGGTGGAGCGGCAAACTCCCTTCCCTGGACTCCGGGCGGTGACTCGGGTTCGGACTTCGTTTCCAGGGGTCTGCGGCCCCTTCCAGCACAACCGTGGCTGGTGGAGCGGCAAACTCCCTTCCCTGGACTCCGGGCGGTGACTCGGGTTCGGACTTCGTTTCCAGGGGTCTGCGGCCCCTTCCAGCACAACCGCGGCTGGCGGAGTGGCAGACTCCCTTCCCCGGACTCCGGGCGGTGACTCGGGTTCGGACTTCGTTTCCAGGGTCTGCGGCCCCTTCCAGCACAACCGTGGCTGGTGGAGCGGCAAACTCCCTTCCATGGACTCCGGGCGGTGACTCGGGTTCGGACTTCGTTTCCAGGGGTCTGCGGCCCCTTCCAGCACAACCGCGGCTGGCGGAGTGGCAGACTCCCTTCCCTGGACTCCGGGCGGTGACTCGGGTTCGGACTTCGTTTCCAGGGGTCTGCGGCCCCTTCCAGCACAACCGCGGCTGGCGGAGTGGCAGACTCCCTTCCCCGGACTCCGGGCGGTGACTCGGGTTCGGACTTCGTTTCCAGGGGTCTGCGGCCCCTTCCAGCACAACCGTGGCTGGTGGAGCGGCAAACTCCCTTCCCTGGACTCCGGGCGGTGACTCGGGTTCGGACTTCGTTTCCAGGGGTCTGCGGCCCCTTCCAGCACAACCGTGGCTGGTGGAGTGGCAAACTCCCTTCCCCTGGACTCCGGGCGGTGACTCGGGTTCGGACTTCGTTTCCAGGGGTCTGCGGCCCCTTCCAGCACAACCGCGGCTGGCGGAGTGGCAGACTCCCTTCCCCGGACTCTGGGCGGTGACTCGGGTTTGGACTTCGTTTCCAGGGGTCTGCGGCCCCTTCCAGCACAACCGCGGCTGGCGGAGCGGCAAACTCCCTTCCCCGGACTCCGGGCGGTGACTCGGGTTCGGACTTCGTTTCCAGGGGTCTGCGGCCCCTTCCAGCACAACCGCGGCTGGTGGAGTGGCAGACTCCCCTCCCTGGACTCCGGGCGGTGACTCGGGTTCGGACTTCGTTTCCAGGGTCTGCGGCCCCTTCCAGCACAACCGTGGCTGGCGGAGCGGCAGACTCCCTTCCCCGGACTCCGGGCGGTGACTCTGGTTCGGACTTCGTTTCCAGGGTCTGCGGCCCCTTCCAGCACAACCGTGGCTGGTGGAGCAGCAGACTCCCTTCCACGGACTCCGGGCGGTGACTCGGGTTCGGACTTCGTTTCCGGGGTCTGCTGCCCCTTCCAGCACAACCGCGGTCTGGCGGAGCGGCAAACTCCCTTCCCCGGACTCCGGGCGGTGACTCGGGTTCGGACTTCGTTTCCAGGGGTCTGCGGCCCCTTCCAGCACAACCGCGGCTGGTGGAGTGGCAGACTCCCCTCCCCGGACTCCGGGCGGTGACTCGGGTTCGGACTTCGTTTCCAGGGTCTGCGGCCCCTTCCAGCACAACCGTGGCTGGTGGAGCGGCAAACTCCCTTCCCTGGACTCCGGGCGGTGACTCGGGTTCGGACTTCGTTTCCAGGGGTCTGCGGCCCCTTCCAGCACAACCGTGGCTGGTGGAGTGGCAAACTCCCTTCCCCAGACTCCGGGCGGTGACTCGGGTTTGGACTTCGTTTCCAGGGTCTGCAGCCCTTTCCAGCACAACCGCAGCTGGCGGAGCGGCAGACTCCCTTCCACGGACTCCGGGCGGTGACTCGGGTTCGAACTTCGTTTCCGGGGTCTGCGGCCCCTTCCAGCACAACCGTGGCTGGCGGAGCAGCAGACTCCCTTCCACGGACTCCGGGCGGTGACTCGGGTTCGGACTTCGTTTCCGGGGTCTGCTGCCCCTTCCAGCACAACCGCGTTTGGCGGAGCGGCAAACTCCCTTCCCCGGACTCCGGGCGGTGACTCGGGTTCGGACTTCGTTTCCAGGGGTCTGCGGCCCCTTCCAGCACAACCGCGGCTGGTGGAGTGGCAGACTCCCCTCCCCGGACTCCGGGCGGTGACTCGGGTTCGGACTTCGTTTCCAGGGTCTGCGGCCCCTTCCAGCACAACCGTGGCTGGCGGAGCGGCAGACTCCCTTCCCCGGACTCCGGGCGGTGACTCTGGTTCGGACTTCGTTTCCAGGGTCTGCGGCCCCTTCCAGCACAACCGTGGCTGGTGGAGCGGCAAACTCCCTTCCCTGGACTCCGGGCGGTGACTCGGGTTCGGACTTCGTTTCCAGGGGTCTGCGGCCCCTTCCAGCACAACCGCGGCTGGCGGAGCGGCAGACTCCCTTCCCCGGACTCCGGGCGGTGACTCGGGTTCGGACTTTGTTTCCAGGGTCTGCGGCCCCTTCCAGCACAACCGTGGCTGGTGGAGCGGCAAACTCCCTTCCATGGACTCCGGGCGGTGACTCGGGTTCGGACTTCGTTTCCAGGGGTCTGCGGCCCCTTCCAGCACAACCGCGGCTGGCGGAGTGGCAGACTCCCTTCCCCGGACTCCGGGCGGTGACTCGGGTTCGGACTTCGTTTCCAGGGGTCTGCGGCCCCTTCCAGCACAACCGTGGCTGGCGGAGTGGCAGACTCCCTTCCCCGGACTCCGGGCGGTGACTCGGGTTCGGACTTCGTTTCCAGGGGTCTGCGGCCCCTTCCAGCACAACCGTGGCTGGTGGAGCGGCAAACTCCCTTCCCTGGACTCCGGGCGGTGACTCGGGTTCGGACTTCGTTTCCAGGGGTCTGCGGCCCCTTCCAGCACAACCGTGGCTGGTGGAGCGGCAAACTCCCTTCCCTGGACTCCGGGCGGTGACTCGGGTTCGGACTTCGTTTCCAGGGGTCTGCGGCCCCTTCCAGCACAACCGCGGCTGGCGGAGTGGCAGACTCCCTTCCCCGGACTCCGGGCGGTGACTCGGGTTCGGACTTCGTTTCCAGGGTCTGCGGCCCCTTCCAGCACAACCGTGGCTGGTGGAGCGGCAAACTCCCTTCCATGGACTCCGGGCGGTGACTCGGGTTCGGACTTCGTTTCCAGGGGTCTGCGGCCCCTTCCAGCACAACCGTGGCTGGTGGAGCGGCAAACTCCCTTCCCTGGACTCCGGGCGGTGACTCGGGTTCGGACTTCGTTTCCAGGGGTCTGCGGCCCCTTCCAGCACAACCGTGGCTGGTGGAGTGGCAAACTCCCTTCCCCAGACTCCGGGCGGTGACTCGGGTTTGGACTTCGTTTCCAGGGTCTGCAGCCCTTTCCAGCACAACCGCAGCTGGCGGAGCGGCAGACTCCCTTCCACGGACTCCGGGCGGTGACTCGGGTTCGAACTTCGTTTCCGGGGTCTGCGGCCCCTTCCAGCACAACCGTGGCTGGCGGAGCAGCAGACTCCCTTCCACGGACTCCGGGCGGTGACTCGGGTTCGGACTTCGTTTCCGGGGTCTGCTGCCCCTTCCAGCACAACCGCGTTTGGCGGAGCGGCAAACTCCCTTCCCCGGACTCCGGGCGGTGACTCGGGTTCGGACTTCGTTTCCAGGGGTCTGCGGCCCCTTCCAGCACAACCGCGGCTGGTGGAGTGGCAGACTCCCCTCCCCGGACTCCGGGCGGTGACTCGGGTTCGGACTTCGTTTCCAGGGTCTGCGGCCCCTTCCAGCACAACCGTGGCTGGCGGAGCGGCAGACTCCCTTCCCCGGACTCCGGGCGGTGACTCTGGTTCGGACTTCATTTCCAGGGTCTGCGGCCCCTTCCAGCACAACCGTGGCTGGTGGAGCAGCAGACTCCCTTCCACGGACTCCGGGCGGTGACTCGGGTTCGGACTTCGTTTCCGGGGTCTGCTGCCCCTTCCAGCACAACCGCGTCTGGCGGAGCGGCAAACTCCCTTCCCCGGACTCCGGGCGGTGACTCGGGTTCGGACTTCGTTTCCAGGGGTCTGCGGCCCCTTCCAGCACAACCGCGGCTGGTGGAGTGGCAGACTCCCCTCCCCGGACTCCGGGCGGTGACTCGGGTTCGGACTTCGTTTCCAGGGTCTGCGGCCCCTTCCAGCACAACCGTGGCTGGCGGAGCGGCAGACCCCCTTCCCCGGACTCCGGGCGGTGACTCGGGTTCGGACTTCGTTTCCAGGGTCTGCGGCCCCTTCCAGCACAACCGTGGCTGGTGGAGCGGCAAACTCCCTTCCCTGGACTCCGGGCGGTGACTCGGGTTCGGACTTCGTTTCCAGGGGTCTGCGGCCCCTTCCAGCACAACCGCGGCTGGCGGAGCGGCAGACTCCCTTCCCCGGTCTCCGGGCGGTGACTCGGGTTCGGACTTTGTTTCCAGGGTCTGCGGCCCCTTCCAGCACAACCGTGGCTGGTGGAGCGGCAAACTCCCTTCCATGGACTCCGGGCGGTGACTCGGGTTCGGACTTCGTTTCCAGGGGTCTGCGGCCCCTTCCAGCACAACCGCGGCTGGCGGAGTGGCAGACTCCCTTCCCCGGACTCCGGGCGGTGACTCGGGTTCGGACTTCGTTTCCAGGGGTCTGCGGCCCCTTCCAGCACAACCGTGGCTGGTGGAGCGGCAAACTCCCTTCCCTGGACTCCGGGCGGTGACTCGGGTTCGGACTTCGTTTCCAGGGGTCTGCGGCCCCTTCCAGCACAACCGTGGCTGGTGGAGCGGCAAACTCCCTTCCCTGGACTCCGGGCGGTGACTCGGGTTCGGACTTCGTTTCCAGGGGTCTGCGGCCCCTTCCAGCACAACCGCGGCTGGCGGAGTGGCAGACTCCCTTCCCCGGACTCCGGGCGGTGACTCGGGTTCGGACTTCGTTTCCAGGGTCTGCGGCCCCTTCCAGCACAACCGTGGCTGGTGGAGCGGCAAACTCCCTTCCATGGACTCCGGGCGGTGACTCGGGTTCGGACTTCGTTTCCAGGGGTCTGCGGCCCCTTCCAGCACAACCGCGGCTGGCGGAGTGGCAGACTCCCTTCCCCGGACTCCGGGCGGTGACTCGGGTTCGGACTTCGTTTCCAGGGGTCTGCGGCCCCTTCCAGCACAACCGTGGCTGGTGGAGCGGCAAACTCCCTTCCCTGGACTCCGGGCGGCGACTCGGGTTCGGACTTCGTTTCCAGGGGTCTGCGGCCCCTTCCAGCACAACCGTGGCTGGTGGAGTGGCAAACTCCCTTCCCCAGACTCCGGGCGGTGACTCGGGTTTGGACTTCGTTTCCAGGGTCTGCAGCCCTTTCCAGCACAACCGCAGCTGGCGGAGCGGCAGACTCCCTTCCACGGACTCCGGGCGGTGACTCGGGTTCGGACTTCGTTTCCGGGGTCTGCGGCCCCTTCCAGCACAACCGTGGCTGGCGGAGCAGCAGACTCCCTTCCACGGACTCCGGGCGGTGACTCGGGTTCGGACTTCGTTTCCGGGGTCTGCTGCCCCTTCCAGCACAACCGCGTTTGGCGGAGCGGCAAACTCCCTTCCCCGGACTCCGGGCGGTGACTCGGGTTCGGACTTCGTTTCCAGGGGTCTGCGGCCCCTTCCAGCACAACCGCGGCTGGTGGAGTGGCAGACTCCCCTCCCCGGACTCCGGGCGGTGACTCGGGTTCGGACTTCGTTTCCAGGGTCTGCGGCCCCTTCCAGCACAACCGTGGCTGGCGGAGCGGCAGACTCCCTTCCCCGGACTCCGGGCGGTGACTCTGGTTCGGACTTCGTTTCCAGGGTCTGCGGCCCCTTCCAGCACAACCGTGGCTGGTGGAGCGGCAAACTCCCTTCCCTGGACTCCGGGCGGTGACTCGGGTTCGGACTTCGTTTCCAGGGGTCTGCGGCCCCTTCCAGCACAACCGCGGCTGGCGGAGCGGCAGACTCCCTTCCCCGGACTCCGGGCGGTGACTCGGGTTCGGACTTTGTTTCCAGGGTCTGCGGCCCCTTCCAGCACAACCGTGGCTGGTGGAGCGGCAAACTCCCTTCCATGGACTCCGGGCGGTGACTCGGGTTCGGACTTCGTTTCCAGGGGTCTGCGGCCCCTTCCAGCACAACCGCGGCTGGCGGAGTGGCAGACTCCCTTCCCCGGACTCCGGGCGGTGACTCGGGTTCGGACTTCGTTTCCAGGGGTCTGCGGCCCCTTCCAGCACAACCGTGGCTGGCGGAGCGGCAGACTCCCTTCCCCGGACTCCGGGCGGTGACTCGGGTTCGGACTTCGTTTCCAGGGGTCTGCGGCCCCTTCCAGCACAACCGTGGCTGGTGGAGCGGCAACCTCCCTTCCCTGGACTCCGGGCGGTGACGCGGGTTCGGACTTCGTTTCCAGGGGTCTGCGGCCCCTTCCAGCACAACCGTGGCTGGTGGAGCGGCAAACTCCCTTCCCTGGACTCCGGGCGGTGACTCGGGTTCGGACTTCGTTTCCAGGGGTCTGCGGCCCCTTCCAGCACAACCGCGGCTGGCGGAGTGGCAGACTCCCTTCCCCGGACTCCGGGCGGTGACTCGGGTTCGGACTTCGTTTCCAGGGTCTGCGGCCCCTTCCAGCACAACCGTGGCTGGTGGAGCGGCAAACTCCCTTCCATGGACTCCGGGCGGTGACTCGGGTTCGGACTTCGTTTCCAGGGGTCTGCGGCCCCTTCCAGCACAACCGCGGCTGGCGGAGTGGCAGACTCCCTTCCCCGGACTCCGGGCGGTGACTCGGGTTCGGACTTCGTTTCCAGGGGTCTGCGGCCCCTTCCAGCACAACCGTGGCTGGTGGAGCGGCAAACTCCCTTCCCTGGACTCCGGGCGGTGACTCGGGTTCGGACTTCGTTTCCAGGGGTCTGCGGCCCCTTCCAGCACAACCGTGGCTGGTGGAGTGGCAAACTCCCTTCCCTGGACTCCGGGCGGTGACTCGGGTTCGGACTTCGTTTCCAGGGGTCTGCGGCCCCTTCCAGCACAACCGCGGCTGGCGGAGTGGCAGACTCCCTTCCCCGGACTCTGGGCGGTGACTCGGGTTTGGACTTCGTTTCCAGGGGTCTGCGGCCCCTTCCAGCACAACCGCGGCTGGCGGAGCGGCAGACTCCCTTCCCTGGACTCCGGGCGGTGTCTCGGGTTCGGACTTCGTTTCCGGGGTCTGCGGCCCCTTCCAGCACAACCGCGGCTGGCGGAGCGGCAGACTCCCTTCCACGGACTCCGGGCGGTGACTCGGGTTCGGACTTCATTTCCGGGGTCTGCGGCCCCTTCCAGCACAACCGTGGCTGGCGGAGCGGCAGACTCCCTTCCCCGGACTCCGGGCGGTGACTCGGGTTCGGACTTCGTTTCCAGGGTCTGCGGCCCCTTCCAGCACAACCGTGGCTGGTGGAGCGGCAAACTCCCTTCCCCGGACTCCGGGCGGTGACTCGGGTTTGGACTTCGTTTCCGTGGTCTGCGGCCCCTTCCAGCACAACCGCGGCTGGCGGAGCGGCAGACTCCCTTACCCGGACTCCGGGCGGTGACTCGGGTTCGGACTTCGTTTCCAGGGTCTGCGGCCCCTTCCAGCACAACCGTGGCTGGCGGAGTCGCAGACTCCCTTCCCCGGACTCCGGGCGGTGACTCGGGTTCGCGCAGGATGCAAATGATGAAAGTTTTAAAAATGCTGAGATCTTCTGTGATTTCTTCAAAGGAAACACTCTGATGCATCCATGAACTAGGCAGTACGAGAAATCTCTGGTTTGATGACAGAATGCTGGGTCCGTGACTCGGGTTCGGACTGCCTTTTTTCAGTTGCTGAGGTGATACCTCTCTCATGCTCAAAAGCCACTCTAGAGGCTCCTACCACCAGAACCGACTCCCTTCCCCGAACTCCGGGCGGTGACTCGGGTTCGGTCTGACTTTCCAGGAGTCTGTGGCCTCTTCCAGCACAACCGTGGCTGGCGGAGCGGCAGACTCCCTTCCCCGGACTCCGGGCGGTGACTCGGGTTCGGACTTCGTTTCCGAGGTCTGCGGCCCCTTCCAGCACAACCGCGGCTGGCGGAGCGGCAGACTGCCTTCCCCGGACTCCGGGCGGTGACTCGGGTTCGGACTTCGTTTCCGGGGTCTGCGGCCCCTTCCAGCACAACCGCGGCTGGCGGAGCGGCAGACTCCCTTCCCCGGACTCCGGGCGGTGACTCGGGTTCGGACTTCGTTTCCGGGGTCTGCGGCCCCTTCCAGCACAACCGCGGCTGGCGGAGCGGCAGACTGCCTTCCCCGGACTCCGGGCGGTGACTCGGGTTCGGACTGCCTCTCCTGCGGTGAGCAGGTCCCGCGCCCCTCCTCCTCAAAGAGCTTCAATCACTGCCTCTCCGAGGCTCAAAAGCCGCTCTAGTGGCTATTTTCAGCACAAACGAGGCTCGCAGAGCGGCAGACTCCCTTCCCCGGACTCCGGGCAGTGACTCGGGTTCGGATTTCTTTTCCAGGGTCTGCGGCCCCTTCCAGCACAACCGCGGCTGGCGGCGCGGCAGACTCCCTTCCCCCGGACTCCGGGCGGTGACTCGGGTTCGGACTTCGTTTCCAGGGTCTGCGGCCCCTTCCAGCACAACCGTGGCTGGTGGAGCGGCAGACTCCCTTCCCCGGACTCCGGGCGGTGACTCGGGTTCGGACTGCCTCCTCAAAGAGCTTCAATCGCTGCCTCTCTGAGGCTCAAAAGCCATTCTAATGGCTACTTTCAGCAGAACTGTGGCTAGCGGAGCTGCATTCTCCCTTCTCCGGGCGGTGACTCGGGTTGGGACTCCCTTTCCTGGGGTCAGGAGATCCCGGCCTCCTTCTAAAAGAGCTTCAATCACTGCCTCTCTGAGGCTCAAAAGCCGCTCTTGTGGCTACTTTCAGTAGAACTGTGGCTAGAGGAGTGACAGACTCCTTCTCCAGGCGGTGACTCGGCTTGGGACTGCCTTTCAAGGAGTCTGCGGCGGTTGTGCTGGAAGGGGCCGCAGACCCTGGAAACGAAGTCCGAACCCGAGTCACCGCCCGGAGTCCAGAGAAGGGAGTCTGCCGCTCCACCAGCCGCGGTTGTGCTGGAAGGGGCCGCAGAGTCGCCCGGAGCCCGGGAAAGGAGTCTGCCACGCCCCTGCTCGTAAAAGAGCTTCAATCGCTGCCTCTCTGAGCCTCAAAAGCCACGCTAGTGGAACTACGGCTGGCGGAGCTGCATTTTCCCTTCTTCGGGCGGTGACTCGGGTTGGGACTGCATTTCTTGGGGTCAGCGGGGTCCCGCGCCCCTCCTCCTAAAAGAGCTTCAATCACTGCCTCTCTGAGGCTCAAAGCCACTCTAGTGGCTACTTTCAGCAGAACTGTGGCTAGCGGAGTTGCATTTCTCCCTTCTCCGGGCGGGTGGACTCGGGTTGGAACTGCATTTCCCTGGGGTCTGCGGCCCCTTCCAGCACAACCGCGGCTGGCGGAGCCTCAGACTCCCTTCCCCGGACTCCGGGCGGTGACTCGGGTTCGGACTTCGTTTCCGGGGTCTGCGGCCCCTTCCAGCACAACCGCGGCTGGCAGAGCGGCAGACTCCCTTCCCCGGACTCCGGGCGGTGACTCGGGTTCGGACTTCGTTTCCGGGGTCTGCGGCCCCTTCCAGCACAACCGCGGCTGGCGGAGCCTCAGACTCCCTTCCCCGGACTCCGGGCGGTGACTCGGGTTCGGACTTCGTTTCCGGGGTCTGCTGCCCCTTCCAGCACAACCGCGTCTGGCGGAGCGGCAAACTCCCTTCCCCGGACTCCGGGCGGTGACTCGGGTTCGGACTTCGTTTCCAGGGGTCTGCGGCCCCTTCCAGCACAACCGCGGCTGGTGGAGGGCAGACTCCCCTCCCCGGACTCCGGGCGGTGACTCGGGTTCGGACTTCGTTTCCAGGGTCTGCGGCCCCTTCCAGCACAAACCGCGGCTGGCGGAGCGGCAGACTCCCTTCCCCGGACTCCGGGCGGTGACTCGGGTTCGGACTTCGTTTCCAGGGTCTGCGGCCCCTTCCAGCACAACCGTGGCTGGTGGAGCGGCAAACTCCCTTCCATGGACTCCGGGCGGTGACTCGGGTTCGGACTTCGTTTCCAGGGGTCTGCGGCCCCTTCCAGCACAACCGCGGCTGGCGGAGTGGCAGACTCCCTTCCCCGGACTCCGGGCGGTGACTCGGGTTCGGACTTCGTTTCCAGGGGTCTGCGGCCCCTTCCAGCACAACCGTGGCTGGTGGAGCGGCAAACTCCCTTCCCTGGACTCCGGGCGGTGACTCGGGTTCGGACTTCGTTTCCAGGGGTCTGCGGCCCCTTCCAGCACAACCGTGGCTGGTGGAGCGGCAAACTCCCTTCCCTGGACTCCGGGCGGTGATTCGGGTTCGGACTTCGTTTCCAGGGGTCTGCGGCCCCTTCCAGCACAACCGCGGCTGGCGGAGTGCCAGACTCCCTTCCCCGGACTCCGGGCGGTGACTCGGGTTCGGACTTCGTTTCCAGGGTCTGCGGCCCCTTCCAGCACAACCGTGGCTGGTGGAGCGGCAAACTCCCTTCCATGGACTCCGGGCGGTGACTCGGGTTCGGACTTCGTTTCCAGGGGTCTGCGGCCCCTTCCAGCACAACCGCGGCTGGCGGAGTGGCAGACTCCCTTCCCCGGACTCCGGGCGGTGACTCGGGTTCGGACTTCGTTTCCAGGGGTCTGCGGCCCCTTCCAGCACAACCGTGGCTGGTGGAGCGGCAAACTCCCTTCCCTGGACTCCGGGCGGTGACTCGGGTTCGGACTTCGTTTCCAGGGGTCTGCGGCCCCTTCCAGCACAACCGTGGCTGGTGGAGCGGCAAACTCCCTTCCCCGGACTCCGGGCGGTGACTCGGGTTCGGACTTCGTTTCCAGGGGTCTGCGGCCCCTTCCAGCACAGCCGCGGCTGGCGGAGTGGCAGACTCCCTTCCCCGGACTCCGGGCGGTGACTTGGGTTTGGACTTCGTTTCCAGGGGTCTGCGGCCCCTTCCAGCACAACCGCGGCTGGCGGAGCGGCAGACTCCCTTCCCTGGACTCCGGGCGGTGTCTCGGGTTCGGACTTCGTTTCCGGGGTCTGCGGCCCCTTCCAGCACAACCGCGGCTGGCGGAGCGGCAGACTCCCTTCCCCGGACTCCGGGCGGTGACTCGGGTTCGGACTTCATTTCCGGGGTCTGCGGCCCCTTCCAGCACAACCGTGGCTGGCGGAGCGGCAGACTCCCTTCCCCGGACTCCGGGCGGTGACTCGGGTTCGGACTTCGTTTCCAGGGTCTGCGGCCCCTTCCAGCACAACCGTGGCTGGTGGTGCGGCAAACTCCCTTCCCCGGACTCCGGGCGGTGACTCGGGTTTGGACTTCGTTTCCGGGGTCTGCGGCCCCTTCCAGCACAACCGCGGCTGGCGGAGCGGCAGACTCCCTTACCCGGACTCCGGGCGGTGACTCGGGTTCGGACTTCGTTTCCAGGGTCTGCGGCCCCTTCCAGCACAACCGTAGCTGGCGGAGTCGCAGACTCCCTTCCCCGGACTCCGGGCGGTGACTCGGGTTCGCGCAGGATGCAAATGATGAAAGTTTTAAAAATGCTGAGATCTTCTGTGATTTCTTCAAAGGAAACACTCTGATGCATCCATGAACTAGGCAGTACGAGAAATCTCTGGTTTGATGACAGAATGCTGGGTCCGTGACTCGGGTTCGGACTGCCTTTTTTCAGTTGCTGAGGTGATACCTCTCTCATGCTCAAAAGCCACTCTAGAGGCTCCTACCACCAGAACCGACTCCCTTCCCCGAACTCCGGGCGGTGACTCGGGTTCGGTCTGACTTTCCAGGAGTCTGTGGCCTCTTCCAGCACAACCGTGGCTGGCGGAGCGGCAGACTCCCTTCCCCGGACTCCGGGCGGTGACTCGGGTTCGGACTTCGTTTCCGGGGTCTGCGGCCCCTTCCTGCACAACCGCGGCTGGCGGAGCGGCAGACTGCCTTCCCCGGACTCCGGGCGGTGACTCGGGTTCGGACTTCGTTTCCGGGGTCTGCGGCCCCTTCCAGCACAGCCGCGGCTGGCGGAGCGGCAGACTCCCTTCCCCGGACTCCGGGCGGTGACTCGGGTTCGGACTTCGTTTCCGGGGTCTGCGGCCCCTTCCAGCACAACCGCGGCTGGCGGAGCGGCAGACTGCCTTCCCCGGACTCCGGGCGGTGACTCGGGTTCGGACTGCCTCTCCTGCGGTGAGCAGGTCCCGCGCCCCTCCTCCTCAAAGAGCTTCAATCACTGCCTCTCCGAGGCTCAAAAGCCGCTCTAGTGGCTATTTTCAGCACAAACGAGGCTCGCAGAGCGGCAGACTCCCTTCCCCGGACTCCGGGCAGTGACTCGGGTTCGGATTTCTTTTCCAGGGTCTGCGGCCCCTTCCAGCACAACCGCGGCTGGCGGCGCGGCAGACTCCCTTCCCCGGACTCCGGGCGGTGACTCGGGTTCGGACTTCGTTTCCAGGGTCTGCGGCCCCTTCCAGCACAACCTTGGCTGGCGGAGCGGCAGACTCCCTTCCCCGGACTCCGGGCGGTGACTCGGGTTCGGACTGCCTCCTCAAAGAGCTTCAATCGCTGCCTCTCTGAGGCTCAAAAGCCATTCTAATGGCTACTTTCAGCAGAACTGTGGCTAGCGGAGCTGCATTCTCCCTTCTCCGGGCGGTGACTCGGGTTGGGACTCCCTTTCCTGGGGTCAGGAGATCCCGGCCTCCTTCTAAAAGAGCTTCAATCACTGCCTCTCTGAGGCTCAAAAGCCGCTCTTGTGGCTACTTTCAGTAGAACTGTGGCTAGAGGAGTGACAGACTCCCTTCTCCAGGCGGTGACTCGGCTTGGGACTGCCTTTCAAGGAGTCTGCGGCGGTTGTGCTGGAAGGGGCCGCAGACCCTGGAAACGAAGTCCGAACCCGAGTCACCGCCCGGAGTCCAGAGAAGGGAGTCTGCCGCTCCACCAGCCGCGGTTGTGCTGGAAGGGGCCGCAGAGTCGCCCGGAGCCCGGGAAAGGAGTCTGCCACGCCCCTGCTCGTAAAAGAGCTTCAATCGCTGCCTCTCTGAGCCTCAAAAGCCACGCTAGTGGAACTACGGCTGGCGGAGCTGCATTTTCCCTTCTTCGGGCGGTGACTCGGGTTGGGACTGCATTTCTTGGGGTCAGCGGGTCCCGCGCCCCTCCTCCTAAAAGAGCTTCAATCACTGCCTCTCTGAGGCTCAAAAGCCACTCTAGTGGCTACTTTCAGCAGAACTGTGGCTAGCGGAGTTGCATTCTCCCTTCTCCGGGCGGTGACTCGGGTTGGAACTGCATTTCCCTGGGGTCTGCGGCCCCTTCCAGCACAACCGCGGCTGGCGGAGCCGCAGACTCCCTTCCCCGGACTCCGGGCGGTGACTCGGGTTCGGACTTCGTTTCCGGGGTCTGCGGCCCCTTCCAGCACAACCGCGGCTGGCGGAGCGGCAGACTCCCTTCCCGGACTCCGGGCGGTGACTCGGGTTCGGACTTCGTTTCCAGGGGTCTGCGGCCCCTTCCAGCACAACCGCGGCTGGCGGAGTGGCAGACTCCCTTCCCGGACTCCGGGCGGTGACTCGGGTTTGGACTTCGTTTCCAGGGGTCTGCGGCCCCTTCCAGCACAACCGCGGCTGGCGGAGTGGCAGACTCCCTTCCCCGGACTCCGGGCGGTGACTCGGGTTTGGACTTCGTTTCCAGGGGTCTGCGGCCCCTTCCAGCACAACCGCGGCTGGCGGAGCGGCAGACTCCCTTCCACGGACTCCGGGCGGTGACTCGGGTTCGGACTTCATTTCCGGGGTCTGCGGCCCCTTCCAGCACAACCGTGGCTGGCGGAGCGGCAGACTCCCTTCCCCGGACTCCGGGCGGTGACTCGGGTTCGGACTTCGTTTCCGGGGTCTGCGGCCCCTTCCAGCACAACCGTGGCTGGTGGAGCGGCAAACTCCCTTCCCCGGACTCCGGGCGGTGACTCGGGTTCGGACTTCGTTTCCAGGGGTCTGCGGCCCCTTCCAGCACAACCGCGGCTGGCGGAGCAGCAGACTCCCTTCCACGGACTCCGGGCGGTGACTCGGGTTCGGACTTCGTTTCCGGGGTCTGCGGCCCCTTCCAGCACAACCGCGGCTGGCAGAGCAGCAAACTCCCTTCCCCGGACTCCGGGGGGTGACTCGGGTTCGGACTTCATTTCCAGGGGTCTGCGGCCCCTTCCAGCACAACCGTGGCTGGCGGGGCGGCAGACTCCCTTCCCCGGACTCCGGGCGGTGACTCGGTTTCGGACTTCGTTTCCAGGGTCTGCGGCCCCTTCCAGCACAACCGTGGCTGGCGGAGTCGCAGACTCCCTTCCCCGGACTCCGGGCGGTGACTCGGGTTCGCGCAGGATGCAAATGATGAAAGTTTTAAAAATGCTGAGATCTTCTGTGATTTCTTCAAAGGAAACGCTCTGATGCATCCATGAACTAGGCAGTACGAGAAATCTCTGGTTTGATGACAGAATGCTGGGTCCGTGACTCGGGTTCGGACTGCCTTGTTTCAGTTGCTGAGGTGATACCTCTCTCATGCTCAAAGCCACTCTAGAGGCTCCTACCACCAGAACCGACTCCCTTCCCCGAACTCCGGGCGGTGACTCGGGTTCGGTCTGACTTTCCAGGAGTCTGTGGCCTCTTCCAGCACAACCGCGGCTGGCAGAGCGGCAGACTCCCTTCCCCGGACTCCGGGCGGTGACTCGGGTTCGGACTTCGTTTCCGGGGTCTGCGGCCCCTTCCAGCACAACCACGGCTGGCGGAGCGGCAGACTGCCTTCCCCGGACTCCGGGCGGTGACTCGGGTTCGGACTTCGTTTCCTGGGTCTGCGGCCCCTTCCAGCACAACCGCGGCTGGCGGAGCGTCAGACTCCCTTCCCCGAACTCCGGGTGGTGACTCGGGTTCGGACTTCGTTTCCGGGGTCTGCGGCCCCTTCCAGCACAACCGCAGCTGGCGGAGCGGCAGACTGCCTTCCCCGGACTCCGGGCGGTGACTCGGGTTCGGACTGCCTCTCCTGCGGTGAGCAGGTCCCGCGCCCCTCCTCCTCAAAGAGCTTCAATCACTGCCTCTCCGAGGCTCAAAAGCCGCTCTAGTGGCTACTTTCAGCACAAACGAGGCTGGCAGAGCGGCAGACTCCCTTCCCCGGACTCCGGGCAGTGACTCGGCTTCGGATTTCTTTTCCAGGGTCTGCGGCCCCTTCCAGCACAACCGCGGCTGGCGGCGCGGCAGACTCCCTTCCCCGGACTCCGGGCGGTGACTCGGGTTCGGACTTCGTTTCCAGGGTCTGCGGCCCCTTCCAGCACAACCGCGGCTGGCGGAGCGGCAGACTCCCTTCCCCGGACTCCGGGCGGTGACTCGGGTTCGGACTGCCTCCTCAAAGAGCTTCAATCGCTGCCTCTCTGAGGCTCAAAAGCCATTCTAATGGCTACTTTCAGCAGAACTGTGGCTAGCGGAGCTGCATTCTCTCTTCTCCGGGCGGTGACTCGGGTTGGGACTCCCTTTCCTGGGGTCAGGAGATCCCGGCCTCCTTCTAGAAGAGCTTCAATCACTGCCTCTATGAGGCTCAAAAGCCGCTCTAGTGGCTACTTTCAGTAGAACTGTGGCTAGAGGAGTGACAGACTCCCTTCTCCGGGCGGTGACTCGGCTTGGGACTGCCTTTCAAGGAGTCTGTGGCGGTTTGTGCTGGAAACGAAGTCCGAACCCGAGTCACCGACCGGAGTCCAGAGAAGGGAGTCTGCCGCTCCGCCAGCCGCGGTTGTGCTGGAAGGGGCCGCAGATTCGCCCGGAGCCCGGGAAAGGAGTCTGCCACGCCCCTGCTCGTAAAAGAGCTTCAATCACTGCCTCTCTGAGCCTCAAAAGCCACGCTAGTGGAACTACGGCTGGCGGAGCTGCATTTTCCCTTCTCCGGGCGGTGACTCGGGTTGGGACTGCATTTCTTGGGGTCAGCGGGTCCCGCGCCCCTCCTCCTAAAAGAGCTTCAATCACTGCCTCTCTGAGGCTCAAAAGCCACTCTAGTGGCTACTTTCAGCAGAATTGTGGCTAGCGGAGTTGCATTCTCCCTTCTCCGGGCGGTGACTCGGGTTGGAACTGCATTTCCCTGGGGTCTGCGGCCCCTTCCAGCACAACCGCGGCTGGCGGAGCGGCAGACTCCCTTCCCCGGACTCCGGGCGGTGACTCGGGTTCGGACTGCCTCTCCTGGGGTGCCCCCTCCCCTGGACACCGGGCGGTGACTCGGATTTGGACTTCCATTCCTGGGGTGTCCCCTCTCCTGGACTCCGGGCGTTGACTCGGGTTCGGACTTAATTTCCAGGGTCTGCAGCCTTTTCCAGCACAACAGTGGCTGGCGGAGCAGCAGATTCCCTTCCCCGGATTTCGGGTGGTGACTCGGGTTCACGCTGGATGCAAATGATGAAAGCTTTAACAATGCTGAGATCTTCTGTGATTTCTTCCAAAGGAAACGCTCTGATGCATCCATGAACTAGGCAGTACGAGAAATCTCTGATTTGATGACAGAATGCTGGGTCCGTGTCTCTCTTCCCCAGACTCCAGGAGGTGACTCGGGTTCGGACTTCTTTTCCTGGGGTTTTCGGCCCCTTTCAGCACAACCTTTACCTTATGTCATTGTCACCCATCCTATTAGAATCTCACTGTATCCCAGTTCTATAATGTTACCTTGTGTCATTGTCACCTGTCCTGTTAGAATCTCACTGTATCCCCGTTCTATGTTATGTTGTGTCATTGTCAGTCGTCTTATTACAATCTCACTGTATCCCATTTCTATAATTGTACCTTGTGTCATTGTCAACCTGTCCTGTTAGAATCTCACTGTTTCCCAGTTCTATAATGTTACCTTGTGTCATTGTCACTCGTCTTATTACAATCTCACTGTATCCCATTTCTATAATTTTACCTTCAGTCATTGTCAACCTGTCCTGTTAGAATCTCACTGTTTCCCAGTTCTATAATGTTACCTTGTGTCATTGTCACCTGTCCTGTTAGAATCTCACTGTATCCCCGTTCTATAATGTTACCTTGTGTCATTGTCACCTGTCCTGTTAGAATCTCACTGTATCCCCGTTCTATGTTATGTTGTGTCATTGTCACTCGTCCTTTTACAATCTCACTGTATCCCAGTTCTATAATGTTACCTTGTGTCATTGTCACCTGTCCTGTTAGAATCTCACTGTATCCCCGTTCTATGTTATGTTGTGTCATTGTCACTCGTCCTTTTACAATCTCACTGTATCCCAGTTCTATAATGTTACCTTGTGTCATTGTCACCTGTCCTGTTAGAATCTCACTGTTTCCCCGTTCTATAATGTTACCTTGTGTCATTGTCACCTGTCCTGTTAGAATCTCACTGTATCCCCGTTCTATGTTATGTTGTGTCATTGTCACTTGTCCTTTTACAATCTCACTGTATCCATGTTCTGTAATGTTACCTTGTGTCATTGTCACCTGTCCTGTTAGAATCTCACTGTATCCCCGTTCTATAATGTTACCTTGTGTCATTGTCACCTGTCCTGTTAGAATCTCACTGTATCCATGTTCTGTAATGTTACCTTGTGTCATTGTCACCCGTCCTGTTAGAATCTCACTGTGTATCCTGGAGGTGGGTGTTACGGGCCTTGCCTTCCTCCTATTGGAACTTCACACAGCTCCCTAAGTCCCCCTGCACAGCTCCCAATGCCCCCAGCCTCAGATTCCAGCAGGGAATGCTGAAGGGAATGGGTGCTGAGATGCCCACCCCCACTCCTAAATAAGGTTAGTAGCAGGGGGAGAGCATTTCTAGTAGTTGGGAGGCATCAGCCAGCCATGACAACCCTCCCCCCCCCTGACCTGTGACCTCACACACTGCATTCTGGGACTCACTGTTTGACAAGTCGGCTGAAGCCACCCACAATGTATTAACAAAGAAGGACGTTTGCTGTAGACCTAACATTGTCTAAGTGTCTCCAACATTTTGTACACCTATCCTGCCATTTCTTTCTCTGAACTTCAATGTTCAAGCAGCGGAAAGGATCAGTTATGTACGGATTCACATTTCTTGTTACTCCAGTCAGAAAAGATTTCGAAGAAAAGAACCTTAAAAATCTTGGGGGTGGGATGATCCCTCAGAGATGATTCTTGGAAGTGCCCCACAGCTCCACCCTAAGACTGATCATGGCATTGGGTGGGGGGGGGGGGGGGGGAGTGGCTTATGAGTCTCCTCCAGCTGTGCCCTGGGTCTCCCATCAAAGTGGGGAGCAGAAGGTCTTAGCACCCCCCCCCCCCCCTTAGCAGCTACCCACATCCCTTTGGACTCCTTTCAGAAGCAGGCACAGAGGGGCTTAGCACTCTTCCCCAGGAGCTCCTCCCCCCCCCCAATCAGTACAGGAGAGCAAAGGGGCTTAGTAAGCTTCCCCAGGAGACCCTGAGTCAAGCATCAGAAGCAGGCGAGGAGGAGCGGTACTCCCTCCCTCGGGAGCCAGCCACGGGCTCTCCCCTCCTCTTTATTGCTGACCTTGTACACAGAGCAGCAGATAAACTCTTTCCATGGGGAGGAAGCACAGCTTTGTTTTTGTTTGAATCAGCACCTTGGGCCTGGAAAAGATGGTGTCAGCAGTCAATCCCCGCCACTCCCCCCCCCCCCCCCCCCTCTGCAGCCTTGTGACTCTCAAGACAACTCCACTTCTGCTTTCCAGAAAGGCTGGTCCATGGAGGAGGGAGAGTGTCCCTGAGGGAGGGAGTGGGGGTGTGTGTCTGGGAGGGGAGTTAGAATGGTTGGGTGAGGAGGGGGGTGGGCACTGAGGTACTTTGGGCCTCCTGATTTCTGAGTTTATTCCCACCTGAACGTACCCTCCTGCTCCCTGACTGCCCTCTCCCTCACCGTGCAGCCTGTAACACTACAGTCCCAGATCTGCTCTCTAGTGACGGGAACCCGCCTGCTGGCGTGGCTCAGCTCCTTCTGTACAAAACAGATCAGGAACCAGGCTCCCGCTAAACCCAAACAGATAGCAAAAACTGCTTCCTGGAAGGGTGACCCCTGGGTCAAGCCAGGCCCTGGGTCTAATACAATGGTATTTACTTCCCGGGTTGGGGGGGGGGGGGGGTAGGAAAACCAGCCCTGACTCCACGAGTGTACCCGGACAGCGGATACAGATCCTGGCTGGATCACTAGCAGAGTCAGCTCCTTGGGACAGGGACTTCTCCTCCTGCCGAGGGGGGGGGAAGAGCTGATCTCCCCCAGACCGGTCTGACTGTGGCTGGGGCAGGGCTGTCGTGCAGCAGCCACCACCTGGGCAGAGGATATACAACTGGCTCTCCCCAGCCCCCCCACCCCCCTCATTCACAGTCCCTCACCCACGGTGTCACCTTGGCAGGTTTGGGTTTCCAGTGACTCGGTAACGTGAGCTGTCCCCTCCCCTTTCGTAGCAGCAGTTCAAGGCTGCGAGCCTCACCTGCTCAGTGACTCGGCAGGGACCAGAGACCCGTCCTTCCCCAGCAGTAAGGTTTACTGTCAGGCCTGTGGGAGGGACTGCGCACGCCAGCTGTCGGTCCCTTTCTCTTATTAATGCTCTGGTATCTGTACCCCGGGCAGGAGATCCGTATCGGACCCTAACGCTCCACCTCTGAGTCCTGGCGACCTTCCTCCCCTGAGCCCTCCCTTCTGGCACCTCAAACCCACAAAAAAACCTAAACGAGGATTCGCCCTCAGCCCCGGTAGCCCCTGAAGGGACCCCCAAAACCAGGGCTGGTGCTTCCATTAGGTGAATTAGGCGCTCACCTTAAGGGCTAAGATTTTGAGAGTGGCAAAATCCCAGCAGTGGGAGCCCAACCTGCCAGCAGCAGAAGAATGGAGGGTGTGAAGGGGTGGTGAAAGAGAGAGAGGGAAGGGACAATGCAGTGGAGGAGAGGAGAGATGCTGGCACTATGGACAGGAATCAGAGAGAAAGGGTGATGCTGGGCAGAGGTTAAAAGAAAGGGGTGAGGGGATGCCATCAGTAGGAGGGGGGGGGGGGGGAGGGAGAGGAGAGGCAAGATGGAAGGTTTGCCTATGGGCACCGAGCGCCCTTGCACGGGTTCTCCCAATGTGCTGACTCACGGCCCTTCAAGAAACACAAGGCCCGAGAGCTGTTCTGATCCAGGCCTCCACTCCCTCCTCTTCCATGACACAGCAAAAAAAAAAAAAAAAAAATCCACCTAGGAGGAGGAGGAGGAGAAGGGCAGAAGCAAAGTGAACCTCAAAATAAAGCTGTTCCCACGCCCCCTCACTATACTGCGGTGGAAGTAAAGTCACATGTGGACATCGGGCAATGTCCAGCAGAGCCACAACCTCAGACCGCCTGCCCACAGCCTGGGGTTACTGCTCCGCTGCCACCCTGCAGGAAGGGAAATTGTAAACAGCATAGCAATCGTGCCAATGTGAGCTGGAGAGAGGGGGGTCAGGGAAAAGTGCCCCCCCCCCCCAATGCATGCAAACAAAGCACCCGCAGGGAGTCACAGGGCAGAGACACACACACAGTACCAGCAGGGAGATACAGAGCAGAGAGAGAGACACACACCCACTCTCTCTCTCACAGCAGGGAGATACAGAGCAGAGAGAGACACATACTTTCTCACACACAACAGGGAGATACAGAGCAGAGAGAGAGAGACGCATACATATACAAAACACACACTCTCTCTCTCTCTCTCACAACAGAGAGAGACAAACACACAGTACCAGCAGGGCGATACAGAGCAGAGAGAGAGACACTCTCTCTCTCTCACAGCAGGGAGATAGAGCAGAGAGAGAGATGCATACACACATACACACACTCTCTCTCTCTCACTCTAACAGCAGGGAGATACAGAGCAGAGAGAGACCACACACACACACACACTCTCTCTCACACAACAGGGAGATACAGAGCAGAGACACCCCCTGGGCACGGAGTCTCCTCAAGAGTGTCTCTGACTCCTTGCTCCCATTTGCTGCTTGCCAGTCACATACTTACAGCTCTAGGTACTGCAGAGGGGAAAAGGAGCAGAAAGCTCAGGCTGTGTTTTTTTGAAAGTCAGATTCAAATAACTTTATTTGCGTGCCAGTCTTACATTTATTACAAATAAATATCCGGTGAGAATGGGGGTTGGAGATCGTGAGGTTCAGGCCCCACGGGAACCTCTCTCCTCTTCCAAGCTCACGAGTTTCTCATCCCCTTATGCTCACCATTTGTGTAACCTGTGGTGGGTGGGGGAGCGCTGGGGGCTGTTGTCTCTACCCTCTCCTCAAGGCTGCAGTATGGGAGGAAGTGGATGTCGTCCTGTTTAGCTGCAAATAGGGTTTAGCTCAGTTTCGCTGGGGGTGGGGAGGATGAGGTAATTAAAACTGACACCCCCCTTCTAATGAAGGTGGGGATGGGAGGGGCCCCTTGCATATCTCTACACCTCCTCATTACCTCCCATTTCAGCCTGCAGCAATAGTTCTGGCAATTTTTATGCCCCCCCCCTCCCCCCCAGGATTCGTTCTGTCCCTGGGGAAGTGTTGCTGGATTCTTAGCCCAGCTATTAAATGTCTCAGTATGAATGGGGGGGGGGGGGGGCTCAAACAAAGGGTGGATTTCTTTTCTTTTGGGGGGGGCCTATTATTTACTAAATCCCACTCAGGGCTCCCCCCACTCCCAGCATGGCTGTTAGAAGAGTGGGGCAGGGGTTCTACTCCATCTTTCTGGGGGTGACTTGGAAACAGTGGGACTGCTATGCTCCCCCCCCCCTGCATTGCTATTAGACCTGAAAGTCTTGTATGCATGGGATACAGAGGGTAGGGGTGTGGTTCCTGGGGGGCTGGGCCCCTGCTGCTGCTCTTGGGGTATAGGATGGGGTCTTAGTGCTCTGCCGGGAGGCTGCTGACTTGCTGCTGGTCTCTGATCTCTTGCAGGGGTATCCCTTTGACCGGGATGATGTGGCCCCTGGCTTAAGCTCTCAGAGTTCTTCCAGCAGCGGTGTGTGTGTGTGAGGGGGGGGGGGGTTGGGACAGGTCCTGCTCCCTCATCCTCTCAGGGCAGGATTTGGGATGACAAATCCAGTGCCTGTGCTCACTTTTGCTCAGGTTAAGAATTGATCCTGCTCCTGGGGACTGTTTTGGACCTTCTCTCCCCCAGTACTAACAGTGCTACTAGAGTTGGGGAAATATTATTAATATGCTGCATCCATCCAGGACCCCTGCTTGTCTTGGCTTTTGGCCAACTTCATAGATCATCTTCCCTAGCCCTGGACAGCAGCACTTGCTCCTCTAGGGATGGTGCTGGTGCTTACAAAAATGCTGTAGTATGTAGCAGAAACCTGAATCAGATGCCCAGGGGAATGGGACCCGGGCCACAGGGTATGCCCTGAAGCTGGAGATGACCTTGCACCAAGCTCAGCTGGACCTGCACAAGATCACCATGGACCAAGCTGATCCCCATGTAAGTTGCTTTTTTTGGTGCTAGCTACTTGAGCAAGGGACAAATGCAGCTGACACCACTGGGCACACAATAGCCCTGGTCCGTCTGTCTAAGCACAGGAGGGGTGGGAAGGCCTGAGCTCTAACATTTAGTCATGTGCTCAGTTCATATAGAGATCTGGGGCCATTTAATTGGACTTGAATGCTGTTTCTATGTTAAAGAGAAATGGAGAATATATGGGAGCTTCTCCCTGCTGTAGGGGTGGGTGACTGGAGAACCTAGTTACAGCCTCCGATGCTATCCAGGTGACTTTGCATCTCATTTCATGATCTGTAATTCTGGACAGATGTGTCTTCCTAGAGTCCCACATACTGGAGGAAGAGGTGAAGCTGGGAGACCACAGCGCCAGCCTGGCCAGGCTGAAGGTGGCAGAAGTGGGCATGGGACAGTTCCTGTTTGACAAGCTGACACTGGATGAGGACAGCAACTAGAGGGGGAGGGTATAAGTGTGCCCCTGCATCGTGGGGGTAAGGTTCTGTTACTGAATTACAATAAAAGACATTCTGGAAACATTTTGTCTGTCTGATCCTTTGGGGTAGGAGGAAAAGCATGGGCAATGGCTCTAGGTGAGGTGATGACCTTCCCTACCAAAATAGAGCAGAGGTGTTTATAGGTAAACTGACGCTACCCTGTAATTTAATCTAACAGCTCCCCTTCTCACCTTTCAGGAGAATGCAGAGAATTGGAATACAGTGAGATTCTAACAAGACAGGTGACAATGACACAAGGTAACATTATAGAACTGGGATACAGTAAGATTCTAACAGGACAGGTGACAATGACACAAGGTAACAGAACTGGGATACAGTGAGATTCTAACAGGATGGATGACAAAGACACAAGGTAACATTATAGAACTGGGATACAGTGTACCAGTGATACAATAAACATCACAGCACCATAGCATGAAAGACAGAGATACTAAAGCCAAAAAAAGCCGAGTTTCAGTGGAAGGGGGGAATCAGAATTTATTTCATTTTTCTATATTGCTGTTTGGAAAGGACCATCACATCGGTTTACAATCTAACCACAGTAGATAATCCTGGATGGGGGCTGCAAAGCAGAGCCCTGCTTCTCCTCTTGAGCCCACACAGAGACCTCCCTGCCTGGCCAGAAATAAACTGCTAAAGTGAGGTTCAGCCACCACTGGTTCCTATTTGCCAGTATCAGCAGGGACCGTGGGCAGGTGCAGACCATAGTTTGTGACAAACACCCCCCCCCCTCAAGATATGAAACAGCTCTGCTGCTGTCTGACCTGCTCCCTTTCAGAAACACCCCCCCAAGACTCTGCCCAGGTAATGAGCTGCATCCCTGCCAATCTTATTTCAGATGTAGGAGTACAAGTTGCCAGCACTTCCCCCCATGATGAGAAACTGGGGCATGGAAGCTGCATGTGCCTTAGTAGTGGGTCAGTCGAGGGGGGGGGGGGGGATTGATGCACTTGTGTGCACTGTCCCCCTCAAAAAAAAAAAAAAAAAAAAAGTAGAGCAGGAGAACAAGTGCCAGCTTGGAGAAGAGACCTGGTAGTTTAGGACAGTTATTCACCAGAGGCCTGGAGGGTACCTGATACTCAGCACCCATGCACAAGTGAAGTGGAAGCCTAGCAGGAGACCCTGAAGGCCGTCACATTTAAGTGTTTTAGCACAACTCTGTGCAGAGGGGGTGCAGGCCCTACTCCTATTGTGATCAGCCCCTTGTGGCCAGGAGGAGGGATGGGTAAGAGCCTCCTAAGCTGAGGAGGGGGGGGGGGGGGGTGGAAATGTTAGCAAGACTGCAGCTCCCCTACCCCCAGGAGGGAGATGAGAAGCCATTTTGTACCCTCCCCCAGGGAAGGGGACAGCCTAACCTTAGAGCAGCTTTCGGATGAGCTAAAGAGGACACAACGAGTTTTAATGCTCAACACGGCTTTATTGGAAAAATCATGTTTGACAAACAAGCCTGCACCACAGATCTCTCAGCTGGAGGCTGTGGGGGGGGGGGGGGGGGGGGGGGGGATATCCACCCCCCTCCAGAACCAGGCAGGCCGGCTTTAGCTGCTCTTCTCCATGCTGTGCTTGTCAAACAGGTACTCGCCCATGCCGTTCTGGGGCACCCCCAGGCGCTTCAGGTTGGTGATGTAGTCTCCCAGCTTCTTGATGGCCTTCACCTGCTCCTCCAGGTACTCGTTCTCCAGGAAGTCGCAGAGCTGCGGGGGCGGGAGAGAAGGGTTAAGACTTGCTCGGCAGCTACGTGAAGGGGGAAGGACCTCATTACCACCTGAAATCTCAGTCATCCCGCATTGCCCCCCCCCCCCCCTCCTCAGGTTAATGCAGGAAGCAGCTGGTACACCTTCGATACTCACTTGGGGATCCACCCTTGTCGGAAGCCAGCTTGTGCAGGTCCAGCAGGGCCTGGTTCACAGTCTTCTCCAGCTGAAGGGCAGCTTGCATGGCCTCCAGGGTGTTACCCCACTCGTCACGCTCCGGCTTCTGCCAGACAGAAAGAGGGGAGCCATGAGGCTGGGGGCTAATCCCCCCAGATGCACAGGACAGTGGGGACACCAAGGGTAGGAGTTGCCAGGGATCACCCTTCAGATACATGCAATGCATACAGGCCTTGCAGCCTTCCCCCACCCCCTTTTTAAAGTTACAGCCATTGCCCACCTTGATGTCCTGCAGCACGGCGCGGCCCCCTCGCTTGTTCTGGTACTTGAGGAATTTCTCCGCGTGCTCCCGCTCCTCGTGGCTCTGCTCCTTGAAGAACTCGGCCACATGGTGCAGGGCCACGTCATCCCGTTCAAAGTAATAGGACTGGAGAGAAGAGAGAGAGGTAGTTAGTGCCTGAACCCTGGGGAGGTGAGAGTTACTCAAGGTCAGGAGAGAGAGAGAGAGAGAGAGAGAGAGAGCAGGACTTTTGACGTTAAGTGTTTACAGCACCTCCCTCCCCTTCTTCCTGAGCCCAGGGGGGACACCCACCTCCTTACAGACCAGAATAACCAGTAGCACAGGGCCCTCTCCTGACCTGTGGGCAGCCCCACCTTCTTGGAGACTCTCCAACAGGCTCAGACAGGTAAGGGGAGGAGGTGAGAGCAGACTCCAGTAAACAGCAGCTTGAATGACAGGGAGGGAGGGAGGGAGGGGGGAGGGGGGAACCGGGTTAAGGCCAGAGCTGTTTAACCCTTTACATGCCACATTCCCGCCCCCGTAATGGGACCAGGAAAAGAAGGGCAGAGACAACAGGGGACTTGACATCCCTCTAAAGCTGGATCATTAGAGACCCACTCCACCTCTTCCAGCTCAGAGGAGGGCCCAGGGACAGATCCTCCACCCTTCGATGCTCAGTTAAACCAGAGCCAAACCAGCTTAGGGGTCTAAGCCTAGTAGCAGACATTATGGTTTCAGAAATAGGAAGGGAGCATCCTCCCTGTCACCCTCCCAGATACACAGCATGGGAGGGGTGCAAATGGGAAGGGGGGGGAAGAGGTAGGAGGAGCACTCACCTGGAAGAGGTAGATGAGGCAGATGGGAAGGGGGGGGGGGGGGAGAGAGGTAGATGAGACAGAGGAGACACACCTACCCCCCGCTGCAGGAGGGAGGTAGAGGGTGAAGCGCACTAGGTTTAAGAAACAGAAGGAAAATAGCTTAACACCTAGGGTAGGGGCAATCACTCACCATGGAGAGGGAGCGATAGGAAGACGACCCTCACCCCCGGATATTCGTTCAGTGAGGCGGGAGATAGGAACGGAGGAGCAGTCCCCATGGAGAGGGAGGAGACGAGCCCCCGAGAAACTCACCATGGAGAGGGAGCGATAGGAAGACGACCCTCGCCCCCGGGTATTCGGAAGTGGAGCCGGGAGATAGGAACGGAGGAGCAGTCCCCATGGAGAAGGAGGAGAGGAGCCCCCTAGCCCCCGGGGCACTCACCATGGAGAGGTAGGTGTAGGAGGCGTAGAGCTCCATGTTCACCATGCGGTTGATGGCTGCCTCGCACTCACGGTGGAAGTTCTGGCGCACCTGGGACTCCATGACGGCGTTTCGCTGGCTCGGGTGGCGGAAAAAGAGGACAGAGAGCGGAGAGCAGCGGGAGGAAGGACTCGGAGACGGTTCCGTTCAATCACTGTTGAAGCAAGAACGCAGCTCGGAGCCGGGATCTGGGAGTCGAACGCTGGAGCCCGCGCTTATATAGCCCGGGAGGAGGGGCGGGGCCAGGGCGCCCACCAATCGCAGAGCCCTCCACGCCCTTCCCTCACACACACCCCCCCCTCCCCCGCTGGATGAGATCACCTCGGGCTCTTCCGTCCATCCGCCTCTCCTCCCGCAGGAGGTGCGCGGAGTCTTCCCAGCCCGCCCGGATCCCAGGCCTTTCCCCATCCCCTCGCCGTGGCATTGCCTCCCCACCCCCCGGCAGGAATGGGGTGAAAGTCTGAGGGGCGCAGCCGGCCTGCAAGGGATGGCGCGTGGTGCATTCTGCTAGCCGGAACCACATGTCCCACAATGCACTGGGAGGTCGCCTCAGCAGCTCCATTTTCCTGGCATTACAGTTTTACACGTGATAGCAAAGTACCCCCCTCATAACTGTTTAAATAAATACGAAATGACAAATAATAATAATAATAGTGGCAGCTCTGTGTGTGCTGCAGGAGGGGAGGCAGAGCCCCTTCCAGGGGCCCAGAGGGGTGGGGGAGCGCTTACCCTGCAGAGAGGAAAATATCAGAAGCAGGAGTGCCAGGGCCTCAAACCCAAGTCTGATGGCCACTGGCTGGCCAGGCACAGCTGACAGCTAGCCCTCACTCCCCCACCAGCGAGGAGCCTTTGTACCTGCCTGGGGTGACAATCCCCCAAACCACCATCAGCCCCAGCCCAGGAGTCCTCCATGTGCACAGGGTTTCGCCTCAGGAAGGGCTGAGGCTCCCTCCGGGACAGTGAGCAGATCACGAGGTAGTCAATCACGGTGATGCAGCAGAAAAGTAGGAGGCACAGGAGGGCCAGTGCAAGCCCAGCATGACTCAGCAGGATGGAAGCCCTGGAGGAGCTGGGAGAGAGAGCCCCAGGGGGCACAACAGACCTAGAATGTACTCAAAACAGAGCTTCGTGACAGAATGGCACGCCAGGCCCTCCCTTCACACCCCCACTATAGACACAGAGCCGTGCACCCATACAGCCCCTGCCTTGTGCATGCCCGCTTCTGGCCTCCAGCCCACCACTCCCAGACTAAGAGCAGAGCTCTGGGCGGCAGGAGCTGGGAGCACCGCACTTTATACTGGAAGGGGCAGATTGAGAGACTGGGGAGGGCTGGGAGTTGTAGCTCCGAAGGCTGAGCAGGTTCAGGTAAGGTGGGGGGTGGGCGGAGGAGAGGACTGCAGGTGCCTAAAGGGAGGGGGTGCGAGACATCCTCCTGGGTATCAGAGGGCAGGGGTCCCCAACCACCGGTCCGCGGCGCCGCCAAGCACCGGCAGGTGCGTCGCGCGCTCCCGCTGCCGTTGCCGCCGGGCTGTCAGCACGTGCAAGCCCAGTGGGAACGGCAGCGGTGCTAGAAGAAGCTCTGGCACCCGCGGCTGGGCCTTTTCTTCTTCCCGCGCCTGCCCCCCCCCCCGCGTGACCCGGAACAGGAAGTGGTGCGCGGGAAGGAGAAAGAGAGCCGAGCCGCGTGGAAAAGTAGCAGCAGCGGCTGCAGCATCGGTCCCCGAGCAATAGAAGCAGCCGGTAATGGAGAAAGGAGACAGCAGCAGGAGCCTCCCGCGGCCGATGGGATTCTTCTTTCTTGGCCAGCGGGGGCTGCTGCAGCTCCCATTTGTGCTCCGGGGGGGGGGGGAGAAGAGGAAGTGAGTGAGAGAAAGAGAGAGAAGCAGCCGGCCAGCCTGTGTGTGATTGACTGGGCAGAGAGCTGATGTGTGTGTGTATGTGAGAGACAATGAAAGTGACTGCTCAGGGAGATGACTGATGTGTATGGGAGAGTGTGAGACATTAGTCAGGGAGGTGACTGATGTGTGTGTGTGAAAGAGAGAAAAGGCATGGAAGTGAGAAATCTGGGTATGTGAGAAAGCATGGGAGTAAGAAGCCTGGTGTTGGGGGGGGATGTGTGTGAAAGAAAGCATGGGAGTGAGAAATCTGGGTATGTGGGAAAGCATGGGAGTAAGAAGCCTTGGGTTTGGGGGGATGTGTGTGAAAGAAAGCATGGGAGTGAGAAATCTGGGTATGTGGGAAAGCATGGGAGTAAGAAGCCTGGTGTTGGGGGGGGGGGGGATGTGTGTGAAAGAAAGCATGGAAGTGAGAAATCTGGGTATGTGGGAAAGCATGGGAGTAAGAAGCCTGGTGTTGGGGGGGGGGGGGGTGTGTGTGAAAGAAAGCATGGAAGTGAGAAATCTGGGTATGTGAGAAAGCATGGGAGTAAGAAGCCTGGTTGTTGGGGGGGGATGTGTGTGAAAGAAAGCATGGAGTGAGAAATCTGGGTATGTGGGAAAGCATGGGAGTAAGAAGCCTGGTGTTGGGGGGGATGTGTGTGAAAGAAAGCATGGGAGTGAGAAATCTGGGTATGTGGGAAAGCATGGGAGTAAGAAGCCTGGTGTTGGGGGGGGGGGGGATGTGTGTGAAAGAAAGCATGGAAGTGAGAAATCTGGGTATGTGGGAAAGCATGGGAGTAAGAAGCCTGGTGTTGGGGGGGGGGGATGTGTGTGAAAGAAAGCATGGAAGTGAGAAATCTGGGTATGTGGGAAAGCATTGGGAGTAAGAAGCCTGGTGTGGGGGGGGGGGGATGTGTGTGAAAGAAAGCATGGAAGTGAGAAATCTGGGTATGTGGGAAAGCATGGGAGTAAGAAGCCTGGTGTTGGGGGGGGGGGATGTGTGTGAAAGAAAGCATGGAACTGAGAAATCTGGGTATGTGGGAAAGCATGGGAGTAAGAAGCCTGGTGTTGGGGGGGGGGGGGATGGTGTGAAAGAAAGCATGGGAGTGAGAAATCTAGTATGTGAGAAAGCATGGGAGTAAGAAGCCGTGGTGTTGGGGGGGATGTGTGTGAAAGAAAGCATGGGAGTGAGAAATCTGGGTATGGGAAAGCATGGAGTAAGAGCCTGGTGTTGGGGGGATGTGTGTGTGAAAGAAAGCATGGGAGTGAGAAATCTGGGTATGTGGGAAAGCATGGGGAGTAAGAAGCCTGGTGTTGGGGGGGATGTGTGAAAGAAAGCATGGGAGTGAGAAATGGGTATGTGGGAAAGCATGGAGTAGAAGCCTGGTGTTGGGGGGGGGGATGTGTGTGAAGAAAGCATGGGAGTGAGAAAATCTGGGTAGTGGGAAAGCATGGGAGTAAGAAGCCTGGTGTTGGGGGGGGGGATGTGGTGAAAGAAGCATGGAAGTGAGAAATCGGGTATGTGGGAAAGCATGGGAGTAAGAAGCCTGGTGTTGGGGGGGGGGGGATGTGTGTGAAAGAAAGCATGGGAGTGAGAAATCTGGGTATGTGGGAAAGCATGGGAGTAAGAAGCCTGGTGTTGGGGGGGGGGGGATGTGTGTGAAAGAAAGCATGGGAGTGAGAAATCTGGGTATGTGGGAAAGCATGGGAGTAAGAAGCCTGGTGTTGGGGGGGGGATGTGTGTGAAAGAAAGCATGGAAGTGAGAAATCTGTGTATGTGGGAAAGCATGGGAGTAAGAAGCCTGGTGTTGGGGGGGGATGTGTGTGAAAGAAAGCATGGGAGTGAGAAATCTGGGTATGTGGGAAAGCATGGGAGTAAGAAGCCTGGTGTTGGGGGGGGGGGGGATGTGTGTGAAAGAAAGCATGGAACTGAGAAATCTGGGTATGTGGGAAAGCATGGGAGTAAGAAGCCTGGTGTTGGGGGGGGGGGGGATGTGTGTGAAAGAAAGCATGGGAGTGAGAAATCTAGGTATGTGAGAAAGCATGGGAGTAAGAAGCCTGGTGTTGGGGGGGATGTGTGTGAAAGAAAGCATGGGAGTGAGAAATCTGGTATGTGGGAAAGCATGGGAGTAAGAAGCCTGGTGTTGGGGGGGATGTGTGTGAAAGAAAGCATGGGAGTGAGAAGAAATCTGGGTATGTGGGAAAGCATGGGAGTAAGAAGCCTGGTGTTGGGGGGGGATGTGTGTGAAAGAAAGCATGGGAGTGAGAAATCTGGGTATGTGGGAAAGCATGGGAGTAAGAAGCCTGGTGTTGGGGGGGATGTGTGTGAAAGAAAGCATGGGAGTGAGAAATCTGGGTATGTGGGAAAGCATGGGAGTAAGAAGCCTGGTGTTGGGGGGGGGGGGATGTGTGTGAAGAAAGCATGGGAGTGAGAAATCTGGGTATGTGGGAAAGCATGGGAGTAAGAAGCCTGGTGTTGGGGGGGATGTGTGTGAAAGAAAGCATGGGAGTGAGAAATCTGGGTATGTGGGAAAGCATGGGAGTAAGAAGCCTGGTGTTGGGGGGGATGTGTGTGAAAGAAAGCATGGGAGTGAGAAATCTGGGTATGTGGGAAAGCATGGGAGTAAGAAGCCTGGTGTTTGGGGGGGGGGGGTGTGAAAGAAAGCATGGAAGTGAGAAATCTGGGTATGTGAATAAATAAAATAAGCATGGAAGTGTGAAATCTGGGTATGTGAATTTCCGTGAATGCCGGTATAGAAAAACACAAATAAATAAATAAAATAAAAATAAAATGTGGGAAAGCATGGGAGTAAGAAGCCTGGTGTTGGGGGGGGGGGGGGGATGTGTGTGAAAGAAAGCATGGAAGTGAGAAATCTGGGTATGTGGGAAAGCATGGGAGTAAGAAGCCTGGTGTTTGGGGGGGGGGGGGGGGGATGTGTGTGAAAGAAAGCATGGAACTGAGAAATCTGGGTATGTGGGAAAGCATGGGAGTAAGAAGCCTGGTGTTGGGGGGGGGGGGATGTGTGTGAAAGAAAGCATGGGAGTGAGAAACCTGGGTGAGTGTGCATGCATGAGAGAGAGAGACTGCTTGGTAAGGTGACGGTGTGTGTGAGAGAAAAAGACTGGTGTGTGTGAATGTGAGAGAATGTGATTCAGGGAATGAGAAGCCTGTGCATGTGGAGAGTGAGCATGGAAATGAGAGAGACTGGTGTGTGTGTGTAACAGAGAGAAAGTGATTGTGGGAATGAGAAGCCCGTGCATGTGAAGAGAGTGAGCATGGGAGTGAGAAACCTGGGTGTGTGTGAGACACAGCATGGGAGGGAGAAGCCTGTATATCTGAAAGAGAACATGGGAGTGAGAGACTGGTGAGTGTGTGTGTGTGAGAGAGAGAAAGTGATTATGGGAATGAGAAGTCTGTGCATGTGGAGAGAACAAGCATGGGAGTGAGAGACTGGTGAGTGAGTGAGTGTGTGTGTGTGTGTGTGTGAGTGAGAGAGAGAGAGACAGAGAAAGTGATTATGAGAGTGAGAAGCCCATATATGTAAGTAGAACACGGGAGTGGGAAGCCTGTGTGTGTGTGTATGGCATGTAATTGTATATTTGTTTAATTGTTCAATCTGTTTGATGTAATTTTCTGTTCCTTGTTCTGTGTAAACCGAAGTGGTATGCACAAGTGCATGAACTCCGGTATATAAAAGCCTTTAAATAAATAAATAAATGAGAGAAACTATTCAGGCAGGTGACTGGTGTGTGTGTGTGCCAAAGACTGTTTGGGAGATGATTGGTGTGTGAGAGACAGAAACTGGTCATGGGGGCATGACTGGTATGATGTGTGTGTGAGAGACATGGGCACTAAGGAAGAGGACCATAAGTATAGAGCTTAGCTTCTACTGCTGCTTCTGGTGTGTGCCACGGCCTGCAGGGAAGGGGAGTAGGAGAGCTGCTGGAGGGGGTAAGTAAAGGTGGCTTTTTAAGTTTATTTTTCTTGACTGCCATTTTAATTGTGTGATGTCTGCTTTTTTGAAATATTTTATTGGTGTTTGGAGAATATTTAATAGTTTTTATGAGTTTTTAATTGTTGGATGTTATTCTGTTCATAGCTGTTTTGAAACATTTATTCTGCTTATTAGTATAGTTTTACAATTATTTCTGTGTGGGGATCTATAGCTGCTTGCTAGTTCTGTTTTTAGGACCTGATTTAATATTTGTAGTGTTGCCTTTTCATAGATAGGGTTGCTCCTGTTTGAGTGTATTCCATAATACAGGTGTAACTGTGTGCGGATTAGTTTATGTGCATTACTACAGATCCTGGGAGTATGTTAGGTCGGTTCTGTGTCTGTTACCGAGATGAGGTATTTTGCTAGCATGTAAGCGTTTGTATCGGTCTTATTTGTTGTGTTTTCTCAAGAGGACATGCATTGGTGGTAAACTGCTGTCTTTTCATAAGTAGGGCTATTGAGCCTGGAAGTAGAAGGAGTTTGAGTTGCTGTTACTGAGATGTCACCAGAACCAGAATATCTTTTTTGTAGGGTGAGTTGAATGGGGAACGTCATAATTCTGCTTTACATCCATTATTGTGGGTCAGGGGGGTTCCCGTGGATGCAAACTGTACTTTTACATCTAGCCCCGTGACGATCATGGGTCAGTGTGCCATGCATGTGAGAACCTTTGGTGAGTTGAGTCACATTCACATTATCAATGTCATAATTAAATGATAAGTGTGCACTAAAATCCAACCCCCTCCATAACCCCGCCCCTGTCCCGCCCTGCCGGGCCATGGAAAAATGGTCTTGCTTGAAGCCGGTCCCTGGTACAAAAAAGGTTGGGGACCACTGTCATAGGGGATGGGCAGGGCAGAGAGCGGGTGAGGTTGTGGAGGGGGGGCAGGAGAGAGCCCATAGTCCCCAGCCCTGCCATGGAGTCGTGCAGTGAGGGAACCTGAGGGGGGGGGGGGCACATTACGAGTTATCGTCCACCACGAGGGCCAGGGTGGGAGTGGGAGGAGCGCCCTCCATCACTGGATCCCCAGCCTCTACCGAAATCAGCAGGACTTTCAACCCACGTTTTCCCGGCTGGCAGGCTGTCTCACCTCGGTCACAGACACAGACAGACCCTCAACAAATAAGAAAACAAACAAACAAAAAAAGACCAGAAAATAGTGATAGAAAGGAGCAGACAAAAAAACAAAACAAAACCCAAAACTGAACTGAACTGGAAGGCACTAAAAAACCAGACTCAGATGCATTGCCATAACGCACAACTAGAAATATTCTCCATTCCTCATAACAAAATCAAGAAATATAAATCATCAGTCACAACAGCGAGCAAACCATACTAACGAAAAGATTATTTCCAATCAGACCAGAAACAGAACAACATCTAATAATTAAGAAGAAGAAGATAAAAAAAAACATATTTAAATGATTCCCAAAATTCAATCAAATATTTCAAAACAGCAGGCATATCAAACAGCCAATAATTCAAACTAATGCCGTTATCCCAAAAATTCCCCCTCCATACCTGGAAACCTGTCATTTCCAGCCACCCTTTCCCTCTCCTATACACACACTCACCCCCATGCACCCTTTCTCCCCCCCCCCCTCACTCACCCCCTCCCTATCATTCAACCCCTTTCTCACTCAGTCACTCAACCCTCACCCTCTTCCCTTCCCTCTCTCACTCGGAGCCTCCCTCCCTCACCCTTTCCCTCCCGGGGGTCACCTTGTCAAGTGACCGCTCCCCAAGGGGGATGGCCCGAGCCGAGGGCACCCCGTGAATCAGAGCCATCGGCCCGCCGGCGATTCAGTACGAGCTGATTTTATTATTCATTCCCTTTCCCAAATTCACCAGAGGCCGCGGGGCTGCCACCGCACCGGAGCGCGGGGAGGGAGGGATGCGGGCATGGCGCAGAGTCAGCGAGCAGCGGCACAACCTTATCATCACTCAGAAATCTTTCAGCGCCCTCCGATTCATCCGCCTGCAGGAGCCGCAGCGAGGAAAGGCGACAGTCTTTAGCCATGGCAGGGGGCGTCTCGGCCACCGTAGGTTGCGCTCCTTCAGACTCAGCGGGGGTCAAAGGGCCGCCTTTTCGCAGATGGCATAACAGAGCTCGCTGCAGGAAATGTCGTTCCACTCGCCCCTTGTCGAAATGTGGGCGCAGTCCTCTTTAGCATGAGCGTCGTTGGGTTCGCCTTGCATCCAAAACCTGACAAGTGAAGGCAACATTGGAACAGGCAAATAAAAAATGGCCCTGTCCCTAACCCCTTGTGGGGGTCAGGAGGCCCCCCCAAGCTGGCCAAAAGTTCTTGTGGGTCAAACGGGGGTCCCGGAGCGACCTGCCGTCCGATGCCAGGACTCAAATGGCGCCGATAGCCTTTGCCCATACTATGTCACAGGGGCTACCGGTGCCATTGGTCAGCCCCTGTCACATGGTAGGAGCACAAGATGGCGCCGGTGACCATGTGACAGGGACTGACCAATGGCACCGGTAGCCCCTGTGACACAGGCTATCGGCGCTGTAATGAAACCGCAAACGAGTGCAGGGATGGCTTCCTGACTCCCCGCTGGACCACCAGGGAGTTTTGGTAAGTCTTGGGAGGGGTCAGGAGGGTGGGGGGTTTAAATTTTTATTTAGGAGGCTGAATAAAACAGAAATCTTTTTAATACGTGGGGAGTCGCGATGCGTTTCGCCTCCCCACGTATTTAACAGATAGCAAAAAATAAGTTGCGGATTACAAATCCGTGGAAAACGGATGCACACCTCTAGTCTTTTCTCTCTCTGTCTGATATGTGTCTGCATACGTTTGTGTCTGCATTTGGTGCGTGTGCGCACACTTAGCTCTCCAGTTTTAGGTGCAAGGCCTAGTGTTCGAGGCTCCTTGCTGGAGCTTAGACAGCCATGGTTCTGTGCTAGCTCAAGGCTGTGAAGGTCCTGGGGCTGGAGACGGCGGCCAGCTGGCGGGGGGCTTGTGGGAGTCCTCAAATGCCTCTGCTCTTGACCACTTGGTCCCGAAGCACTAGCTACTGTCCTAGCTTTACCAACCAAACAAAATGCATCTTCCGCTACCTAGGGTGTATCCCTCAGTGTCTGCAGCCCTTAATGAAGTGAGGTTTCTAATTAATAATCCATTAGCCCTGTCTAAAAAGAAACAGGAGAGGTGTGAGGATTATATCTCAGAAGACGGAAGCAGATGACGCGGAACTGCTACTTGAAGCAGTATCAGAAGTGAGACAAGGAGAATTCATCGTAGCGCTGCGGTTCCTACCAGGTTCAATTTCGGGAACTGAATAACCACAGTAATCCAATTACTGTAACCAGAGTGCAGTCTCTCCCCCCCCCCCCCCCTGTGTGTAAGGGGCACTCTTTCTGAATCAATTAGGCTTATTATGCCAAAACCGAATTTTTAAATCCAAAAATGTCAATGTTGGCGAATAGCAACCTCATTTTCAATAGCGTGGGCCGTCAGGCCACAGCAGCAGGCCTGCCCCCATCCCCGGAACCTCGTTTCCAAAATAACCCGAGCACCGCCCGATACTTCTCGGGCTCTGCAGGCCGTCGACCACGGCACCGGGCCTTCCTTCCTTCTCTCCAGGGCCTCCTCCCTGCAGGCAGCCCCTCCGGGACTCGGAGCAAGCTGGCGCCTTGGAAAGGAACAGCTGCACGGCTTAACCTCGCGTCCTGCGCCTTCCCCAGGTCAGGCAGGCAAATCCAATCCTTTCTTTTCACCCTCTTTACCCGACCCAACGCAACCTGCTGGCCGGGCGAGATGGAGCGTTTTATCCTTCTACGTCGCTCTGCCACCTCCTTAACTACCAGTGGCACAGGCATAGGGCGACCGGACGGACCGGGAGGGCCAGCGGCGTTCACCCGCCAGGTCTACTGTGGAAAACCCTGCCACATGCAGCAGAGCGACATCTTGTGGCCAGAAGGAGAACGAGCCCTCGTGCCAGGACGCAGGGGCCCTTCCGCATCGGTGCAGCCCCCGCTACAGGCGAGGCCCCCTAAGCCGTACAGATTCCACCCCTGCTCTGTTACAACAGCGAGAAAGGATTCAGGAATGGTAGGATAGGTCCCTGCCCTCAAGAGCTGACAGTTTAAAGCCAGGCTAGGCAGCGCCCCCCCCCCCCCCCCCCCAGCCGGCTTCATGCTTAAAAACGTTTCCCTGGCAGTACGGCTGGAGCAGTCTCCTGCCCCCTCCTCCCTGGTTTGAATGAGCTTAAAAAGCACCCGCACCCTCTCCCCTGCCAGGGCTGATCTCCCCTGTCTATCTGCCCTTTCCAGTTGTGGCTGTAGACATGGGAAGCATTTTCAAGGAGGTAAGAGAGCAGAAAGCGTGAGGAGGGCCTGAAGCACTACATGGCCCCACATCTCAAAGAGAGACAGATGCACCTAGACAGGGGGGGGGAGAGAGAGAGAGGGGCAGGTGTGTGTGTGTGGGGAGCTGCCGCTCCTTGAGCCCCTGTGCAAGTCACGTCGGTCTCCACCGCTCCGGGTACAAGCTTAGGCTGTAAGCTCCCCGGGACGGGGACCTGGTACTCACTGAGTATTCTGAAGGTAAAGTCACCTCAAGCTTGAGTTTAGGAAGCCGAGTAAGGAAATCCAGAATCGGATCCGGGCAAACAAGAGAGCTGGGGCTTATTTATTTATTTATTTAGAACCTCTATATACAGGACATTCATTTGCATAATCACATGGGTTTACAAGGAAGGGGGAAAATAACATTGGAAGGGAAAATAAAAAGTTACATTCAACAGGGAGGTGAAGGAACAAGGGGGGGAAACAGGACAGAAAATAAAGAGGATCGAGCGGACCAAGGCAAGGGGTTTATAAATGAACTTGAGGCATAAATAGATAGAACTTGTGGGGGGGGGGGGGGAAGGAGGGAGGGATGGAAAGAGGGGGGAGGACGGGGGGGGGGGGGAGGTAAATACCTGTTTGAATAGCCAAGTTTTAAATTTATTTTTTTAACGTTCTCCCCCCCCCCCCCCCACGAAATACCCTCGAATCCTTAAAAGTTTTAGGGAACGGAGGATGGAACGGTTGGTCTGCCCCCTAGGGGGGAGGAAGCGGCACTCCGAGGGCAGGGTGGAGGAGCGGGGGACGGCACAGAGAAGTGGGGACTCGCGAGGGCCCTGAGCCCCAGCCGACCCCCCCCCCCCCCCCTCTCTCCACAACCGGCGCGACCTCCTCCCTGCTCCCTCCAGGGTCTGAGAAGCAACCTTCAGGTCCTGGGCGGGGGGGGGGGGGGGGGGGGGTGTGTGTCACTGCGTCAAGGGACCCACCTGACGGGGATGGCCACCCCCGGGAATCGGAGCCATGGATGCTCCGGCAAATTCTGCGCGAAGCAATTTTATTATTATTCATTGACTTTTTATAAATCCCCTCCCCCGGCGGCCGTGGTGCCGTCGCCACACGGCCACACCCGGAGCGCGGGCAGCGCGGGCTCGCAGGGCGTGCAGCTTTGTCGTAACCGCTGAAATCTAGCGGCGTCCCGGGATTTAAACGCGTGCGGAAGGGCAGGCGGGCGGCGTTCTTCGGCCCCGACGGGCTCCGGCTCAGTGCACGCCCGCCTGCTCCGACGCGGCTGGCGTCAGGGAGACAGGGACCGCAGTTTCACAGATGGCGTAGCATTCGTCGGTGCAGTGGACGTCGTTCCACTCGCCCTTCAGCCAGACGTGCACGCAGTCCTCGTTACAATGGTAGTCGTTGGGTTCGTTCTCCTGCCAGAACCTGCCAAAGCAAGGACAATGTTGGAACGACCCTGATCCTAACCGGGATCCGAGCTAAGCCGAACCCCTACTCCAACCCGTAAGAACCCCAACTCTGTCCCCAAATGTAACCCCAACCAAACCTGACCAAGTCATAGAGCCCCAGCCTTAATCCTCACAGAGCTGACGGGCTCTGTATCCCTGCTCCCATCCCCTACTCCCTCCAGTCCTAGAGGTGACAGGCTCTGTATCCCTGCTCCCATCCCCTGATCGCTCCAGTCCTAGAGGTGATGGGCTCTGTATCCCTGCTCCCGTCCCCTGATCCCTCCAGTCCTAGAGGTGACAGGCTCTGTATCCCTGCTCCCGTCCCCTGATCCCTCCAGTCCTAGAGGTGACAGGCTCTGTATCCCTGCTCCCATCCGCTGATCCCTCCAGTCCTAGAGGTGACAGGCTCTGTATCCCTGCTCCCGTCCCCTGCTCCCTCCAGTCCTAGAGGTGACAGGCTCTGTATCCCTGCTCCCATCCCCTGATCCCTCCAGTCCTAGAGGTGACAGGCTCTGTATCCCTGCTCCCGTCCCCTGCTCCCTCCAGTCCTAGAGGTGACAGGCTCTGTATCCCTGCTCCCATCCCCTGATCCCTCCAGTCCTAGAGGTGACAGGCTCTGTATCCCTGCACCCGTCCCCTGCTCCCTCCAGTCCTAGAGGTGACGAGCTCTGTATCCCTGCTCCCATCCCCTGATCCCTCCAGTCCTAGAGGTGACGGGCTCTGTATCCCTGCTCCCGTCTCCTGATCCCTCCAGTCCTAGAGGCGACGGGCTCTGTATCCCTGCGCCCGTCCCCTGATCCCTCCAGTCCTAGAGGCGACGGGCTCTGTATCCCTGCTCCCGTCCCCTGATCCCTCCAGTCCTAGAGGCGACGGGCTCTGTATCCCTGCTCCCGTCCCCTGATCCCTCCAGTCCTAGAGGCGACGGGCTCTGTATCCCTGCTCCCGTCCCCTGCTCCCTCCAGTCCTAGAGGCGACGGGCTCTGTATCCCTGCTCCCGTCCCCTGATCCCTCCAGTCCTAGAGGCGACGGGCTCTGTATCCCTGCTCCCGTCCCCTGATCCCTCCAGTCCTAGAGGCGACGGGCTCTGTATCCCTGCTCCCGTCCCGTGATCCCTCCAGTCCTAGAGGCGACGGGCTCTGTATCCCTGCTCCCGTCCCCTGCTCCCTCCAGTCCTAGAGGCGACGGGCTCTGTATCCCTGCTCCCGTCCCCTGATCCCTCCAGTCCTAGAGGCGACGGGCTCTGTATCCCTGCTCCCGTCCCCTGATCCCTCCAGTCCTAGAGGCGACGGGCTCTGTATCCCTGCTCCCGTCCCCTGATCCCTCCAGTCCTAGAGGCGACAGGCTCTGTATCCCTGCACCCATCCCCTGATCCCTCCAGTCCTAGAGGTGACAGGCTCTGTATCCCTGCTCCCATCCCCTGATCCCTCCTGTCCTAGAGGTGACAGGCTCTGTATCCCTGCCCCCATCCCCTGATCCCTCCAGTCCTAGATGTGACGGGCTCCGTGTCCCTGCTCCCATCCCCTGATCCCTCCAGTCCTAGAGGTGACAGGCTCTGTATCCCTGCTCCCATCCCCTGATCCCTCCAGTCCTAGAGGCGACAGGCCTGTATCCCTGCTCCCATCCCCTGATCCCTCCAGTCCTAGAGGTGACAGACTCTGTATCCCTGCTCCCGTCCCCTGATCCCTCCAGTCCTAGAGGTGACGGGCTCTGTATCCCTGCTCCCATCCCCTGATCCCTCCAGTCCTAGATGTGACAGGCTCTGTATCCCTGCTCCCATCCCCTGATCCCTCCAGTCCTAGAGGCGACGGGCTCTGTATCCCTGCTCACATCCCCTGATCCCTCCAGTCCTAGAGGTGACAGGCTCTGTATCCCTGCTCCCATCCCCTGATCCCTCCAGCCCTAGAGGTGACAGGCTCTGTATCCCTGCTCCCATCCCCTGATCCCTCTAGTCCTAGAGGTGACAGGCTCTGTATCCCTGCTCCCGTCCCTGATCCCTCCAGTCCTAGAGGCGAAAGGCTCTGTATCCCTGCTCCCATCCCCTGATCCCTCCAGTCCTAGAGGCGACAGGCTCTGTATCCCTGCTCCCATCCCCTGATCCCTCCAGTCCTAGAGATGACAGGCTCTGTATCCCTGCTCCCATCCCCTGATCCCTCCAGTCCTAGAGGTGACAGGGCTCTGTATCCCTGCTCCCATCCCCTGATCCCTCCAGTCCTAGAGGTGACAGGCTCTGTATCCCTGCTCCCATCCCCTGATCCCTCCAGTCCTAGAGGTGACAGGGCTCTGTATCCCTGCTCCCATCCCCTGATCCCTCCAGTCCTAGAGGCGACAGGCTCTGTATCCCTGCTCCCATCCCCTGATCCCTCCAGTCCTAGAGGCGACAGGCTCTGTATCCCTGCTCCCGTCCCCTGACCCCTCCAGTCCTAGAGATGACAGGCTCTGTATCCCTGCTCCCGTCCCCTGATCCCTCCAGTCCTAGAGGTGACAGGCTCTGTATCCCTGCTCCCGTCCCCTGAGCCCTCCAGTCCTAGAGGTGACAGGCTCTGTATCCCTGCTCCCGTCCCCTGATCCCTCCAATCCTAGAGGTGACAGGCTCTGTATCCCTGCTCCCATCCCCTGATCCCTCCAGTCCTAGAGTTGACAGGCTCTGTATCCCTGCACCCATCCCCTGAGCCCTCCAGTCCAAGAGATGACAGGCTCTGTATCTCTGCCCCCATCCTCTCAGATCCTACAGTCCTAGAGCCGGCATTGTCTGTATCCTTGCACCCATTAGGGATGTGCATTCGTTTAAAACAAAAGCACAAAATGCAACGAATAAAGCCAATTCGTTTCATTTGGGGGCAACGGATCGAATCGGGAGGCCTCTCCAACCGCGCGAATGAAACACACCTCATCCGTTCCGTTTGTTTTAAACTAATGAGTCGGGCCAAAGCCTAGGGCAGGTTTTTATCATTTGATTGCGAACCCATCTCATCCTGCAGGTAATTTTCCTTCTAATCTTACTTGTAGGAAGTGTTGTAGTCTGTTCCATCGATCCATTCCCAATCTCCTTCTTTGTTGACATCATGAAGCCCGATCCAGTATCGCTCATTTTTACATCTGCTTGATATAAAATACTGCAAAAGAACAGAAAAACAGATTCCAGGTGAAGAGAGATGAGATCTGGCAGTGACCCCAGGATCTGACCTTCCTCCAGAGCCTTACTGTATCCCTCTGTACCTCAGCTCTAGTCCTCGCCTCTGTCACTGACTCTCTGTGTGTGACCTCAGAGTGAGTCACTTTATCCCCCTGTGCCTCAGCTCTAATCCCCGGCTCTGTCACTGACTCTCTGTGTGTGACCTCAGGGGGAGTCACTTTATCCCCCTGTGCCTCAGCTCTAATCCCCGGCTCTGTCACTGACTCTCTGTGTGTGACCTCAGGGGGAGTCACTTTATCCCCCTGTACCTCAGCTCTAGTCCTCGCCTCTGTCACTGACTCTCTGTGTGTGACCTCAGAGTGAGTCACTTTATCCCCCTGTGCCTCAGCTCTAATCCCCGGCTCTGTCACTGACTCTCTGTGTGTGACCTCAGGGTGAGTCACTTTATCCCCCTGTGCCTCAGCTCTAATCCCCGGCTCTGTCACTGACTCTCTGCATGTGTGACCTCAGGGTGAGTCACTTTATCCCCCTGTGCCTCAGCTCTAATCCCTGGCTCTGTCACTGACTCACTGTGTGTGACCTCAGGGTGAGTCACTTTATCCCCCTGTGTCTCAGCTCTAATCCTCGGCTCTGTCACTGACTCTCTGTGTGTGACCTCAGGGGGAGTCACTTTATCTCCCTGTGTCTCAGCTCTAATCCCTGGCTCTGTCACTGACTCTCTGTGTGTGACCTCAGGGGGAGTCACTTTATCCCCCTGTGCCTCAGCTCTAATCCCCGGCTCTGTCACTGACTCTCTGTGTGTGACCTCAGGGGGAGTCACTTTATCCCCCTGTGCCTCAGCTCTAATCCCCGGCTCTGTCACTGACTCTCTGTGTGTGACCTCAGGGTGAGTCACTTTATCCCCCTGTGCCTCAGCTCTAATCCCCGGCTCTGTCACTGACTCTCTTATTGCTTAGTCTGCCTGGCATCTGCTGGAGACAGACAAATACTGAAGGGCTGCAGGGTAGGCTCTGTCCTGATATAGGACACCCTTTCAGTTTTGGTCTGTCTCCACCTGCTGGACAAGGAGGCTCAACCCACGGTCTGGACTGATTGGGGCACGTACAGGGAAGTTGCTTATTTCTGCGGCACTGCAGCCGCCGCCGGCACGAGCAGCGATTTGGATATGAGTTGGTGATAGGAAGCGTCACCTGCTCCTGGGCGCTGTTGATCACGGCCAGGGTGGAGTTCAGGGCTTCGCACATCGCCTTGGCGTCCATCCAGTTCAGCTCTGACTGGTAAAAGAAGTAGCAGTGACCGCCGAACGCCTCCCAGTCTGTGGAGAGGTAGCCGCAGAGGGATTCTGCAGGGGTAACGGAAAAGTGACCGGGGTGGTGCCCTGGAAGCGCTGCCTCTGCGCCGCCTCCCAGCTCACCGATGCAGCTCCTGACTTATCGATTTGTAAGCCTTTGGATCTTTAGACTCGAGGGAGGCTGCACGTAATTAACGCACAGGTAGAGAGGGGAGGTAGTTTGCCAGGATATAGGGTTAGGAAGAAGTGGATCTTAGGATGGGGGCCTCTTATCTCCCTCATGCCCACCTCTCCTCTGTCCTCCCTCCTTCCCCTTCCCTGCCAGCTCTCAGGAGGGCGGCATCGGAGGGAGATGGGACGCAGGCGCCGGGAGGGAAACGCAAACCGTGACACCTACCCTTCGCGTTCTTCTGCAAGATGCCCTTCATTTCCACAAACTGCGAAGAAAGCATGGCCACTGAAAGGGAAGAGAGGGCAAATATGTAAAGCCAGCGGCGGTGCCGCCTAGGGGACCTGTTTCATCAGCTTCAGGGTCCCGGCAGGCTGGAGCATTCGGGGAAGGCGCAGAACGCAATTCCCCTGGTGACGATGGCCGGACCCGGAGACCCTGCAGCCCGATTCTGAGCACGGGGGGGGGGAAGGCAGGTGGACTCACTCGGGCGAGGGTCAGCCCCACCGTATCTAACCTTAACCCAAAGTTTCACCTCAGTCAAACCTTAAATCTCAGCCCCGGTTCCAGCCTAATTCACCTCTAAACCCCCCATATCTTGACGTGTGCAACCAACTCAGTCCTCCCTGAATCCGATCCTAACCCGATGCCATCCAGAGCCCCCCCCCCCCCCCAACTAACTCAGCCTCAACCTGTCCAAATTCATCCCAGAGCTACCCCCAAGCCTCAGCAGTTAGCAAATTCAGTCCCGTAAGGTAAAAGAGAGCCGCTTATTACTGGAGGGCCTTCAGTCTGGGGGCAGACGGAGAGACGCGCACACACACACACACACACACACACACACACACCTTGGCTTCTGACTTGGCTGATGTGGTCTTCCAGGTCGTGGTTATCAGAAGACATAGCCTGAACTGAAATCAGAAAAGGAGTTTTTACTAGTAGGGACCCACGCGTCCTCAGGACATCCAGGGCCCACGCGTCCTCAGGACATCCAGGGCCCATCCTGGCCTCGGGACGAAGGCTCCACCGCCTGCCTCTGAATGTATCCAGAGTATTTACGGGTCTCAGCAATCCGGCTGCACGGACCGTGCTTCACGCGCCCTGCCTTCCACGCTTACCGCTTCACGGCCTCCCCAGGAGCGCGCGCCGCGAGACGGCAGAGCCCCTCCGATTCGGGGGATTTCGGCTCCCGTAGCTCCCCCCCCCCCCCCCCCCCCCCGCCCGCGTCCCGGTTCACTGGGCTGCAGGACGATGCCTTTCGTCAGCCTGTAAGCTCCTCGGGGGGGGGGGGGGGCAGGGGACTCCGCGGTGCCCCGCGCCAGCTCAGCCCTGGGCACGCCGTCAACCCTTTTCAGCAGATGCCCCGGCGTCACGCGGGGGGGGACTCTCACCTTTGCTCTGCAGGGCCATCAGTTCCGGGGTGCTCTCGTTGGCCCGGACGGTGATGGCTGGGGACTCCTTGGGGGCTGCAGGAGAGAAGAAGAAGTAACAATGTTCTCTACGTTTGCCCTGTGCCAGGTGAAACCGAAGCAGAGGGACAGGGGATCTGTGGGAAAAAAAAAAATGTGCAGGGGAAGGGAAGGTTCCTGATGAGAGACAGGTGGCAAGCAAGAACTGGGGTGCTGCTTGACGGGTAAAAATCAAAGAGATAAGAGGTGGAAGGAGCGAGGAGAGCGGCTGTGCAGATAGGATCCCTGATGAGAGCCAGCTTGCAAGTAAAGAGAGAGGCGCTGTGTCCAGAAAATGTACCCCAAAAATTTAAAATGCGGGGTGCAGAGAGAGAGGAGCATTAAGTTCAAACCTCTGGAGAAGGAGACCACAAACAGAATCAGGATGAAAAGGAAGGCGACCGCCAGGAGCGCGTACATGAGATACAGAGATCGCACCTTGCTCGGAGGACGGCCCCGTTCTGCAGAGAAACCAGACCCCAGGTTACATTGTGAACCCCCAAAACTTACAGTCACACCTCCCTCCTCTGGTCATCAGGGAGGCAGAGAAAACTTTCAATATCTCCTCAACACACCTCCCCTCTTACAACACCAGAGCCCCTGTACTAAAGGTCCCAGGATCCTAAACCTGTGAGGAAAAGCTGAGAGCCACGTCTTGTATTTCCAGCCCCTGCGCTCTCTGCATGACTCAGGAGTCTCCTCTGGTATTTCCAGCCCCTGCGCTCTCTGCACGACTCAGGAGTCTCCTCTGGTATTTCCAGCCCCTGCGCTCTCTGCATGACTCAGGAGTCTCCTCTGGTATTTCCAGCCCCTGCGCTCTCTGCATGACTCAGGAGTCTCCTCTGGTATTTTCAGCCCCTGCGCTCTCTGCATTTCTCAGGAGTCTCCTCTGGTATTTTCAGCCCCTGCGCTCTCTGAATTTCTCAAGAGTCTCCTCTGGTATTTCCAGCCCCTGCGCTCTCTGAATTTCTCAGGAGTGTCCTCTGGTATTTTCAGCCCCTGCGCTCTCTGCATTTCTCAGGAGTCTCCTCTGGTATTTCCAGCCCCTGCGCTCTCTGCATTTCTCAGGAGTCTCCTCTGGTATTTTCAGCCCCGGCGCTCTCTGCATTTCTCAGGAGTCTCCTCTGGTATTTCCAGCCCCTGCGCTCTCTGCATTTCTCAGGAGTCTCCTCTGGTATTTCCAGCCCCTGCGCTCTCTGCATTTTGCTGGAATTTTCTTTGGTATTTTCCGCCCTTTCAACCTCTCTAATTCTTGCAATCTGCCTGTTGGAGCTGCCCTAACTCTCTGGAGATGGTGAGTTAAGGTATTTGGGAAGAGAGAGCTCTCTGGATTGTGCAGTTCTGCACTGGAATTCATTTCCCACTGTTTTAGGGTTGATGGTTGGGTTGCCGCACCGCCCCCCCCCCCCCCCCCGATGGTTTTAGCTGTGCGGAGAGGAGCGGGACTGGGCTCTTTCTGCCCCCACTGCCTGCAGCCCGGAGAGGGTTCCCACCTGTGTGGATCATCAGCTCGTCCTCCAGCCTCCTGTGCCCCACCACGATGTCAGAATCCATCCTCTCCAGCTCTGTGTGATGAAGTGGACCCTTATCCTGGAAAGCCCGTGCCGGTCTGTGTGTTGTGGTTGCTTTTGTGGGCTACCACGGGGGGGTCCCTCTGTAAGTTATAGATCTGCTGGGTTTTGGAGTGGGTGTGTCGGAGAGGGGCAGTGGGCAGGACATTGGGTCGAAAATGAGAAGTAATGCAGCAGTTTCACATCGGAAATAAAACCGGGGATGAGCCACAGATTCATCAGAAAAGGGTTTTTTTTTTTTTTTTTTTTTGCCATCCGGAAGGCAGTGCTTTTCAAAACTCTGCCTTGGCTTATTTATATATTTAAAAAACACTTAATATTCTGATCTTTTCATAGAAACATAGAAATGACGGCAGAAAAAGACCAATCGGCCCAGCCTGTCTGCCCAGCAAGCTTCGACTCTTATTTTCCCATACTTATCTGTTTCATCTACCACCAAATTCAGGGCCCTTGTTGGTAACTGTTTGATTCAAATTTCCTGCCATCCCCTGTCATTGATGCAGAGAGTAATGTTGGAGCTGCATCAAAGGTGAGCATAAGGCTTAATGGTTAAGGGTAGTAACCGCCGCATCAAGCAAGTTACCCCTATGCTTCTTTACCCAGACTGCACAGATCAATGCCTTGTTGGATGTTGTCTGAATGTAAATCCTCTTTTCCACATCTCTCCCTGCCGTAGAAGCAGAGAGCAGCGCTGTACATGCATTCAAACTGATGTATCAGGCTTAATTGGTAGTAACTGCCATAATAAGCAAGCTACCCCCACACTTATTTGTTTACCCAGATTGTGAAGTTCAGTCCTTGTTGGTTGTTGTCTGAATGCAAATCCTCTTTTATTTATTTATTAAAGGCTTTTATCTACCGACTTTCTTGATACAAATCAAATCTGCCGGAGCAGAATGAGATATTTCCCCAGAGCAGGAGATATTTACAACGACATCGGAAAGTGCATGGATGAGGCAAAGAAGTTGGATTTCAGTGCTAGAGGATGAGAGTTAACTTACTGCAGTCACAAGTCCATAGTAACATTTAGTAACCCAGTAATGACGGCAGAAAAGGACCAAATGGTCCATCCAGTCTGCCCAGCAAAACTTATTATTATAGTATCTGTGGCGCCATGCAGGTCATGCTCGTCTTTCTCTTAAGGGTAGCCGCTACCGCTCCGTACAGTTATCCCCAAGCCTTATGATGACCCATGAATAATTTACTGCTAGCAACATTTTTACTGGGCGATGAAGCTCCTTGAAACTTCAGACAGTGCTGCCCGACGAGCTTTGCTTATGGACCAGGCTGTAGAAGCCATCCTGGGCTTTTCCCCTTCTGTCTGTGTCATCAGTACCCCCAGGCCGTAAAGAGACTGTTGCACCCTATGGAGGGAAACTCGGACCTTCAGGGGATCTGTCCTGTCTTCTTTAGGCAGGAACAGCTGAAAACGCAGACCGACGCCAAGCTCGCTCTTGCGATCGCGGCGGTGACCGGAAAGTTGGAGGCTGAGAGAGCGAGCGCGCAAGGTCCGTGAACCGAGTCCGCCGCTCAGAACAGACAGAGAGCGGGATTCCTCCTCCATTACGCAGATAAACCGCAAATCTTGCAAGCTTACCGAAAGCGCACAAAGAGACGGCACATCGAGGTCATCGGCTGCTGATATTGCAAGGCTTTTCAAGCACAGGAAGGCGTCTTAGGCACAAAAGAGTTTTCCCAGGTTGGCTCAGCTGCAAATTTTGTTTTTCTCTTATGAGATGACCCGAATTTCAAATGTTGATGTATTCTGTTGGCCTGGGTCATTTAATTTTGCTGATGCTATAAAATTATTTAAAGTTTTAAAATCACACAAGGAACATGAAAAATTGCAAGACTGGGCAGATGATATTTAATGTGAAAAAAAAAAAAAAAGTGATGCACTTAGGGAAGAGAAACCCAAATTAAAGTTACACAACGCAAGCTTCCACATTAGGAGTCAGCACTCAGGAAAAGGATCTGGAAGTTATCATTGATAATACGTTGAAATCTTCTGCTCAGTGTGCAGCAGCAGCCAAGAAAGCAAACAGAAAGCTGGGGATTATTAGGAAGGGAATGGAGAATAAAACAGAGAATATCACACTGCCTCTGTATCCCTCCATGGTGCATCCTCATCCTGAGTCCTGTGTGCAGCAGCAGCCAAGAAAGCAAACAGAAAGCTGGGGATTATTAGGAAGGGAATGGAGAATAAAACAGAGAATATCACACTGCCTCTGTATCCCTCCATGGTGCATCCTCATCCTGAGTCCTGTGTGCAGCAGCAGCCAAGAAAGCAAACAGAATGCACGGGATTATTAGGCAGGGAATGGAGAATAAAACAGAGAATATCACACTGCCTCTGTATCGCTCCATGGTGCAACCTCATCCTGAGTACTGTGTGCAGTTCTGGTCACCACATCTCAAGAAAGATAGAGCAGAATTAGAAAAAGGTACAGACCAAGATGATAAAGGGGATGGAACAGCTCCCCTATGAGGAATGGCTGAAGGCTATAGAGGGCTATAAAATAATGAGGGGAATGGAACGAGTAAACGTTAATCACTTATTTACTCTTTCAAAGAGTACAAAGACCAGGGGACACACAATGAAGTCAATGCAAACCCAACTTCCATAATTCCGGGATCCAAAGGGAAAACGTCTTCTGAGGTCCAGCACTGTGTGTGCACGCCTGTCATCTTCCCCTCCCTCCGTTAACTTTCCTGTCCAACTCAAGCTTTCAGGAGGTTTCAGGGCGTCCTTGCCACACAGCCACGGGGCAAAGACTGGAACAAATCTTAGGTAAGTGCAGCTGAAAAATATTCGTTTTTATTTTCATCTTAGTGCACGCTATAGCAGTAATCATGAATACAGGTCTTCCTCAGAGCAAGAATACAGCACGGACAGCTGAAGAGCAGATCTTCATCAGAGCCCCATGCAGGGTCACACTGATACACATAAAGCATGAATACAGCACAGACAGCTGAAGGGCAGATCTTCATCAGAGCCCCATGCAGGCATCACACTGATGCACGTAAAGCATGAATACAGCACAGACAGCTGAAGAGCAGATCTTCATCATAGCCCCATGCAGGCATCACACTGATACACATAAAGCATGAATACAGCACAGACAGCTGAAGGGCAGATCTTCATCAGAGCCCCATGCAGGCTTCACACCGATACACATAAAGCATGAATACAGCACAGACAGCTGAAGAGCAGATCTTCATCAGAGCCCCATGCAGGCATCACACTGATACACATAAAGCATGAATACAGCACAGACAGCTGAAGAGCAGATCTTCATCATAGCCCCATGCAGGCATCACACTGATACACATAAAGCATGAATACAGCACAGACAGCTGAAGAGCAGATCTTCATCATAGCCCCATGCAGGCATCACACTGATACACATAAAGCATGAATACAGCACAGACAGACGATATCGTGCAGGTGGTCAAGCACGTACAGCCGACGGCTGGGAGAGAACCATTAGCTAGAGTGGCGCAGGCATCGGGGGCAGGCAGAACTCTATGGTCGACGGCTGGACGGCGTCCCGTCGCGTCACTTGTGTTCCACCAGGGGGCGGGGATGTCAGGAAGAACCGCGAGAGGGAGCCGCGCCTCGGATTCCGCCGAACAAGCCGATCTCGTCGAGTCAGCGTAAAACCCTTCCTTCGGGCCTGGCCCAACTTTCATTTCTCCCTTTTTGTCAGTGTTTTACTTCCTTTTTCAGGAACGCTGTGGGTTTTTTGTTGTGGACCCGGCTCGTGCCCTACGCGTGCCCCCTCCCCCCCCCCCCCGCCTCACGTTTTGCCGTGGGGATACAGAGGGGAAGGTGCGTGGCGAGCTGCGAACGGAGGCCTCATGGGCCCAGGCCGCCATCGAGCTGAAAGCCCAACGACGTGGCTAGGGAACGGGGGGGGGGGGAAGCGACTTCACTGCCGTTCTACCGATGGCACGAAACAGATCCACCCCCCCCCCCATACCCTCAACCCCAGCGGCAGGGAGCGGCATCGCAAGGTCAGGAGCGGGTTTCGCTTAAGGGCGTTCACCGTCCGCCGATCCCCGCCACGAGCTCTCCCAGCACAGTGGGCAGCAAAAAACGAACCTGCAATCCCTCTCTTAGAAAGTTACCACGGGGTTAATGCATTAATTGTGCTGATATTTTAGGGACGTGTCCTGCATTTCTGATGCACCGTATTATTATTATTATAATCTATTTGATCATTGCGTTGTTTCGTCACAAACCAATAAGGGTAACCCCACAGTCCGGCTGAAATCTCAAATGGATCGTCCAGAGCTCTGCGCGCGAGAAGCTGGGTTTTTTTTTTTTTTGGGAAGAGCAGCAGAGATAGGGGGAGTCGGGACGGGCCATGGGCTGTCAGGGTGCCGGCAAACCCCCGGATCACCTGCTCCGAGCCACAGCGAGCGCGGTGGGTGGGGGGATGGGATCCAGGCCCCTCTCCCTCCGCAGGAAACACCTCCCTCCTTTCCCACCCCGCCATGCCCGAGTAAAACTCACAGGGATCACAACCACGACTCGTTCGCTTAAGACAAAAAAAAAAAGGTTTTATTCGTAAAAAAAAAAAAAATCACATCTCTACATCTTCACAACCTGTGCAAAAAAAAAAAAAAAAATTCCCTTCCCAAATCAGCCGATTAAATGGCAGCAAGAGTCCTCGGACGGGACTCCCCTCCCCCCCCAGAACCTGGCCAACACGCACACCCCCCCCCCCCCCCCGGGTCATCAACGCCAGCTCTGCAGCGTCCCCAGCCCCGGCCAGCCCAGGGGACGGAAGATCAAAGCCGGGTCCGTCCCACCCGGGCATTCGCCACAGCGCTCGTCGCCGGGCCGGCCACCCCCCCCCCCCCCCGAGTTTTAAAAGTCATTCACGTGTACCCCCTGTGTGAGGCTGCATCGTCTCCCATCCACAGTCACCGATCCACTGCTAATGAAAAGCAATTAAAATGGGAGTCACCGAGGCACAGGGAGAGACAAAGCAACTCAAGGGGGGGGGGGGGGGGGGTCGGTCACCTGAGAGAATCAGGGACGGAGCCGGGGATTAGAACTGAGGTACAGGGGGGATAAAGCAACTCACCCCGAAGTCACATGGAGAGAATCAGGGCCAGAGCCGGGGATTAGAACTGAGGCACAGGGGGATAAAGTGACTCACCCTGAGGTCACACACAGAGAGTCAGTGACAGAGCCGGGGATTAGAACTGAGGTACAGGGGGGATAAAGCAACTCACCCCGAAGTCACATGGAGAGAATCAGGGCCAGAGCCGGGGATTAGAACTGAGGCACAGGGGGATAAAGTGACTCACCCCGAGGTCACACACAGAGTCAGTGGCCGGGCCGGAGAGTCCAGTACGGCGTTCGTAACGACACAGTCCGGTAGGCTGTCCCGAATCTTAGAAATCCCCTGGTCCCTGAAGCGGATCCCGTCCAGGTTGAGGCGCCTGAGGCCGGGCAGGGCCGCGCAGGCGGCCGCCACGCCCTGCGAGGAGAGCTGGCAGCACTGCTCCAGGCCCAGGCTCTCCAGGGTCTTCAGCGGGGTCAGGTAGGAAAGGCCGACGTCGGTCAGCAGGTGGAAGCCCACGAGGTCCAGGTGCCGCAGCGCCCCGGCGTGGCTGGCCAGGACGCGCAGCGCCCCCTCCGTCAGGTTGCAGCTCTGCAGCGTCAGGCGCTCCACCCTCCCCAGGTAGTGGAGGGCCAGCCGCACCCCGTGGTCGGTCAGCCGGTAGGTCCCCGACAGGACCAGCGTCCTCAGCTGGTTGCACATGCAGACCTCCTCCAGGTCGCCGTTGGTCAGGGCGGGCACGTGGTAGAGGACCAGGTGCTCCAGCTGGGGGAGGGACGCGGCGGGGCCGGCCGGCATGCAGAACCAGGCCAGGCAGATCTCGCAGTGGTGCAGCTCCAGCCTCTTCAGGGAGGGGGGGAGGTCGGCGTAGCTCAGCCTGCGCAGGTCCGCCTCCCGCAGCTTCAGGCAGCGCAGGCCCGGGCAGCGCTGGCCCAGCGCGTGCGACAGGGCCGGCGTCAGCAGGTCCGGCTTCTTGGCAGAGTGCAGGCAGCCCCTGACTCTCAGGGACCTCAGGCTGCCGCTCATGTAGCGACGGAGGAGATGCCACAGGATTTTGGAATTTATCTGCATGGAAAAACACGAGAGGCGACAAAAAAAAAAAAAAATCATCAGGGCAGCGCCCGCCTCAGGATGGCCCAACACAAACCAGAGATGAACTCATGCAATACAAGGGGTGCCCCGACCCTGTGGCTCTGCCCTAATCCTCATCTCTGCCACAGACCTCAGGGCGAGTCACTTTATCCCCCTGTACCTGAGCTCCAATCCCTGGCTCTGTCACTGACTCTCTGTGTGTGACCTCAGGGTGAGTCACTTTATCCCCCTGTGCCTCAGCTCTAATCCCCGGCTCTGTCACTTTCCCCTCTGTGTGTGACCTCAGGGGGAGTCACTTTATCCCCCTGTGCCTGAGCTCTAATCCCCGGCTCTGTCACTGATTCTCTCTGTGTGACTTCGAGGTGAGTCACTTTATCACCCCCATATCCCCTCTACCATCAAGGCCCTCTGATATTTTTGTACAATTACACAGACTTCATTACCTTGTAAGGTGTTAAGTCGACGTCCTTCCACAGGGTTTTGTCTAACACCAGCCTCCTCCAGCGCGTCGAGACTCTGGGGAAACAGGATACCATGTAATTAAAAACAAAACATCATCCACAAGCCTCCAGGGCCAGGAACGGGGGCCCAAAAAGCCTTAGGATCCTTCATACGGAGCTCTCGTGAAGCAAAGGAGCTTAGGCGCAGCTAAAACCGACAGAAGAATCTCGTGCGATTACGTTTTTCACGCAGCCTGCATAGCGGGGGTAAAGGCTGCACGCGTATGCTCCATACGCAGGCTTTATCTAGGAATTTCCAAGCAAAAAAAAATCCTTGGATAACTGGAAGAGCAGGTGCACAAATTATCTGGCAGAAAGATACACTTACTCCAAGCGGGGGCCTAACGGGTGCACAGTCTCGGGCACCCAGAAGCAGGATGAGGGGGACGGGGGACACTTTTAGGAGGACTGGCCCCTCACAGCAGCTTTTGCACGGGTATTTACGCCCGTTCACAGCTTTGAAAACAAATACTTTTTACTTATCTCTTTCTGTGGCGAGCGGGGGGGGGGGGGGGGGGGGGTGTGAGGGAATGCAGCTAGACAGGAGGCACTCAGGAAGAGAGAGGAAGGAGAGCAGCCACGCTAGTGAAGAAAAGCGGGATTGCTCTGCTGTTTAATGCATGAACACGGCACAGAGAGCTGCAGAGCAGACATTATCTATTTAGCCCCTCCCTCCTGGCTACCAGCTCAAGGCACATTTTCCTCCAGGCTTGCTCAGTGTCTCAGATGTTCTATGAATTTTTTATACCTGTATGTTCTGTCCATCAATGTCTTTCTGTTCAGTGAAACAGAGCTGGCCAGGCTCTGCGCATAAGAACCTGTCATTCTTTGCACTTACAACTCTGTGTATCAGAGCTCCCACTTCTACACCGATACACATAAAGCATGAATACAGCACAGAGAGGTGAAGAGCAGATCTTCATCAGAGCCCCATGCAGGCATCACACTGATACACATAAAGCATGAATACAGCACAGACAGCTGAAGAGCAGATCCTCATCAGAGCCCCATGCAGGCATCACCCTGATACACGTAAAGCATGAATACAGCACAGACAGCTGCAGAGCGGATCTTCATCAGAGCCCCATGCAGGTGTCACACTGATACACGTAAAGCATGAATACAGCACAGAGAGGTGAAGAGCAGATCTTCATCAGAGCCCCATGCAGGCATCACACTGATACACATAAAGCATGAATACAGCACAGCGCACTGTACTGTATCGGCAATATGTGCGAGTGTAACTTCTGCACGGGGCTCTGATGAAGATCTGCTCTTCACCTCTCGCTAGATTTACCCCTTATACAGTAGGGCCATTAACATGCAAATGCATGTTGATGGCCCTATTAGTTATTCTGGCGCGATACAGAAAGTAAAATCGGGCCAATAAAGTAAAAGTCACTGGATTTTTTTTTTTTTTTTGACAGGAGCAGCGGCTGTCAGTGAGTTTGACAGCTGATGCTCAATTTTGCCGGCATCGGTTCTCAAACCCGCTGACAGCCACGGGTTCGGAAACCGGACGCCGGCAAAATTGAAGGTCCAGTTTTCAACCCACGAGCTGATTTTAAATTTTTTTTTAATTAATTATTTTTTACTTTTGGGGCCTTCGACTTAATATCCCCGAGAGGGCAGGCACTCATTTCTGAAAGTAAAATGTGCAGCTTGGCCGCACAGAATCACGCAGGAGTAACTTATAGCGCCAGCAACATGCATTTGCATGTTGCTGGCGCTATAAGTTACGGGGGTAGGGGGGGGGTTTGGACGCGCGTTTGTGCGCTACGGTGAAGCGCACTGTACTGTATCGGCCTGATTTTACTTTCAGAAATTAATGCCTGCCCAAAGGGGCAAATTAAGGCAGGCACCGGGAAAGTGTACAGAAAAGCAGAAAAAAACTGCTTTTCTGCACACCGTCCGACTTAATATCTGTATCGGCCGGAAATAAAGCGAAAACACAGGTCCGGAAGTGGGAGGAGAAGGAGGAGTAAGAGCAGCGAGGGCGCCCCTCACCGTCTGCTCCGCACGAGGTCCTTGACGGGCAGGAAGGAGAGGATGTGCAGCAGCACGCTGTCCGGGAAGCAGGAGAGCCCCGCTGCCTCGGGGTAGATCAGCGGCGACTCCGCCGCCGCCGCCGCCGCCATAGTCTCGCCAGCAAGCAGCGCGGCCGGCGAGACCAGGAAGCCGCCCCCTGCACGTGACGAGGCGACGCTCGCCAGGCCCCGCCTCTCACATTGTGGCGCGCGGGTCAAGCTCCGGAGCCGCACTCGATTGGCCGACCGCCGGACGTGACGTCATCGCGAGGCTGCCGAGCGGAAGTGGCGAGCGCTGGGTCCGTTCTCGGCGGAGGTGAGTGTGCGGGGCGCTGCGTTTATCGCCGTGGAGCTGTTTCCTCTTGTGCGCGGTAGTAGCGTTCGTTGTTTGGGTGGATGCGGTAACTGTTAACGCGTTGCCTCTTTCCGTTGATGTTCCTTTGTTTGGCCTAATTCTTAACCTCGCAGTGTAAGCGGGTTTCTCATTAATTAGTGGAAAAGGTCCGGGAAAGGTGCTGGCCAGAGGGGGGGAGAGAGGCAGGAGGAGGCGACGGTGCCCCTGCATAGGTCCTTGTCGAGGTCCGTCCCCCCCACCCAGAAGGTGGAAGCGATCATGAGCCCCAGTGGTGTGGGGTCTGCGTGGAAAGCCCTACGGGTTGAGAGTGATGGACGTAAATAAGTAGGCCCTGGAGGAGAGGCAGGATACGGACTCTTAAATACTGTACCTGCAAGGTAATGAGGCCTGGGAGTCAAACCTTTTCCGGTGCAAGGGTTCAGGAAACGAAATTCCATGGGGGAAGATCGGGAAATACTTCTTCACCGAGAAGGGTGGTGGATGCCCGGACTGCCCTCCCGGAAGAGGTGGTGAGGGGGAAAGACAGTAAATTTAACTCAAAAGGGGCGTGGGATGCCTAGGGATCAAAGGAGGGGAATGATGAACCAAGGTAACCGGTAGTGACTCTGCTGCGGAGTAGCAGTTACAACCCAAAACAGAAGGTGCAGCACTGGACACCTGGCTGGGCAGACTGGGAGGACCATCTGAGTCTTTCTTTATAATAATTTGTGTTTCTGTACTTCCTCTACATAACCGACTGTGCTGCTATCACTGGGCTGGATGTGTATTCTTGTTACTTTTTTTTTTTTTATTTCAGCTCTCTTCTCTCCGCAGCCATGATTGAAGTGGTGTGTAACGACCGTTTGGGTAAGAAGGTCCGAGTGAAATGCAAGTATCCTTTACTCCCTTGGTGGCACTCCTGCTCATTGGTAAGAAAGGTGTGGCATTTGTATTAAAAACCCTCAGATCCATTGCTGTATGGATCTGTTTAGAACACACATTACAGGGAGCCAGTGGAGCAGATGTTCAGGAAGCTGAGACAGTATTATATGCACAGGACCTTGAGCTCTGCATTTTTTTTTTCAGCACTTCTCCTAAGGTCTGTGCTCTGGGCAGCTCCAGAAGCCATGTGCTGCAGCCTCAAAGCCCTGGGTCTTTAAAAAAAAGTATATATTGTAATCTGACCTAGCAGAAATATTTTTTGTTAGGTTGGCTGCTAAAAAAGGGATTAATGGTTTTATGTGTTTGCTCTGATTTATCATTTCATTCCAGAGGAGGCTTTATTTTTTTTTAATTCCTCGGAGTTGATGGGTCCAGTAAATTGAAAGTGCTACTGTACTGATCATTAGACTGTGGATATCCCACTGTAAAACAAGAGTACAAGTGCTCATTCTTTGTTTCTTAAGGATCTTTCCCTTAACAAGATGCTCTTTGCAGCTCGGAGGACACAATAGGTGACTTGAAGAAGCTGATCGCCGCTCAGACAGGCACCCGCTGGGACAAAATTGTCCTGAAGAAATGGTGAGTGTGTGTGTGTGCAGGGTGGAAAAAGTTTCAGGGGTTTTCAGGCCTTTTTCCTGGATCCCCACAAACAATTCATTGAACACTCAGATGGGTGGGTTTTGAATAGACAGGTTTAATAGGAGTGTTTGTATTGAAGTAGGAAAAGTGAGAGAATGGCCTAGCACAAAGCACACACTTTCTTGTTAACTGTCATCCATTTTTGGTGTGATTAATTTGTTGATCAGAATATGACAAAAGCTTTTTATTTTTTTAAATTGGATTCATGGGGAGATAATTTGACTTTGTAAAAGTTGCATGCCATCAATTGGGGGGTGGGGGTGGATAAAGTGACTCTGCTTGCATCCCATGAATCTGTGTCAGAGGGACAGACTATGGATTGGGTTTGGAGGAGGTGGGGAAAATTTAGGGAGAAATTGAACCCTCTCTATCTAGCTTCGGAAGGAAGGAGAATAGAACCGGTCTCATTTTTTACTTTTTCCTTATTTCTTTTGGTTACAGGTACACAATCTTTAAGGACCACGTGTCTCTATGTGACTGTATCCTTTTAAGGTGTGAAAATGTTGTGTAAGAGCTGTCGCTGGGGGTGTGGGAAAAGGAGCAGTTCCTGATTAGGTAGGATATGGGTCTGTGTGTGTCTCTCCCCTGCCTAAAACCTTTTGGTTTAACTTTTAATTGACTAACTGGTCCCCCTGCTCGGGGCTGTGTGAAGCGGGCTCTCTCCTTGGACTCCCCCGTGGCTTGGCCCAACATGAAAGCTTTGCAGCTTGCTGGTTCCGATGGGAATAGCAGCAGACGGTGGTGGATCAGATGTGAAACGACCCTTAACTCCTTCCTTGCAGACGAGATCCACGACGGCATGAACCTGGAGCTTTATTACCAGTAATCTGGCGTCCCGCCACGTTCTCAAACCTCCCACCTTTTTCAGTTACTCTGTGAAAAAGTAGTAGAAACTTTTTTTTTTTTATGTATAATATGTATAAAAAATTAAAGGATCGCAGCCCCCACCTTGCCCTGTGTCCCCCCCCCCCCTTCTCACTGCTATTAATGGGAGTGTCATGCAAGTCTTGCCTGGTTTATAAGTTTGGTTGCAACCAAAAATAAAAATTCTTTGGATTAAAGCAGTTTGTTGCGCTTTCATGCAGTCGGTTGTGGCAGCCCGGGGGGGGGGCCAGGGAGCTTCCCCACACCCAGGCCCTCCCCAGACTGGAAAAAAATTCAAAGAATCGGGTATCTGTTCAGGAGGCCGTGCCTCCCCACTCCCCCACACCCCTTCAGCCCCCTTTCCAAATGCCACCTGGGTTAGCCGGGCCCGTCCTGACTGCACCAGTTATCACAGACACCGCTCGTGAACGGCAGAAAGACAAAAGCGGTTTATTAGCCAGCGGGGACCGTACATTCTTAGGAAGCCTGGAAAGGGCGTGCGGGGAACACTTTGGTTACAGGGCTGCGGCGCTTTTCTTCCGCTTTGGTTAACGAGCGGTGCCGGGCGGAGGCTTCGCGAGTAACGCCTTCTCTCCCTGCGCGGTTGTGGCCGGCTTCTAGAAGCAGCTTCTTATTGAGCAGTAACTCGCTCTAAAACAGTGAGCTTGTGGCCCAGCTTGAAGGGGATGGAAAGCCCAGGGAATTTTAGAACTGTTAATTGCCAGGAATCTCCCAGCTTCGAGCAAGCGTCGTTTAGTTGTTTTTTAAATGTAAAATTTGCGTCTCAGTATTTCGAAAGCAGGCGCGGGGAACGTGGCATTTTCGGTTAAGGCTTGCGCAGAGCCCAAGCGACCCGTGGTGTAGCCGTGCGCCTTCCGGGCTATAAATGCCACGTTCGGGTGGGTGGGGGGCGAATGGAAGGTGAGAAACCTAGCGTCTTCGCCCCCCCAGGAAGCGGAGGCAGTAACTTATCATGCTGAAAGGTGATTCGAGAGCTACAGCGCGGTTAGTACAGGCGGCTCATGCAGTCGGGAGCCGCCCCAGAAAGCTGCGAGTCCGGGTTTCCCTGCGGCTTCGGCGTGCGGCTGCTTGATTTCAGGGACGTGACTGGGAGCGGATGATCCTGGCTTCACATCTTCGACCCATCCTGCTGGAAGAGAAAAATAATGTTGAAATATCGTGACGCCGGCTTCCCTTATCTCCTTCCCCTGACCGGGGGGGGGCGTGTCATATTTTGCATCACGGGGAGTCTGATTGGTTTGGACCGTGTTGTGACGTCGTCGTTACGCCGTGTGATGCGATATGTGGTGTTTCTGAATGCGGCTGCCGTCAGAGGATTTGCGGTAGGGGAGGGAAGGGGGTGCAGGATATTGAATATGATCCCTCCCCCCCAAAAAAAAGGACAACTTTAAAGGTAGGGTGAGCAGCAGGAGGCTCCAGGTTATGAGTGGCTTAGTGACGTGGACCCTGGCTGTTCAGTTTCTGGGGGAGGGGGATTTTTGAATGCATTATCCTTGCTTCTGAAACGCAAGGTGGTCAAATTGTGACATTGGGGGGGACGGGGACTGCAGAGAGGGAGGGGGGGGAGACTCTCTCGGGCAGAGTCGGCTCAGTCCTGATGTCCACAGCACTCCAGGTGCCACCCTCCACTGGGATCTTAAGTTCCAAAACCTGGACCGAGCCTAAGAGCCTCCCAGGAGAAAAAGAAAGGAGCCCATTTCTTATCCAGGCAGGGATTAGAACTCGCATGGCTAAAGGGTTTTGCCAATGTGTATGTATGCAAGGCTCACACGGCGACATTTCCTACTGCAGGCCTGTTTTTTATGTATGTATTTTAACAATCCCTACCTTCTGCGTGGGTTCCCCAGTGCTTTTCAGCTCTTCCTCCTCGCCGCTCCTGGGTTCCTCCTCCTTCGTGTCTGCGCTTCCCACACCTTTGTCCCCGCAGCACTCTACTGGAGCTTCTCCTGCTGCTTTTTCCGCTGAGCCATGCAGACGGTCGCAAGACCGGCATGCCTGCCCCGGTTCTTCGCCCACGTCTTCCCGTCGATCCTGCTGGCCAGCGGCCTGCGCGCCTTGCCCTGTGAAGTCCGCCAGGAGGTGGTCTACGCTGGCCTCCGGAGAAGGGTGGCTTACTGCACAGCTTCCCTGGATATCGAGCGGGTGCTGGGAGCTGCTGCTGCTGCTCTCCGAGGGCTCGGCGTCCAGTGGGAGTGGGGCTTTCACGGTGATAGCCGGGGCTGTTGGGTCTTGGCCTTCAGAGTGCGGCAGTGGACTAAAACTGGCGTTCCCATGCTGGATGCTTTCCAGGGAAATGGACTCTGCTTCTGTGACGTTTATGTTGTCGTCTTGGCTCGTGGCAGGGTCTGCTTGAGCTGCAGTGAGGTCATCCTGGGATATGACGGGGTCATCCGCTACAGTAGGGTCTTGCATAGGCTCAGTGGGAGCTTCTTGGGATGTAGTGTGGTCTTGTTGAATAATCTGAAGGCCTCTCTGAAGCAGGGTAGTGGCAGGGTAATCTTTGGATGCAGTTGGAGTTTCTTGGGATGCAGCGTAGTCCTGATGCTCGGTGAAGTCGTCTCGGACCGCGCCAAGTTCTTGGTCTGCGGTGGGCTCTTGGACTACGACAGGGTTAGATTCGGCTGTAGTAGAGCGGCATTGAACGGAAGGAGGAGCTTCTTGGGATGGGGTTGACTCTTCCATTGCGAGGCAGCCTTCACCTCTCTCAGGTTCGCTGTGCGCTTCGGTCTCCGTCTCGGTAAGGTACTGGCTGACTTCTTCCAGACTCTTCTCTGCCTCCTGGTCTGTCTCCCCTCTTTCCTCTCTGCTGTGGGCGTCCTGATGCTCCTCTGCGTGAGGGCTCATCAAGCGATCAGCTTGGCCGTCCGGCTCGAGGGGTTCACATGGCCTGTGCTCAGTGGGCCGTTCTTCCGTTTCTAGTTGCCTCTCCGTAGAAATTCTTTCAAGTGCCTTAGAGTCGGCCTCTGGGGCGTAGGCGCCCTTGCTCACTTGAGGATCACTGTAGCTTACTGCTGACGATCCCTGGCTTTTGCAGAATGGGTTCTCTGCCACGCCTGGATGCTCATCTGTCTCCGCTCTGTCATTTTCTCTCCCGCGGTCGGGGGTGCCTTGTCCTGCCTCGGCAACAGGTGCAGGGGTCACTGGGGCGGCGTCCGCAGCCTTCCTGTCCTCATCCAGAGGGCGACTGGCTTCCTCCTCCTCGGGGGAGATCAGGCCTTGTGGTGCATCACCTTCTGTGTCCACACGATCTGCCATTTCTACTGGAAAATGGAAAACCAGAGAGACACGGGGGGTGAAGGGTGTTGATCAGGGGAAACAATGCAGGGAGGGGTGTTTGGGACAGCACGAGCCAAAATCTCAGGACAGTCGCCCATCTTACAGGGCTGAGAACAGGGGGAGGGCGGTAGCAGTGTTTCATAGAAAAACTTGTACTGGGTAAAAATTGAATTCCAGTGATTTCTAAACAGCTAATGAGGGACAGCAGCCTACATTCATCTCGTGCCTGAGGATGTGGTGGTCAGGCACTACCACGGATGGGTTCATTTACATTCAAGCCTTCACTACCCTGCATTTTCCTAGAGTGTCTAGTGCAGTCCTGGTTCCCGTTGTCGGGGCCTGGAGCAACCTGGATTCCCTGTGCCGAGCCGTTCTAGGAGGTATCGAGCCTTGATGTCGGAGGTGAGCTGGCAGGCAGTGACCCAAAATCCTTGTTCCTCACACTTTGCTCTGTGTAGGGAAAGACCTTACTGGAATTTGTCTGGGTCCAGTTTTAAATCTGCTTCTGCCCCCGGTGCCTCCGATTTATAGCCATAGGGAGCCCCGGCACTCCTGCCTTTCTAGTTGACAAAGCTGGGGAGCGCAGCCTGAGGACGTGGGGGTGCCCTGAAAGCCCAGTGTAGCTTCCACCCCCCATTTTTCACCTCGTTCTAATACATTCAGAAGCGATTAACGAAACCCAGATCCTGTGCCAGGTTCTTACCTTTTTCCTCCGAATTCTCGGCTGAGATTAAACGTTCTGTGCCAGAGCCGCAGCCAAACGGAGGGCAGAAAATTCTAAGAGGAGGCTGTAGTGGGTCTCGTTTCAAAGTCTGTTTCCAGATCAGGGCGTTCCTCTGCAAAACTTGTGCGCCCTGCCCTCAGCCAGACCCTGAGGAGGAGGAGGACCGAACAAGGCAGCTCCGCTGGGAACGGCAGACAAATGAGTCCAGTGGGATGCACCCACGACCTAGAGCTCGAGTGACGTTTGCTGAGCAGCCGGGGGGTGGGGACAGCTGGGAAAGAGATGAGCAGATCCTTTTCCAAGGTAATCTTCAGTTTTGCCAGAACTGTTTGGCAGGGGGGGGAGCTGGAGCCTGAGCGAGAGCCGAGAGCAGCGGCATACAGATGAGCCGCCCTGAAAAGCTCTCATTGTGTGCCCCGGGCAGATTAATGTCTCGATCTGTTACCCCCTCCATCAAGCACAGGATTTGTTGGCAAAAAAAACCCAAAACACCACGCGTGATGCAGCCTCGTGAAGGATGGGGAGGGTGATTCTGCCCTGCAGGTGAACACAAGGGATTCTCAAACCAGCGACACCCCCCCCCCCCCTCTCTTCCCAGATTAAAGGCCCAATTTAAAGGTTTAGAGGCAATTTAAAGGTTTGGTGGAGGAGAATAGGGAGGCAGTATCCACAGATTGGGGGGACGGGGGACGGCGGCCGAGCTGCCATGTGTCGGTGAAACCCAAGTCGCAGAGGGACATTCTGGGCCGTCGGGGAGGAAGGCTGGAGACTAGAAGCATAAACCAAGACAGAAGAGTTCTAATCCCCGGCTCTTACAGGGCTTGTGACCTTGGGGGTGTCAGTCTTGTAGGAGGGGTAGCCATGTTCGTCTGGTGTAGCAAAAATCGACAAGGGGGGGGGGGGGCGGCTGGCACGTTTATTGAGGCGTGAGCGCGCGTCTCCCTCTGCCCGGGCTCTAATCCCCGGCTCTGTCACGGACTCTCCGTCTGTGACCTTCGGTGGAAGAAGCCACCTTATCTCCCTGGTGCTAATCCCCGGCTTTGCCACGCGATGATGACTCTTATTGTGTGAAGAACACCCAGGGAAACTCTTAATCTTTTATTTCCGGGGGGGGGGGGGGGGCACAGAGGCGGTATCAGCAGGGAGAACGGGCTGCGTCTCACGTGCCCGGGGGATTTCCTGAAAGCCTCCCATTGTGTCTCTCTCCCAGCGCTTCTTGTTTCTTTTCTGCGCTAGCAGCGGTGGGAATTCCTGACAAACGCCAGCGTGTGCCCTTGAAACGGGGCTGATAAGTCGTCCGGCGAGACTGGTGAGAGATCTTGCAGTGGCTCGGCCGTGGCCAGTTCCCTGCCTTTTGTGCTCAGTTTAATCTTTCAAAGAACCTTCCCCCCCTCCCTCGACCTCCCCCTTAACGTTTCTCTTCATTTTACACACTGCACGGGGGAAAGGGATGGCAAAGTCCAGGCTGGGTATGGCTGCAGCTGATGTTTAATAGGGGGGGGGGGGGGGGTGCTGTCCGGTGAACTCTCAGCTTAAGTGATGACGACGGCTCCAGGAGCCTGATGGGGGAGGGAGTGTGCGGAGGGACCCAGGCCTTTGGCTGGAGGATTTAGTCTTCCACTAAGGTCCATGACCAGCAGGAACTGGGCCAGCTAACCCGAATACAAAGATAAATGGGAACGGGGGCCTGGGGGGGGGGGACGGACAGCATCCCTCGGATGTTTTATGGCCACAGAGCAATAAAACATCCTTTTCCAGTTGTTCTGTTGGTGACGGGAGCCATTGAGAGGGGGAGCTGGGGAAGTGGGCTGCCAGAGCAGGGACCGACCATTAATGCCTTTGGCACAGCCGGTGCCCTTCCCTTCCTGCTCCATTACTGCATGAAAAGAACCATTATGGGGAGGCTTCTGGAACTTGTGAAAGCCGTTTTGCCTCCAGAGCGGAAATATTCGAGAAAAGACTGCACGGAAGCCTGAAGAGAAATGAGAGGGAGGAGCTGCTGGGACTGGTGGCCGCACTCAATAAAATCATTTTTTCTTTGCTAAACTTTCCTACTGTTGTTTGTGGACAGTTAGGACTGGTTATCATTGTTTTAATGTAAATAACGTAGGGAGTGCTGTACAGATATAGAGGAGAGGCAATTCCTACCGCGTGGAGCTTACAATCCAGAGGAGAGGCATAAAAAAAGTTAAAATCAGCCAGAATTAACAGGGAGAACTATGGTTTTAAAGCAGCCGAAAAAAAGTGGGTTTTAGGCAGGACTCTAATCTGGTCAGAGCGAGCACGTGCCACAACTGAGGAAGACTGTTCCAGGCATAGGGGGAGGTAGAAAATAGAGTTGGGACTTGGCAATGGAAGAGAATGGTACAGATTAGAACAGCTTGTGTGATGAACAATAGTCATGAGGATGGGGTAGAGTGGGAGAGAGAGCAGTTATAGGAGAGCAGGATGATGCTCTCCTATAACTGCTGACTGATGCTCTTCCACCACATACAGCAAGACTGATTATCACCCATTAAACTGATACAGACTTACCAACCACTGCACGTTCTACTTCTTGTTAAACTTCTATCATCCTCTTCTTCTACTCCCAGTTAGAACCATCCTTGTTTTATTGTAACTGCTTTTTCTGCGCACTTGTTATAATTTGTAAATGTATACTCTCATGTTATAATTATGTACGTTTATAATTTATTGATCACCCCTTGTTTTATGTAAACCGACATGATACGAACTTCCGTGAATGCCGGTATAGAAAAAAAACTCAAATAAATAAATGATGGAAGACCTCAGCACATGTACAGCATCGCCCCACAGGACAGACACAGCCCAGGCAGCATTAGAGCAAGCTCCACACACACACACCACAGAATATAGACTTGAGCTAAAGATGATAGGTTCTGTATCTCTGTGCCCATCCCGATCCCTCCACTCCTACAAGTGACAGGCTCTGTATTCCTGCTCCCATCTCCTGAGCCCTCCAGTCCTAGAGGTGACAGGCTCTGTATCCCTGCACCCATCCCCTGAGCCCTCCAGTCCTAGAGGTGACAGGCTCTGTATCCCTGCATCCATCCCCTGATCCCTCCAGTCCTAGAGGTGACTGGTTTCCTATTCTGTGAAAAAAACAAGTGGATTGGGTGTATTAATTTTTATTGGCAGTAATAACAAGTACTTGGGCTAAATCCAGCATCCCAACTAATAGACTAATAGCATATGTTCTGAACTATTGTGCTGTTTGCAGACTGTGACATCTATCCAGTGACAATTTTTGTGACTACATTTTGGGAAAGTTGCAGGCGAATCTTCCAATATCTGCGGTAGTGATGCTGCCAAATCATTGGCAAAAATGAAACAGTGATCTCCGCTACCCTAGCTGCTTGGAAGTAGGAGAGATTTTCATCTTCACCTGCTCTGTTGTTTGACAAATTCCAAGCAGTCAATTAAGCAGAAGTTTAATATGTTTGAACAGCATGCATTGTCTGGCTTCCATCTCCTGAACTCCAGTTGCATAATGCATCTGGGCTAGAGTGGGCCCCATTAAATGCCCCTCTGGAAAAAATGGAGTACATTGGAAGTGAGCTCTATGTTCCTAGAGGAGATTCCCCAGTATGGAGCAGAGATCGCAAGGGTTATTAGGTAACCACCATCTAGACCTCCTGAGGTGGCAAAGGATCTTCAGCACCTTACAGAACTCTGTTTACATGTCCCCATCAGGCTTTCGTGTCAGCCAGACTCCCAGTATTCCTGATTCTGAGGGTAGACTGAGGAGTAACATCAAAAAAGATTTCTTCAGGGAGAGGGCGTGGGTGCATGCAACAAACTCCCAAGAGGAGGTGGAGGCCCAAACTAACAGAAATTAAGAGAGCGCAGAGGATCCTGAGCGCTGACAGAGAAGCCAGAGATCAACTAAGATCTCTAGCCTTGCATCAGGATAGGCTATCGGATTTCAGCTTGCTAGAAAAATAGAGAGAAGCAAGTAGCACTGTTTAAAACAAATCGGAGAAAATTATTTTTCACTCAATGCACAATTAATCTCTCGAATTTGTTGCAGGAGGATGTGATTAGGACAGTAGCTTGGTTTAAAAAAGGTTTTGATAAGTTCCTGGAGAAGTCCATTACCTGTTATTAGTCAAGTTGACTTAGAGAATAGCCATTGCTATTACTGACATGGGATCTATTTAATGTTTGGGTACTTGCCAGGTACTAGGAAACAGGATGCTGGGCTCCATGCACCCTAGGTCTGACCCAGCATGGCAACTTGCCATGTTCTTATGTAATGACCCGGTGCGATATATATTATAGACAGGAACATCGGTATATAAAAATTAAAAATAATGGGCTAGCTGCAGGCAGGAATTCTTTTATTGGGTTTTTTTTGCTAAGATCTGTGATCTCGCCCACAATTTTTATTGTGCAATCGGTGTATTTATAGGTACATGCGGTAAATGCAGCAATGCTTTTTTTTTTGTATTCTGCCTGAATAACAGTGAGATTGCAGTTGCAGCCGATGCTCACCAGGCCTACCCCGCCTTTGGGGGCTCCTCTGCTTCGTGAATGTGCATTTCTGCCCGGATCTAACTATGGCTCTACAGCCCGCGCACGCGCCCTCCCCAGTCATTCCCTCCGCGCATGCGCCCTCGCCAGACATCCCCCCCTCCGCGCATGCGCGGCGGGCCGCCGGCGTTCTTTCGCGCCGCCCCGCGCGAGGCGGCGGCGGTGACGTCGCCGGAAGACGGTTGGCGCGCCGCTCCTCGGCGCCTGCGCGGTTGGGGAGGCGGGGTCAATGGTGGGGGCGGAAGATGGCGGAGGAGGAGAAGCTGCCCTCGGGCTGGGAGAAGCGCATGAGCCGCAGCTCAGGTGAGGGGAGGCCCGGCCCGGTCCGGTCTGTTTAGCCCCGGGCCCAGTGTGTGCCAGATATCTAATGCCTGTGTGTCCCGGCCTCCCCGCCCCCCCTTCCCTCGCCAGTCACCTCAGACGTCTCCCTCCTCACCGCACTCACCCGCTCCTTCCCAGCCCCTCCCCTCTCCTCCAACCCCTACTATCCTGTGTTTCCTCCACTCCTCCTGTTACCCCAGCCTCTCCCCATTCTCCACCCTTAGTTACCCCCTCACCCTGTAACTACCCCACACCCTCATGTCGCGCTCATCCCCCTTCTCTCCCTCTCATCCAACCCCCATGCACCCCCTTATTTATGCACATTTGATTTCATCCTCCTTCTCCAGTTACCTGCATCTCCTCTCGCCTCCTCCACCCCTTCTCCTTTAATTACCCCATCCTTATTTCCTCCACCCTCTAGTTACCCCAACCCATCCCTCTTCTGTTACCCTTCACTTCTCCCCATCCTTATCTCCTTCCCATCCATCATGTCCTCTTTCCAGTTACCCCATCCTCTCCCCGCCTCTTTCTCCCACACTCTCAAGTTGCCCCCATACCTTCCCACCTCACTTCCCCTTTTCACCTTCAGTACTCCCACACTATCCCGTTACCTCCACCTCCTCCATCACCATTCTCCCCTCTTGCCCTGACCAGATCTAGCACCACAACCCCTCAGCCCTCCCACTAAAGAAATTTCTTCTTTCTTACTTCTTTGGAATAGAAACAGCCAGTTACCCTCTGCTGAGATGCGCATGGTGGGGGGAGAGTGAAATGTGACAGCAGAAGGAAGCTGGGCTAGTCTGCCCATGTATAAACGTTTGGGTGATCCAGTCTCTGGAGGGGAGGCTTAATAGTAGTGCTGGCTATTTGATTTTACTTTACAGAGCATTGTGGGATTCAGAATTCCAGCTTCCTCCATGCTAATCCACTACTGGCTCCATAGTGAAATAGTAAATGATGGCAGATTAAGATCGAAATGGCCCATCCATCCAGACCGCCCAGTTGAGAGTTGTCCACCCTGGATGAGTGCATATGCAAACTCCCATATGCAATCCAAACCAACTCCCTTTCTCCCATGTCTTCTACCCAGCCTCTCAATCCCCCAAAATCTGCTGTGTTGGCCTCCACCACCTCTGCTAGCAAGACACTCCAGGTCCTGCTATCCCCAAGCCTGCCTTTCACAAGAGCAATGCCCAGGCCCCCTTCCATGCCCTGCTAAATTTTGTAATAATCCCCAAAACTACCCAGCTTAGTGAGGCTGCTGTATAAAGAAAGAAACTGGCCACCTGCTGCTCATGGAAGTCCTGATCTTAACCTCAGTTCCTCCATGCAGCCTTTTTGGAAGCCCAGATAGCCCAGCTGTGGTAGGGTTGAAACCTCTGCTCTGTGCAGGTTACCTTCTAGGAAGCATGATGCAGTCATTTCACTGCTGTTTTGTGCTGAACAGCCACTCCATGCAGGTCACCCCAGTGCTTCATCACTATTTTTTGTTTATTTATTTTTTTTTATTTAAAAACTTTTCTATACCATCGTTTAGTTGTATACCATCACACATCTCTTGCTGTTAGGGGTCCTTTGTGTATCTCATGCTTTAGGGAGGGTGTTGGGAAATCCAGGACAGGCCTGAAGCCTCGCACTTCTGCATCTGGGTCACTTGGCATTCTTGGGCTTCGGGGGTCTACGGATAGCGATCAGCCAGTTCAGTTAGTGGCAGGGGACATCGTGGTTCTCCCTGTAAATCTCTTAAGGAATGGAGTCACACTGGGATGGGGTAGAGTGTTAGGTCTCTGCTTTGTAACTGTCTAAGTGACCCTAGTCACTGGTCCATCCCTAATGGACTGTGGGATTTTTATTCTCAGTTTTATTCTGTATGAGATCAGTACTGCAGATATCAGAATGCACGGGGGGGGGGGGGGGGGGGGTAAAAACATGCACGGCCTAAAATCTCCATCTAGGAACCGGCAACTCATCTCCTTCCTCCAGATCTGTGCTCGTTGCTACCCTGTGGCTGGCTTCTTGCGATACCGTCTCAGTCTCCCCTGGGGAAGGGGGTACTCTGTTCCCCCGGGAGCACCGTCCAAGCCTTGAAAGCAAGCCTCAGTCCTTGGCCCTTTCTCGCTTAGAAAATAAATTCACTTAGGCACTTTGTCAAATTTCTTGCATGCCAGTCCTGCCACTCGAGGCGTGGCACAAAATTTTTATATCAGTACGTACAATGCTGAAGCTGTATGGTTTAATAAATACACGGCACGATAACCTTAAAACTAAAATCCCTTAACACCAACGGTCTGTGCTAAAGACCCACAACGTTCCGGGTTTTTTGAAAATGCAAATAAGGTTTGGATCTTGGTAACCGATTCCAAAGTTAAGGAATAAAACCGGAGAGAAGCAGGGCATGCGTCTTAGGGTCGGTTTAATTTTCTTTGATGCAGGACTCTCCAAGTGGCTCCCCCTCCTCAAAAGGGTTGCATTTCCCACTTAAAGCTTGAAAACTCACAACTTCTCCCCCCTCCCCCCAATTTCCAGCCGCCATGTTCTGTACAGATCATCGTTTCCGAATGCTTGCCCTTCAGAAAACCGGCCGCCGACTCTTCAGAATAATCTGCCCTGGACAAGTCTGTTTGCAAAATCTGAGCCTAATGAGCATCATCTTAAAAAAAAAAAATGTCATGGCCTAGGAATTTGGGCTTACTAGGGTTTGTGGTCATCCGCACTCTGCCTTGATCCTGTCTGAGGGAGGAAGAAACTGCTGAAGCTGCTGTTAGCCCACAGGGATAGGTGGAAATGGTCAACGAAGGTGCCAGAGGTGAGATCTGTGCACGGGGCGAGTGGCCTTTGAATGCTCTGCTCCCTTCTTCCGGTCAGTCAGGCCCAGCCGCCCCTTGCTTGGAAGTCAGCAGCGAGGGGGTCAGTTCACCGCCAGCAGACTCGCTTCTATTACAGTGGGGTTCTAGCATTGCTCTGCTGCAGGGCAAACGCCCTCTTACCAGAGTCTTTAAAAAGGCGATTTTGGTTCTTTAAGCTTTCAGCCAGCTCGAAGTCCCAGCCGTGCTTGGGAATGTTAGGTTTTTTTTTTTACCAAAAAAATTGTTCCCCAATAGGTCAGAGGTGCGCTCACAAGAAGAACAGACCTCTGAAGGGGGGGGGAGAGACTGGGTGGCAGCGTGCATGTTTGTTAAAAAAATGACACGATTGAAATGCAGCTTGCTTTTCGTAACGCCTGCATAGAGGCGCTTATCCAGAATCGTCACGCAGTCGCATGCTCCCCACGTGAACGAACTGTGGTTCCCAGGCCTGACCGATCTGTCGGTAGCAAACATGCATGTGAGACCCAGGCTCTGTAAATTCGTCTTCCGTGCATTTGCCTTGGTGAGCCAGAAAGCCCGGAGGGGCCGGGTGTGCTTCCAGGATGGGGTTGGGAATTGCTGCCCTGGGGGTGTATAAGAGTGATTTTTAGTGGAAATAGTGACCCCTAACGGCTCACGGGAACGGCAGCAGCAGTGGAGGTGGCTCCCTGCGTTTTCTTTTAAGCCTATCATGCTAGCGGCGTGAACTGCATCGAATAAAGCCTCAGCCCTGACTGCGGGAGCCCTGCCTTTGCTGACTGTACGAGACAGGATTAGAAAGAAAACAGGAGGTTTGATACCATTGCTGCTCTGTGACCGCACGTTGCAGGATCTAGCCGAGGTGATTTATAGCACTATAACCTGCTCGGGCTGTGTTATTCACAGGGAAAATGTTCGCTAGCGAAATATCTGGCATAAACATTAAGCAGGATTAATAACCCGCCCTTGTCCTGTAATGACACACAAACACCGCTGCCTTCCCCGGCGAGATAAATTTGCCTTGGCCCCCCCCTCCCCTCCTCGCAGCTGCGGCGGCGCACAGCCAGTGATAAATCCTCCCTAAATGCCTCGTACATCAGAGCAGGCGGCCTGTTTATCGCCCGCCGAGGTTCCATTTTCGCCGGCCGCCCTGTGCAGCCCAGCGGTGATGTACGTTCTCGTTAAAGTGACGTGCGCCCCCCCGAGACACGCCCGGCGCGGGCCGAAGAAAAACATTCCAGGCAGGGGAGGCTGAAAGGCGCGCGAGCGCCGAGCGGTGTCGCGCTCCCCAGCCTCTGCCCTTGGTCGTTTCGGGGGCTTCTCGGTTTTTGGTTTTTGCTTGAGAGCCTCTGGACAGAAGCGGTTCTTCGTGTCGTGTCGAGATGCCGGCGCAGGCCGTGTTTGCAGAGTTTAATTTTGGAGGGTCAGTAAATGTCAAAAAAAAAAAAAAAAAGGCAGCGGGGGGGGGGGGGGGGGGGGGGAGATCTTGTGGTCCTGCCTGTGGCAGGGTCAGGTGGGTTTGCGGTATCGGTGGTCCCTGCTCTCGTCCATTTACAAATTCTGGGAGGAACCTGAATGCATTAGGAAGGGGGGAAAGAGAAGTAAAAATGTAAAAAGCCAGGCGCAAACCAAGGTCTCCGTCCGGAAACTTGATTTGCACCCGTAGCCCTGTAATGAGATAGGATGGCACCGTCTCTTTAAGAGAGGGGGCACTCTGAGCTGCTCTTTCTATTTTCTCTCTGCAGGATCCATTTGTGGGGGGGGGGGGGGAGGAGATTTAAATTGGCAAATGAGCTGGACGTTGCTGATTGGCCCCCCCCAAACATTCCTGATCCCCCCCCCCCCACCCCCCGCTTCTCTCTCTTATTTATTTATTTAAATTCTCGTTTGGTTGCAGGCCGCGTCTACTACTTCAACCACATCACGAACGCCAGCCAGTGGGAGCGGCCCAGCGGCTGCGGCAAGAACGGGCAAGGGGAGCCCTTGAAGGTGCGCTGCTCCCACCTCTTGGTGAAGCACAGTCAGTCGCGGCGGCCGTCGTCCTGGCGGCAGGAGAAGGTGACGCGCACCAAAGACGAAGCCCTGGAGCTCATCAACGGTGAGTGGGTCTTTTTTTTTTAATTGTTTTTATCGATGCCATTCAGGTGTGCTGGTACAACGTTGTCTCCCTTCCTCCCCCCCTGCCCCCTCCTCCTCTCCATCCTGGAAAAGGGTCTCTGCTTACCCCGCCCACCTTAAAAGCGCGGGCAGAGAGAGAGAGAGAGGTCCAGACTGTTTGGAGCGGGGAAGCAACGGTGGTGGTGCGTCCGAGCTCGTGCACGGCAGCGCCGGGCGAGTCAACCCGTTCCGGCGGCGCCGAAGAGATGACTAACACCACCCCCCCACCCCCCGTGCACATCGGACCCAAGAGGGGTTCTGAATGACGTAGGGAAGATTTGCTTTCCTCGGTGCGAGTCCTGTGGCGACGTCCGGGACCGCTGCAGGCGCTCCCGGCTTTTGAAGGCTCTCTTCGCGGGACGGTGAGCCGCCTTCAGCGTCTCAGCCTGAGTCGTGCGGTCCCTCTCCACCTCCGCACTCCCCTGAGCCCGCCTCGTCCATCAGGGGGTGCTGTGGTTCTGTTTTCTTAGCAGCAGGAGAGCGAAGCTGTAGACGGAGCTTAGGTCTGGCCTCGGTTTCCGTTCGGGCCGTCATTCGACCGTGACTGGAGTTTTGTGTGTTCTCTGGGTTTCCCCCAGGATACATTCAGAAGATTAAATCGGGCGACGAAGACTTTGAAGCCCTGGCGTCCCAGTTCAGTGACTGCAGTTCAGCGAAAGCAGGTGGGGACCTGGGATCTTTCGGAAGAGGTGAGTGAGGCCCGCCTGCATTCACGGGACGTTTTCTGCGCGTCGTGGCCAAGGAAATATCCTTATTACCTCTCAACAGGAGGAAGGTGGGCTGACTGAGCCCATCCTATCAGGATTTGAATCCCCCCAGAGCCACAAATCTGGACTCACAGTCTGTGTTCATGTGGTTGGCTGGGGGGGACGGGACACCGCTCCCACTGGCAGCTTGGGCGACTTGAGGCACGGAGGGTGGGGGGGGAGATAAGCGGACTCGTCTCGGAGAGATCCCTCGTGGTGTCGGCGGCGGCAGAGCTGCTGCCGGGTCAGCGCGGCACTCCCTCCCTCCTAAGAGCTGCGTTGTCGGCCTCCCTCCGCCTCGCGACGATCCCCCCCCCTCTCCCCGCGTGCGCCTCTGCTCCCAACCCACTCTCCTTCTCTCCCTCTCTAGGTCAGATGCAGAAGCCGTTCGAGGACGCCTCCTTCGCGCTGAGGCCCGGCGAGATGAGCGGCCCGGTCTTCACCGACTCAGGGATTCACATCATACTGCGCACGGAGTGAAAAACCCGAGCCCCCCGTCGGCTTGGTGGGGAGGGGGAGGGTTGGGATGAAATGGGGAGGGGGGAGGGGTTGGGGAGGGTTGGGTGGGGGGGTGGGGGTTAGGAATCCACGCACGCAGTCCGACAGCTGCTCTCCTCCCGCCACCATGAACTTCATGTCGGTTTAAATTAATAGATGATTGTAGCTCTCCGTACCCCAGTGGCTACGATCCCTCCAGTTTTAAAGCTGCATGCTTAGCCAAGGATGGGAAAACACGAGTCAAAAGGATTAGCGATGCAAGGGGAGGGGGAGGGGGGGAGTAGGGAAGACGGCCGCGCCTCTCACAGGCAGAGCGGGAAGGTTGTCGGCCCCCGCTGTGGGGGAGGGCACTGGCTGAAAGGGGGACCACCCCACCCCGGGCTTTATTATTCCGTCCTGCGCCGGGGAAGTTTCCGGCTCCGGGGAACCGCCGGGCCGCAGATGCACCGAGAGAAGGCTGTGTTAAAAAAAACAAAAACCAGAGCTGTTCCTGTTCCAGCCCGGGGGGGTCCGGTGTCCTGTGGCCAGCGGGTGCCGCTCGTCGTCCGCCCCGCTCCCCTGCTGAGGGTTGCCCGCGTCGGCCTTGCCTAAAGAGATCGTTTCCGTGCTTCCTGACCCTGTCGTGTTGAGAGAGCCAGTGTTTGCCATCCCGGGTCCATGGTCGGCTCCGCTGTTTAAAATAAAAACAAAAACAAAAAAAACCCCCCAAACTGTGTGACTTAGGGTTTTGTTGTTGTTTCTGTGATTTTTTTTTATTTTTGATTTTTTTTTGTTTATTTGCTTTGTTTTGGTTTTCACTCATCCTGTATCTTTTATTACATTAAAAGTGGTTTGGTCTGACACCCAGCGGCCCTTGTTTTTCCCTGTGCAGAGTGTTTCCCGGCGCCGGCAGGATTGGGGGGGGGGGGGGGGGGGGGGGAGGGGTGGAGCAGAGCCTCCTGCTGGGCGCCGAAGCACTGGAGGGTGAGGAGACGGGATCTCTCTGGCGATGGCGGCGTGCAAGCCGCGTTGTGACATCACTGGGGCGGGGTGGAGCTCCTGGATCTGTGGCTCCTGAGATGTAGGAGACCCCTCGACTCCTGGGGGCAGTTCTCAGACTGGTGGGGCAGATTTTTTCCATGCCAGGTGGCGCTCGGAGGCTGAAAGCGCAGTCCACACGTGCTGCTTGCCGATTGCCGCCGCCTCCCCCTCTGTGCCACCACGAGGACGCGTGCTGTGGAAAGCCGTGGCGGGGAACGTTTTTCAGGCAGCCGGTTTCCGCGGATATATTTCTTTTAGAATTGTCCCCTTCATGTCTAAGAAACGACCTCCCGGGGTCTTAATCAGTGAGATGAGAAGAAGGCGGGCGGCCAGACAGATCTCTGCTCTCTGCGCGGCGTGTCTGGTGCGGGGGGGAAATGGAGGGGGGGGGGAGAGAGGCGGAGAGACACCGTGTCTCAGAACCCCCTTTCCCACGCCGTGATCCTGCCCGTTGCGGACATCCCAGGAGCCCCTTCACCTCGACACACAACCCATCTCCCGGACTGTGTGGCCAAAATCCGTTTCCACCTCTGTTCCCCCACCGCCTTTCAAGATTTTGCCGCGGTATTCTCTATTTATTTATTTCCACACCTTAAATAAAGGACTCCCAGGAAGTAGGATTTCCCTGTCCCTGGAGGCCTCGCGGTCTGAGTTTGCACTCGAGTTCACCAGCTGTGGCGGTGGGATTTGAACCCTGCAGGCTGCCCCCTTCCGCTTTCTGACCTTGGCAGGCAGAGGAACTCGCCGGCCTTCTCTGATCGGTTATTTTCGGGGGTAACTCGTGCGCTTTTTACGAGAGCCCCAACATTCTCTCGGGGTTTCTCTGACCCTGGCTTTCACGGTGCGGCTCGACCTCGGACTTCTGTGCCTGCCGAGCCCGCCGTTGAAAGTCCCTTTCTCCTGCCCGTCACTGTGGATGGTGACGTCCGGGCTCATGAATGGTAAGAAGTGAATGGCACGGTCCCCTGCCCCACACTGGGTGACTCGGGGGCCGGCTGGCAGAGCCTCTGCTAGCACAGTAAACGGGATCACCTCGAGTGAAGTACGCTTTCTGCCACGGGAGGGCTGTTGCCGCCAATTCTCTGCAGAAAACGTCCGCTCTGCAATCACTTCCTGACTACCTAGAAAGCTCCCAAACAGGTGGGTGTCTCGGGGTGCTGCCATCTCGCCCACCAGAGGTCTCGCTTCAGCTGACTGTGTTATTCATATTTTGGATTTATCGGGATACTTTCATCTACCCCCATGTGGTCATCAGCTCTCTGTGCTCTTTCAGACTTTGGGTGTTGTAGGGTGCTGCAGTCTCCTCCTGTGAGCTCTCACTTCAGCTGTCTGTGCTGTATTCAGGCTTCGGGTGTTGTAGGGTGCTGCATTCTCCTCTTGTGAGCTCTCGCTTAAGCTGTCTGTGCTGTATTCAGGCTTCGGGTGTTGTAGGGTGCTGCATTCTCCTCCTGTGAGTTCTCTCTTCAGCTGTCTGTGCTGTATTCCGGCTTCAGGTGTTATAGGGTGCTGCAGTCTCCTCCTGTGAGCTCTTTCTTCAGCTGTCTGTGCTGTATTCAGGCTTCAGGTGTTGTAGAGTTCTGCAGTCTCCTCCTGTGAGCTCTCGCTTAAGCTGTCTGTGCTGTATTCAGGCTTCGGGTGTTGTAGGGTGCTGCAGTCTCCTCCTGTGAGCTCTCTCTTCAGCTGTCCGTGCTGTATTCAGGCTTCGTGTGCTGTAGGGTGCTGCAGTCTCCTCCTGTGAACTCTCTCTTCAGCCGTCCGTACAGCATTCAGACTATGAATGTTGCTGTCCCAGGAAATGACCCTGGAATTAACTTGAATGCCTCTTTTGGATGCTTATTTCACATCCACCCACAGATGCAGAACAACTTGAGTGCTGTCAATGGGCATTTTAGCTGCATGGGCTGAGGAAAGCAACTGGGAATAGTTCGTCTGGGGGCCATTGATTAAGGCTGCGTAAGCAGGATATTACAATAGGAAAATGATCGTGCATCGATAGAACAGCATTAAAATTCAGCAAGCAATAAGCAAGATTTTGAGAGCAGGTTCAGGCCAGAGCAATCAACAAATTGCATCGTTTCTGCTGGATTGCATTAAGACAGAGGGGTTCTGAGCCCCTTCCCCCAGCTCTTCCATCATAGTATAGAAAAGGAGAGGAGAAATCCAACTGGCCCACCCAGTCTGTCCAGTTTACATTCTTCCTCTGGTTTTCCTCTGCTCTGTGTATAAGAACAGAAATAAGAACATGCCATACTGGGTCAGCCCAAGGGTCCATCAAGCCCAGCATCCTGTCTCCAAATGGCCAATCCAGGCCATAAGAACCTGGCAAGTACCCAAACACTAAGTCTATTCCATGTAACCATTGCTAATGGCAGTGGCTATTCTCTAAGTGAACTTAATAGCAGGTAATGGACTTCACCAAGAACTTATCCAATCCTTTTTTAAACACAGCTATACTAACTGCACTAACCACATCCTCTGGCAACAAATTCCAGAGTTTAATTGTGCATTGAGTAAAAAAGAACTTTCTCCGATTAGTTTTAAATGTGCCCCATGCTAACTTCATGAAGTGCCCCCTAGTCTTTCTACTATCCGAAAGAGTAAATAACCGATTCACATCTACCCGTTCTAGACCTCTCATGATTTTAAACACCTCTATCATATCCCCCCTCAGTCGTCTCTTCTCCAAGCTGAAAGTCCTAACCTCTTTAGTCTTTCCTCATAGGGGAGCTGTTCCATCCCCTTTATCATTTTGGTTGCCCTTCTCTGTACCTTCTCCATCGCAATTATTTCTTTTTAGAGATGCGGCGACCAGAATTGTACACAGTATTCAAGGTGCGGTCTCACCATGGAGCGATACAGAGGCATTATGACATTTTCCGTTCTATTCACCATTCCCTTTCTAATAATTCCCAACATTGTTTGCTTTTTTGACTGCTGCAGCACATTGAGCCGACGATTTCAATGTGTTATCCACTATGACACCTAGATCTCTTTCCTGGGTGGTAGCACCTAATATGGAACCCAACATCGTGCAATCATAGCATGGGTTATTTTTCCCTATATGCAGCACCTTGTACTTATCCACATAAAATTTCATCTGCCATTTTGATGCCCAATTTTCCAGTCTCACAAGGTCCTCCTGTAATGTATCACAATCTGCTTGTGATTTAACTACTCTGAACAATTTTGTATCATCTGCAAATTTGATCTCACTCGTCATATACCTTTCTCATCCTGACCTTGCTCAGAGAGAAAAGCATCCCCTAACACTATGCTGGGACACTGGGTCAGAGGGAGGAGTGACCCGTAACACCATGCTGGGACACTGGGTCACAGGGAGGAGTGACCCCTAACACCATGCTTGGACACTGGGTCAGAGGGAGGAGTGACCCCTAACACCATGCTGGGACACTGGGTCAGAGGGGAGAGGGACCCCTAACACCATGCTGGGACACTGGATCAGAGGGGAGAGTGACCCCTAACACCATGCTGGGACACTGGGTCAGAGGGAGGAGTGACCCCTAACACCAGGCTCGGACACTGGGTCAGAGGGGAGAGGGTCCCCTAACACCATGCTGGGTCACTGGGTCAGAGGGAGGAGTGACCCCTAACACCATGCTGGGACACTGGGTCAGTGGGAGGAGTGACCCCTAACACCATGCTGGGACACTGGGTCAGAGGGGAGAGGGTCCCCTAACACCATGCTGGGACACTGGGTCAGAGGGGAGAGGGTCCCCTAACACCATGCTGGGACACTGGGTCAGAGGGGAGAGGGACCCCTAACACCATGCTGGGACACTGGGTCAGAGGGGAGAGGGACCCCTAACACCATGCTGGGACACTGGGTCAGAGGGAGGAGTGACCCCAAACACCATGCTGGGACACTGGGTCAGAGGGGAGAGGGTCCCCTAACACCATGCTGGGACACTGGGTCAGAGGGGAGAGGGTCCCCTAACACCATGCTGGGTCACTGGGTCAGAGGGAGGAGTGACCCCTAACACCATGCTGGGACACTGGGTCAGAGGGGAGAGGGTCCCTTAACACCATGCTGGGACACTGGGTCAGAGGGGAGAGGGTCCCCTAACACCATGCTGGGACACTGGGTCAGAGGGGAGAGTGACCCCTAACACTATGCTGGGACACTGGGTCAGAGAGAGGAGTGACCCCTAACACCATGCTGGGACACTGGGTCAGAGGGAGGAGTGACCCCTAACACCATGCTGGGACACTGGGTCAGAGGGGAGAGGGTCCCCTAACACCATGCTGGGACACTGGGTCAGAGGGAGGAGTGACCCCTAACACCATGCTGGGTCACTGGGTCAGAGGGAGGAGTGACCCCTAACACCATGCTGGGACACTGGGTCAGAGGGGAGAGTGACCCCTAACACCATGCTGGGACACTGGGTCAGAGGGGAGAGGGACCCCTAACACCATGCTGGGACACTGCGTCAGAGGGAGGAGTGACCCCTAACACCATGCTGGGACACTGGGTCAGAGGGGAGAGGGTCCCCTAACACCATGCTGGGACACTGGGTCAGAGGGGAGAGTGACCCCTAACACCATGCTGGGACACTGGGTCAGAGGGAGGAGTGACCCCTAACACCATGCTGGGACACTGGGTCAGAGGGGAGAGTGACCCCTAACACCATGCTGGGACACTGGGTCAGAGGGGAGAGTGACCCCTAACACCATGCTGGGACACTGGGTCAGAGGGGAGAGGGACCCCTAACACCATGCTGGGACACTGGGTCAGAGGGGAGAGTGACCCCTAACACCATGCTGGGACACTGGGTCAGAGGGGAGAGTGACCCCTAACACCATGCTGGGACACTGGGTCAGAGGGGAGAGGGACCCCTAACACCATGCTGGGACACTGAGTCAGAGGGAGGAGTGACCCCTAACACCATGCTGGGACACTGGGTCAGAGGGGAGAGTGACCCCTAACACCATGCTGGGACACTGGGTCAGAGGGGAGAGGGACCCCTAACACCATGCTGGGACACTGGGTCAGAGGGGAGAGGGACCCCTAACACCATGCTGGGACACTGGATCAGAGGGGAGAGGGTCCCCTAACACCATGCTGGGACACTGAGTCAGAGGGGAGAGTGACCCCTAACACCATGCTGGGACACTGGGTCAGAGGGAGGAGTGACCCCTAACACCATGCTGGGACACTGAGTCAGAGGGGAGAGTGACCCCTAACACCATGCTGGGACACTGGATCAGAGGGGAGAGGGTCCCCTAACACCATGCTGGGACACTGGATCAGAGGGGAGAGGGTCCCCTAACACCATGCTGGGACACTGAGTCAGAGGGGAGAGTGACCCCTAACACCATGCTGGGACACTGGGTCAGAGGGAGGAGTGACCCCTAACACCATGCTGGGACACTGGGTCAGAGGGGAGAGGGACCCCTAACACCATGCTGGGTCACTGGGTCAGAGGGAGGAGTGACCCCTAACACCATGCTGGGACACTGGGTCAGAGGGGAGAGGGTCCCCTAACACCATGCTGGGACACTGGGTCAGAGGGGAGAGTGACCCCTAACACCATGCTGGGACACTGGGTCAGAGGGGAGAGTGATCCCTAACACCATGCTGGGACACTGGGTCAGAGGGGAGAGGGTCCCCTAACACCATGCTGGGACACTGGGTCAGTGGGAGGAGTGACCCTTAACATCATGCTGGGACACTGGGTCAGAGGGAGGAGTGACCCCTAACACCATGCTGGGACACTGGGTCAGAGGGAGGAGTGACCCCTAACACCATGCTGGGACACTGGGTCAGAGGGGAGAGGGTCCCCTAACACCATGCTGGGACACTGGGTCAGAGGGAGGAGTGACCCCTAACACCATGCTGGGACACTGGATCAGAGGGGAGAGGGTCCCCTAACACCATGCTGGGACACTGAGTCAGAGGGGAGAGTGACCCCTAACACCATGCTGGGACACTGGGTCAGAGGGAGGAGTGACCCCTAACCCCATGCTGGGACACAGGGTCAGAGGGAGGAGTGACCCCTAACACCATGCCGGGACACTGGGTCAGAGGGGAGAGTGACCCCTAACACCATGCTGGGACACTGGGTCAGAGGGGAGAGTGATCCCTAACACCATGCTGGGACACTGGGTCAGAGGGGAGAGGGTCCCCTAACACCATGCTGGGACACTGGGTCAGTGGGAGGAGTGACCCTTAACATCATGCTGGGACACTGGGTCAGAGGGAGGAGTGACCCCTAACACCATGCTGGGACACTGGGTCAGAGGGAGGAGTGACCCCTAACACCATGCTGGGACACTGGGTCAGAGGGGAGAGGGTCCCCTAACACCATGCTGGGACACTGGGTCAGAGGGAGGAGTGACCCCTAACCCCATGCTGGGACACTGGGTCAGAGGGAGGAGTGACCCCTAACACCATGCTGGGACACTGGGTCAGAGGGAGGAGTGACCCCTAACACCATGCTGGGACACTGGGTCAGAGGGGGGAGTGACTCCTAACACCATGCTGGGACACTGGGTCAGAGGGGAGAGGGTCCCCTAACACCATGCTGGGACACTGGGTCAGAGGGAGGAGTGACCCCTAACACCATGCTGGGACACTGGGTCAGAGGGAGGAGTGACCCCTAACCCCATGCTGGGACACTGGGTCAGAGGGAGGAGTGACCCCTAACACCATGCCGGGACACTGGGTCAGAGGGGAGAGAGTTCCCTCATCATGCTGGGACTCTGGATCAGTATAATCCAATCATTGCAGCTGGAGCTTTTGGACAGTGAAAGATTCTAGTGATGAATCTGGCTGCTGGTTATCTGACAGGGCCCGGGTGCTCTCCCAGGATAAAACACTGGATAGATTTGGTAAATTGGTTGATCCACCCCTAGTAGGTGAAACTGCAGAAAAGATTGGGGGACGGGGAGTGAGATACAATCCTGTTAATCACGGAGTCCTTTCATTGTCCCTGATCTCTCAGGGGATGATGGGGCATTCTCCTGTTTCCTAATTCCATGATAGTGCAGGAGGTGGGGATGGGGTTGGTCAGCCTTGCCCATGAGAATCTGGAGAGCTGTAATTCCCCTGTTGCACGGCAGGTGGTGCTGTGGCGCTGCTGGAGGGGTGGCAGGAATGACTGCCAGGGTGAGAGGGGGCACTGGGGCTATTAACGCTTTTGGCGTGGTGAGCGGTGATGGGAAGGGTGGAAATCTTGGTGCACCTGCCAAGGAAAGGAAATTGCCTGCAAGACTGGGGAAGCCTGTGACGTTACACGGTGCTGCTTCCCGTGATGGGAGTGTCTGCCGCGGTTCTGCGTGAAAACCGTGTTCCCTCACCTCTGGGCACAGCGACGCTATGAACCGAAGACAAGACTGGCTCCGGGCATAACGAGGAAGATCGCGGCGAGGAAACACAGAAAACAGCAGGTGACACCCAAGGTATGCTCATCTCCTCTTGAGTAATAACAACCACCAGGGAGGGGCATTAATCTGGAGGTTAATGCCCTGCTGGGAAGAGGGAAGCCCGGAAATGATGAAAACCCTGGCCTGGGATGCACAAATTAGCAAAAAAAGTCTTGTATTAAAAAAAATATCCAAACAGTGGTCGCATGACGTTTAGTTTACTGTGTCCTTATCAAATACAAGCTCCCTGTGTAAAGAGCATTTTTGGAACCCAATGACAGAGGAGTGACCATAGTGAGGGGGAGAACTCCAGCTGTGGGTCAGGAGTGGTCCTGGTGTGGGGAGGAGTGGCCCAGGTCCTGGGACGGAGGAGTGGCTCAGGTGAGAGGGAGAGAAGCCCAGGTCCTGGGACAGAAGAGTGGCCCTGGTGAGAATTGTTAATGATTTAGGGTCAGTTCTCCTTTGTTCTCAGGCTTCCAGCACTTTCGGGGGTGGATGTTCTTTCCGTCACATTCGGTGGATTATAATTTGCACTCTTAGCAGATCCAGCTCCAGTGGACACTCTTGAGTGCCAGGGATATGGTTGGTTTGGTTTTTTTTTTTTTTTTTTTTTAGAAAGGGCCAGGACTGGCCAGGGGGGGGTCTGTCCAGTTCCGTGCCGCCTGCTGGGGCTGTCGAGGCGACCTAGTGTGTGTCCGCTGGGGGTCCCTCGCTGGTGAGTCTCTGGCTCCTCCACTCCTGCTCCCTGGGGGGGGGGGGGGGTTCTTTCCTGGCATGCGCGGGTCGCATGGCGGCATGCGCCTGCGTCGCCAGCCCATCTGCCGGGAAACTTCACCTTCGTATAAAGGACAGAGTATTTTTCCATAAAGTCTGTCAGGCAGCAGTAATAGAGGCTTCAAGGACTTTAGGGGTCACCCAACACCTGACATGATATCACTCAGACTTTGTCAGAGGGCTGAGCCTTCCCCCTTATGTATCTGCAACAAAATATCCCGGACTGTGTGGAGCAACCGAGTGTTCCTGCATTGTCTTCTCCAGTGTATCAGGGACTAGGTGGAAGGATCGAGTGCTCTTACAACATAAACGGCTGGGACTTTGCACAAGTGCTGAGTGCTCCTATTTGCTAATGTTGTGCAGAGACTTTGCAGAAGAGCTGAGTGCTCCCATTTGCTGATGCGATAAAGGGACTTTGCAGAAGTACTGAGTGCTCCTGTCCCGAAGCTGACTAGTAGCGAAACAGGAGCGAACAATCCTTCCCGGCCTCTTCGCTGTGCTCCTGTTCACAGCTCCCGACGCAGTTAATAGTATCTGGTAATTAACTATGCTGGATTTCTGCAGTAATTAACTTGGCACTGATGTTTTCCAGTGGAGCCATCGATTTCCGCGCGCTTCGTTACTGGCATGACGGAATCATCAGTTAACTGCGCGCGGCTACAGGCAAATTGTTTACCCTTAATACCCAAACCCTTTTGAGGGAGGTTTGCCCTTTTAAAGTTTCCAAATGCGCATCTGCCCTCCTCTCTCGGTGTGAGGCTGCCCGGGGGGGGTGGACCGCGGGCACGCTGGTTGGGCCGGTGTGACTGAATCAGACCCGTGCATGTTAAGGATGAGCCCCCCCCAGCAGCAAGGTGGCTATCAGGCCCTCCCAGGGCTCACAATCTAAGCTTGTACCTGAGGCAATGGAGGGAGAGGCGACGTTGGATTTGAACCCTCACCTCCCATGCTTCTTAATACGCTGCACTAACCACTGGGCTATTCCTCCACGAGACACCTGCGTAATCGGTAGGGGAATGCTTTCTGGACATAAGCCATTCCAGTTTTTTTGTTTTTAATCGATGCTGGGTTATGAGGCCACACCCCCTTCCCTTCTTGCAACCCCGAAGGGTGTTGCCGAGGGCCAGGTAGCCTCATTTAAAAGCCATGATGGCCCTGCTCCTTCCCCCCCCCCCCCCTAATTTAACTACACTCTGCCCGTAGCCTGAGGCAGTTCTGCCCACGATCCGGGCGAAGCTTACACCTCAGGGTTGCCACCTCCACCCCAGGGTCAGACGAATGGTCCTGGCTTTGCCCCATTATTTGCTGGGACTTGTAGCTGTGATTCTGCACAAGAAAAATGAGAATTTAATCTCCCGGCTTTGGCACTGTTCAAGCTCTGCTCCCTCCCAACCCCATCCTCTGAAGGTCACGTAGGACCCTGGAGGGGTCTACGTCATGGCCCCACAGTATCCTGCAGCAGGCTCAGTGGTAGAGTCTGCTGGAAGAGCTGGGACATTATGAAGCACATTGGCAGACAGGGTAAAGGAGAGCCATGGCAGTAACAGGACAAGCTGGGAGGGGCTGGATTAGGGGAGTCACTTTATCCCCCTGTGCCTGAGCTCTAATCCTCGGCTCTGTCACTGACTGTCTGTGTGTGATCTCAGGGGGAGTCACTTTATCTCCCTGTGCCTCAGCTCTAATCCCCGGCTCTGTTACTCTGTGTGTGGCCTCAGGGTGAGTCACTTTATCCCCCTGTGCCTCAGCTCTAATCCCCAGCTCTGTTACTGACTCTCTGTGTGTGACCTCAGGGGGAGTCACTTTATCCCCCTGTGCCTCAGCTCTAATCCCCAGCTCTGTCACTGACTCTCTGTGTGTGACCTCAGGGTGAGTCACATTATCCCCCTGTGCCTCAGCTCTAATCCCCAGCTCTGTCACTGACTCTCTGTGTGTGACCTCAGGGTGAGTCACTTTATCCCCCTGTGCCTCAGCTCTAATCCCTGGCTGTCACTGACTCTCTGTTTGTGACCTCAGGGTGAGTCACTTTATCCCCCTGTGCCTCAGCTCTAATCCCTGGCTGTCACTGACTCTCTGTGTGTGACCTCAGGGGGAGTCACTTTATCCCCCTGTGCCTGAACTCTAATCCTCGGCTCTGTCACTGACTCTCTGAGTGTGACCTCAGGGGGAGTCACTTTATCCCCCTGTTCCTCAGCTCTAATCCCCGGCTCTGTCACTGACTCTCTGTGTGTGACCTCAGGGGGAGTCACTTTATCCCCCTGTGCCTCAGCTCTAATCCCCGGCTCTGTCACTGACTCTCTGTGTGTGACCTCAGGGTGAGTCACTTTATCTCCCTGTGCCTGAGCTCTAATCCCCAGCTCTGACACTGACTCTCTGTGTGTGACCTCAGGGGGAGTCACTTTATTCCCCTGTGCCTCAGCTCTAATCCCCGGCTCTGTCACTGACTCTCTGTGTGTGACCTCAGGGGGAGTCACTTTATCCCCCTGTGCCTCAGCTCTAATCCCCGGCTCTGTCACTGTCTCTCTGTGCGTGACCTCAGGGTGAGTCACTTTATCCCCCTGTGCCTCAGTTCTAATCCCAGGCTCTGTCACTGACTCTGTGTGTGACCTTAGGGGGAGTCACTTTTATATCCCTGTGCCTTAGCTCTAATCCCCTACTTTCCTTCCATCGGCTTCACCCGGTGCAGTTCCTTGTCCTGCCAGAAGGTGTCACTGTGAGATCAGCATTAACCCTCTTCCCTCTGTGAGCGCTACCTAACACCTCCCAGCTACTCTAGGGCAGAGCTGGGAATGGGGCCCATTCTCACACATTTTTCCTTTTTTTTTTTTTTTTTTTTTAAAATATTCATTTCACGCTTCGGTAACAGAAGCTCCAGAATGCAGGAAAAGGTAAGCCTTTGGCTGCCTGTCGCATACTCCTGCTGCCTTTAAATTAAAAAAAAAAAAAATTTTTCCAGGGCTGCGTAGGTTCTGTTAAACTGGGCCCAGCGTGGAGAGCAAAGGAAAAAAAAAAAAAGCCTTAATGAGGCTGGGGAGCAAAATATAGATCAAAATAAAAGCTTGGAGAAACAAAGCGTGGAAAGGCAGGTTTAATTGGGCTCAGAAGGATGTTTATTTGAAAGAAAATTGGAAGTTAAATTGGAAAAGCCTTCAACAGAGTGCATAAAGTGATCGCAGGGGCACGGCAGGTTTTAAGGGCGAGAGACTCGCCGAGGGAGGGGCCCAAAATGCTCCTCGCCGCTTCTCTTATTCTGCTCCTTTTTCGACGTGATGGCCCCCGGGAGATCGCCGGCAGACTCTTAGTGGCCATCTCGCCTCTGCCAGGTCTCCGGCAAGGTGGCCGGGTGGCTGAATGCCATCGCGGGCGGTTCGAAACAGACCTGGTTCACGCTTTCAGCGCACTCTTCCCCCGTTTCATCTGTGGACTTTTGCGGTTCCTGCTGCTTCTTGAAGAAATTACAACAGGTCCATGGATTTCGGGGTGGTAGAGAAGAGGTGAAAGCGTGACCGTCTCAGCCCATCCCCGAGTGACCTGCAAGCCGTCTGCCGCCATCTTTTGACAGAAGCCACGGTGGGAGCTTCTCTGCCAAGTTCCCCATCTCGGTGAGACGAGAGGTCACAGCTGGAGCAGAAAAGCTGTTTTTGTGGCATCCTGGGAGTTTGGTTGCTCTCAGGCGTAGGTGGTGATGGGTGATCAGGTTGACCTAGCCAAGTCTGGCCCACCAACAGCTGGTACTTCCAGATGTTTCCTGGAAGGCCTGTCTCTACCTTTGCCCCTAGAATCTGCACCCTCTGAAAGATATAAATAGAGATAAATACAGAAAGATAGATTGTAGTTAGGAAAAGTTAAGAATAGAGAATTACTTATCTGAGTAACTTGCTTGTATTGTTGAACAAGTTCTTCATCTTGTCTTTAATGATAAGGTAAAAGAAATAGAAAAAAAATACACTGGTTTTTTTTTAAGAGTAGAATAAAATTGTTAAAGTTATTATTCTGAAAAGGAGAGGAGACAGTACCAGGTGGGTTTTATGCCCCTGTCCCTTTATTTGACTTGGTTGGAAGGAAGGCATTGGACTGTCTGCTCTGTGGGACAACATAGGACCCGCCGCTGTACCAGAGACAACTACAAACACCATCATTACCCTTGGCCATAACGATATCCCACCACGGAGATAGCGGTCCTCAATTTGGCGTAGGCGGCAGGATTCTCTCCTCTGGGCTGGAAATGCATAAATGCATCCTTCGCTCTCCCTAGACTTTGATTCCTTTCTCTTACCTCAGTAGAAGCCTTTACGTAGGTCGGTATTTAAACTCTTAGACGGTAACTTTTAAACAGCCAGGCGGGTGCACAAGTATGTGCGTATGCTGGCTCGTAACAATGGATGCAGCCATGTTATAACATTCACATGTGTGCGCACGCGCGTGCATGGTACAAAATAGGCTGTATGCACTTTCGTGTGCACGCTATTTAATATAGACGCGTGCATGTGCGCGCAGATGCAGCCTCCATGGGCAAGTGGGGAAGGGGGGATTTTAGTAGACATGCATGCCCATGCAATTACCAGTTTCCCCAGTTTGTTCCCAGTTTGCCCAGGCAAAGGATAGGACTTCCTAACTCCCCCCCCCTCCCCAAGTTAACTAACCTACCTTTTTAGCCTGTTAGCTCCAGCCATTAAAATCCCGCTAATCTCTTCAGTTTTTTTTTTTTGGTTCAGGACTTATACACCATCCATAGCAGAAGTAAAGTTATGCAGTAGGGGATCCCGGCGCGTGCTCATGCGCATACATACTTATGCATGGATTTCATTGAGAAATCTAGGAATGCCCATTCACCATCCAGATCATGCCATTCCTTGCCTCTTTCCTGCACGTACCAGGAGATATGTGTATCCTTGTACACTATTTAAAATCTGCGCTGCACGTGCCGACTCAATCTCTGCATGTATCTTCTGGCTTTGGCCTTTAAACTTGCACGGAGCTCTGATGAAGATCTGCTCTTCAGCTGTCTGTGCTGTGTTCATGCTTTATGTGTATCAGTGTGATGCCTGCATAGGGGCTCTGATGAAGATCCGCTCTTCAGCTGTCTGTGCTGTATTCATGCTTTACGTGTATCAGTGTGACACCTGCATGGGGCTCTGATGAAGATCCGCTCTTCAGCTGTCTGTGCTGTATTCATGCTTTACGTGTATCAGTGTGATGCCTGCATGGGGGCTCTGATGAAGATCCGCTCTTCAGCTGTCTGTGCTGTATTCATGCTTTACGTGTATCAGTGTGACACCTGCATGGGGCTCTGATGAAGATCCGCTCTTCAGCTGTCTGTGCTGTATTCATGCTTTACGTGTATCAGTGTGACGCCTGCACGGGGCTCTGATGAAGATCTGCTCTTCAGCTGTCTGTGCTGTATTCATGCTTTACGTGTATCAGTGTGACGCCTGCACGGGGCTCTGATGAAGATCTGCTCTTCAACTGTCTGTGCTGTATTCATGCTTTACGTGTATCCTTGTGACACCTGCACAGGGCTCTCATGGGGGAGTGGGGGGAGTGATTTCATGATGATCAGCACACAGCAGCGCCCCTAAATAACTAAATCTTTCCGTGCTACTCTTAAGTGAAAGAAGACTTAAAACAGTTTAAATGCCGACGGTCTCTCGGGGCAAGAGATAAAATTCCAAGGAAGAAACCGGGAAGAGCGCCACGATTCTGTTTGCTTTAGCTGTGGGCTGGATCCTCGCCTGGTGCTTCCTTTTTAATTGTGGTGAATCACGATGGCCCTTTATTTATGTATTTATTTTTTAGGCAGAGTGTTTCCACAGCAGGAGGCCCGATTCCTATTACACGTAAAACACATGTCCATAAAGCAAAACAACAACAAAAAAAAAAACGCCCCCAACGCTCCATCCCCTGTCCCCACAAAACAGCTGTTTACTGGGAATAAAATGTCAGAAGACGCACTCTGCTGAAAAGCTTTCTGCAGACAAAATGAGTAGCGCAAAACCACCTCACACAGTCAGAGAGCGGTGAATTAAGTCTTCACAGCGCTCAGCTGAAGATCTTTTGGGGGGGGAAGAAAAAAAACTCAGATTCACTTAGGTGTAGGAGTGGGGGGCCGGTAAAAGGAAAGAGGATTCTGATAATTCCCAGGATGCACTGCGCTGGGTGGGTAGGATAAGCAGGGCTGCATGTGCCTCTTCCCCCCCCCCCCCCCTGCACACAGACCCCTCTCTTAATTCTGTGCAGAAGGCAGGTGCTTCCGCCTAGTGGCAGGATCAGTTATGACATCAAGCGCAGTTCCTCCTTACGCAGGGAACTAAGGATAGAATCATCCGATAACGTTTGCTGCTGGAAACTGTGGCTTGAAATACAGTGCGCAAGAGCAAGGAGGTACTGAAGACCCAGGGTGCTGCAAAAAAAACCCAAAAACAGACTAGCCTGAACTTATGCGGGCGTCTTGGAAGAGGAAAAGGGGATCCTGCAGGGACTCCCAGAAATCTGCATCAGATACAGGGGGAGGACATTGACTCCTGCACTGAGAGATCCTGCAGGGACTCCCAGAAATCTGCATTAGATACAATGGAGGACATTGACTCCTGCGCTGAGAGATCCTGCAGGAACCCCCAGAAATCTGCATTAGATACAAAGGAGGACATTGACTCCTGCACTGAGAGATCCTGCAGGGACACCCAGAAATCTGCATTAGATACAGGGGGAGTACATTGCCTCCTGTGCCGTGAGATCCTGCAGGAACCCCCAGAAATCTGCATTAGATACAAAGGAGGACATTGACTCCTGCACTGTGAGATCCTGCAGGGACTCCCAGAAATCGACATCAGATGCAGGGGGAGGACATTGACTCCTGCACTGAGAGATCCTGCAGGGACTCCCAGAAATCTGCATTAGATTCAGGGGGAGGACATTGACTCCTGCACTGAGAGATCCTGCAGGGACTCCCAGAAATCTGCATTAGATACAGGGGGAGGACATTGACTCCTGCACTGTGAGATCCTGCAGGGACTCCCAGAAATCTGCATCAGATACAGGGGGCGGACATTGACTCCTGCACTGAGAGATCCTGCAGGGACTCCCAGAAATCTGCATTAGATACAGGGGGAGGACATTGACTCCTGCACTGAGAGATCCTGCAGGGACTCCCAGAAATCTACATTAGATACAGGGGGAGGACATTGACTCCTGCACTGTGAGATCCTGCAGGAACTCCCAGAAATCTGCATCAGATACAGGGGGCGGACATTGACTCCTGCGCTGTGAGATCCTGCAGGAACCCCCAGAAATCTGCATTAGATACAGGGGGAGGACATTGACTCCTGCACTGAGAGATCCTGCAGGGACTCCCAGAAATCTGCATCAGATACAGGGGGCGGACATTGACTCCTGCGCTGTGAGATCCTGCAGGAACCCCCAGAAATCTGCATTAGATACAAAGGAGGACATTGACTCCTGCGCTGAGAGATCCTGCAGGGACCCCCAGAAATCTGCATCAGATACAGGGGGCGGACATTGACTCCTGCGCTGTGAGATCCTGCAGGGACTCCCAGAAATCTACATTAGATACAGGGGGAGGACATTGACTCCTGCGCTGTGAGATCCTGCAGGGACTTCCAGAAACCTGCATTAGATACAGGGGGAGGACATTGACTCTTGCGCTGTGAGATCCTGCAGGGACTCCCAGAAATCTACATTAGATACAGGGGGAGGACATTGACTCCTGCGCTGTGAGATTCTGCAGGGACTTCCAGAAACCTGCATTAGATACAGGGGGAGGATTTTGACTCCTGTGCTGTGAGATCCTGCAGGGACTTCCAGAAACCTGCATTAGATACAGGGGGAGGACATTGACTCCTGCACTGTGAGATCCTGCAGGGACTCCCAGAAATCTGCATCAGATACAGGGGGAGGACATTGACTCCTGCACTGTGAGATCCTGCAGGGACTCCCAGAAATCTGCATCAGATACAGGGGGAGGACATCGGGTCCTGCTCAGAGGTCCCATCGAGCGCAAGGCAGGAATCCTCTGCCATGAAACACGACCGCTCCGAGGTGTTCAACTTGTCGAAGGGTAAAGGAGCAGTACCAAGGCTTTAGAAAGATAGAGAAGAAAACCCTGGGTCACGCTGTGGCTTCCTACATTTGACTTGATCCTGGGCGGAGAGATTTGCTGGTCTGCCTTTTAAGTCATAAGAAGATAGCTGCAGGCCCTGGACTGAAAGATGGGAAGGTCTGGAGGACAGAACAAAGAGATCAGTGCTTATGCATTGCTGTTCACATCATCCAGAGGGAAATTAATTACTCATGATATTTACATGGCCAGCAATTTGTTTCCTGTGCAGCCTTTGTGAAAAGACGGAGGGGGATTAAGTCCATGTGAAACTGCCTCTCTGCAAGCCTTGGAAATGTTGTGCAGTCTGGCTCAGATCTGCCTTCAAAGGAAGACTGGAGCAATCCCGGCCCAAAACACCTCATCTCTGGTTTCTGTCCTCATCTGTCGACCCCCGAGGGCCTGGGAGATGAGGAGAACGCATCCACAACTCTCTTTCTATTTAAGGTTTATTTAATAATGATTTAATCACGGCTCAGTGACTGAAATGACCTCTGGCCGGCTGCATTTCCCCCTCCACCTATTAATATGAAAATATATTCAGATCTGATGAGGATTCGGCTGCCATGCAGATGGAAAACGTCTGCTGGAAATATTCCTGCTATATCCTGGCCAGTTTTTTTCTTTTTTTTTTCCTTTCTTTAATTCAGGTGCCATAAACTGGCCAGATGATGCCTATTCATGCCCATTTCTCAGATGACAGAGGAACCAAATAATGACCATTTCTACGACTATTGGCAGCAGGAAGTGCAATTCCAGGACTTAAGAGGATGAAGTCACTGCAGCCAATAAAGCTGAATGATGTGGGAAGAGATATTTAAGAGGGTGACTCCATTGAAGTCTATGGGGGTGAATGAGGAGGGGAAGAGATATTTAAGAGGGTGACACCATTGAAGTCTATGGGGGTGAATGAGGAGGGGAAGAGATATTTAAGAGGGTGACGCCATTGAAGTCTATGGAAGTGAATGAGGAGGGGAAGAGATATTTAAGAGGGTGACTCCATTGAAGTCTATGGGGGAGAATGAGGAGGGGAAGAGATATTTAAGAGGGTGACACCATTGAAGTCTATGGAGGTGAATGAGGATGGGAAGAGATATTTAAGAGGGTGACACCATTGAAGTCTATGGGGGTGAATGAGGAGGGGAAGAGATATTTAAGAGGGAGACACCATTGAAGTCTATGGAGGTGAATGAGGAGGGGAAGAGATATTTAAGAGGGTGACGTCATTGACATCTATGGAAGTGAATGAGGTGGGGAAGAGATATTTAAGAGGGTGACACCATTGAAGTCTATGGAGGTGAATGAGGATGGGAAGAGATATTTAAGAGGGTGACACCATTGAAGTCTATGGAGGTGAATGAGGAGGGAAGAGATATTTAAGAGGGTGATGCCATTGACGTCTATGGAGGTGAATGAGGTGGGGAAGAGATATTTAAGAGGGGGGCACCATTGACATCTATGGAGGTGAATGAGGAGGGAAGAGATATTTAAGAGGGTGACGTCATTGACATCTATGGAAGTGAATGAGGTGGGGAAGAGATATTTAAGAGGGTGACACCATTGAAGTCTATGGAGGTGAATGAGGATGGGAAGAGATATTTAAGAGGGTGACACCATTGAAGTCTATGGGGGTGAATGAGGAGGGTAAGAGATATTTAAGAGGGAGACACCATTGAAGTCTATGGAGGTGAATGAGGAGGGGAAGAGATATTTAAGAGGGTGACGTCATTGACTTCAATGGAAGTGAATGAGGTGGGGAAGAGATATTTAAGAGGGTGACACCATTGAAGTCTATGGAGGTGAATGAGGAGGGAAGAGATATTTAAGAGGGTGATGCCATTGACGTCTATGGAGGTGAATGAGGTGGGGAAGAGATATTTAAGAGGGGGGCGCCATTGACATCTATGGAGGTGAATGAGGAGGGAAGAGATATTTAAGAGGGTGACGTCATTGACATCTATGGAAGTGAATGAGGTGGGGAAGAGATATTTAAGAGGGTGACACCATTGAAGTCTATGGAGGTGAATGAGGATGGGAAGAGATATTTAAGAGGGTGACACCATTGAAGTCTATGGAGGTGAATGAGGATGGGAAGAGATATTTAAGAGGGTGACACCATTGAAGTCTATGGGGGTGAATGAGGAGGGGAAGAGATATTTAAGAGGGAGACACAATTGAAGTCTATGGAGGTGAATGAGGAGGGGAAGAGATATTTAAGAGGGTGACGTCATTGACTTCTATGGAAGTGAATGAGGTGGGGAAGAGATATTTAAGAGGCTGACACCATTGAAGTCTATGGAGGTGAATGAGGAGGGAAGAGATATTTAAGAGGGTGATGCCATTGACGTCTATGGAGGTGAATGAGGTGGGGAAGAGATATTTAAGAGGGGGGCGCCATTGACATCTATGGAGGTGAATGAGGAGGGAAGAGATATTTAAGAGGGTGATGCCATTGAAGTCTATGGAGGCGAATGAGGAGGGAAGAGATATTTAAGAGGGTGATGCCATTGACGTCTATGGAGGTGAATGAGGAGGAAAGAGATATTTAAGAGGGTGATGCCATTGACGTCTATGGAGGTGAATGAGGTGGGGAAGAGATATTTAAGAGGGGGGCGCCATTGACGTCTATGGAGGTGAATGAGGAGGGGAAGAGATATTTAAGAGTTTAACACTGTTGAAGTTTAAGGATGTGTCGACTGTTTGGAAAACTGAACACCATTCTTCAGCACAGCCGTGGTACGTGCAAGTTTACCCAACTCCTCCTTCCACACAGTGTGAGGGACACCAGCTGGTGCTAAAGCAATTAAACAAAATGTCTTCTCTTCACCCCCACCCCCTCCGTACCTCCCCAAGGACAAATGCCTCTTCCTTCTGTTCAGCATCTCCTGTAAGTAAGGGGCCTTATTCGCCAGTCACTGTTTCTCAGGGGTAAGAGAATACGGCGGGGGGATGTATCGCTGAGGGTGCAGGGAGAGAGAGGCCGGGACTCGGGCCAGCGATGCACGGCGTCATCTTGGAAATGTTATTGCGTTTTTCTTACCACCCGCCCACCACCCCCCTTGGCCCCTTCGGCTAACCCCCGCCAACCAAAGCGGTGGAGCCGGGAGGGCGTGCCCGCTGTACCCCGTGAGACGCCCAAGCTTTGCAGGTGAAGGACCTCTTCTCCCCCATCATCACCCCTCTTTACCCCATCTTGTTCCTGAGCGACGGAGGGGGCCAGGCCACCTCTTGAGGGCCTTGACCCGGACCTGGCTGCTATGGAAACTGGGCCCCCCCCCCCCCCATTCTCTCTCTCTGTCGCTCCTCGGCAATTCTTGTAGAATCTTCTCGTTTTCCTTTTGCCTGCCTGCCACACAGAGAGGCTTTTGCGGGTGAGGGATGGATTTTGTTTTGTATATACATACATATCATCATCCCCAACATTTCCCCTCTCCTACCTACCCACCCAAAGCAGTACTGCTTGGTCTGACCCTGTTGACCCCCCCCCCCCCCCCCACCAAACTGTAAATGGGGTCCCCAGCTGGAGAAAGTCGGCTTCTCTCGCCATTCCCTTCCAGGGCTCTCTTCCCTTCTGCTTGTGCACGCTCCCTTCCTCATTGCAATTCTCTGCCTGTCCTGCCTCCGCCTGAGCTTTGCAGGCTGGTGGTGGCTGGAGGCTCCCTTTTTTGCTTTCCTCTTGTGTAGTCACCGACAGCGATGGAATACGAAGAGCCTGGGCCCCAGCTGTCACGACCAGCCTCTGCAGCAGAAGCGCTGCGCCTTTCGCCAGCCCACACGCCCGGACTGGCACTTAACATGGCGATATTGTGTGTGTGTGTGTGTGTATTCATTCAGCAGATAAGGTCCTTGGATAGCAAGCTTGAAAGCCCGGTCATGGTTAACGGTTTTCACCCCCTCCGCTGGTGGCGACTCTAGGCATCCTTGCGTTATCTTCGGTCCTCTCCCTCCAGCTTCTTATCATGACCCCCTTGGCCTTGAGCGCCATCTATGCAGACTGCAACATCCTTGCACTTTACTGCTAGATACCCGGATTCTTCCATCCTGTCCCTGCTCTCCCCTTTCCTTCTCAAGGCGAGTACATTTCGAGGGCCTGCGACCTCTCTATTTTTTTGCAGGCGCTGTACCGTTTTAGTGACCCTGGTCTGGACACAGCCTCTGTCCTCACCCCTGCCACGTTAATTCCTGGTTTAACGGTTGGGAGCCACTGTCGCTCTGAGCCACCTGGATTGGGGGGGGGGGGGGGGGGGGGAGGAAGGGCTCCTGGAAGATCCGCCAAGTTTCCAAGCTGGTGGTCGGAGCCCCTGGGCTCAGTGGCCCCTTACTGACTCGCCCTCCAAATGCTAGCTTCCACTAATTGGCTAATTTAACTGGCTTGCAGCTCTCGGCAGAGTTTTCAGGGCTGTGACCGTCGTCTTCCCTCCCTCCCTCCTGTTGAATGTCTTCATTAAGGACAAATTCTGAGTTCCCCCTAGGGGGATTACGCACAGCTTCCACTACCAACTAAAGTAATTAATTACCTTTGTCCAGGGGACCTTCTGTCATGGGGAAGCCACAGAGTCTCTCCTATCTTCTCAGAACCTATCAGCTAAATAAAACCATGCAAGCATGTTGCTTTGTTTTTCTTCTCTACAGGAGATGTCATTAAATAATACTTAAAATTTAAATCCGGACGGAATTCCACCATACTTCAGGGAAAGGTTTACAGCCACCTCCAGGATCGGGTACCTTGAAAAGTAAAATTCTGGTACTCAAGCTACCCGACAGCATCCTGAGGGGAAAGGAAGCAAGGATATTGCTCGGCGTTACAAGGAGATAGACTATTCCTGAGATCACATACACACACACACACACAGAAGATGAGTGACAGAGCCGGGGATTAGAACTCATGTGCCGGCAAATTAATTTTTTTTTTTTGGCCTATGGATCAAATCTAGCGCCACAACTGCTGACACACTCTGTTCCTGAATATTTTCAAGAAAGTGACCAGATGGCTGCAGGCCATGAGAATCAGGCCAAGTCCATCCTGGTATTATCCCTCTCGCATCTAAATCACAAAAAAGAAACAAAAAAAAAACCCAACCCACAACGAGAATCATACATTGCCATTGATCCTGCTACGGTTCTCATCCTCTTACTGTATACATTTCAAAGCTTGTTTAATTCATTTTGGGCTTTTAGACTGTCCAATTTAATTAAAAGCACTGTTGGTACACTTGCAGCCAAGTGACGATCCCAGCCACAAAGGGGATCCATTTCTATTTAGAGAGAGTGGAAGAGCAAGAAGCTGGTACATGTTGGTCCCTGCCCAGGACAAAGTTAAAATTAATTAAGTGGGTGCTCTTTCAGATCCCACTGTGTATTGGAAGAGGGCAAGATTACATCTCCCCCCGTCCAGAAATCATGTCGCCCTCACAAGAAGAAACATCCTATCTCCTGCCCCTCCCCCCCCCCCTCAGCATCCTCAGAGAAGGAATGTGTTTTTCAAGCTCTGGATGAGAACATGATGGCTTAGCATGGGAGAACATCCAGGTCCCGCCCAAGATACCTCACCTCTCACTCGCTTTCTTCTTAACTATCGATTATTATTTGTTTTCTTGGTTTGAGCATTCAAATAGTAAGGTGTGCAAAAAATAAGCTTGAATTTTAATTTTCTGAAGACTCCCCCATAATTGTGTTCCCCGAATTTCTAAAAAAAATAAAATTAACAAATAATAATCTCTTCTGCTTCATGAAAAGGCTCCCATTCCCTAAAGGAAATGTATTTTAAAGAAACACGTCCTCTTGTGCAGAGATTGCTGGGTGAAATCTCAAAGAAGTAGGAGTCGGATGGAATCCTGTAGCATGCAACATTCTAAATCGAATTTCTGTCGTGCGTGCGTGCGTGCGTATGTGTGTGTGTACCGCTGCCCGTGCTGTACCTGCTCGCACTACTGCTGCTGCGGGCCTTTCCCATGGCTTCTGCAAGAACTGGCGCCCCTCCCCCCACCCCGGCACCCGCAGATCAATAAACAATTTTTTAATTATCCATAAGGTAAGGCTTCATTCTGCTGTAATTTAACAGTGCTGAATATTTTAAGATCCCTGATCTCCGTGTTAATTTACTTACTAAACAAGCTGCCAGGTTTAATTTATTTCCAATAACTTGCGCTTCCCAGATGATGCGGTTTTACAAAAGATGGCTTGGGCACACTTGGCTTTCTTTATTAAATTCTGATCCCACTGCGTCCTGGGACTGGTAGTTCTTTTGTCCTACCTACAAGATGCAATTGGATCTGTGCCGTAGAATAGAAATGTGGATTATTCTACCACAGCACTGATAGCGCATCTCAGGTGGTCTGGGATATAGAATAGAATAGTGGATTATTCTATCGCAGGCACCAATCAACGCATGCCTCACAATATCTGTGCTGTAAAATGGAACAGAGGATTATTCCATCACAGGCACTGATCACTGCATTTCTCATGGTGTCTGCACTGTAGAATAGAATAGTGGATTATTCTATCACAGGCATGATCATCATGTTTATCATGATGTCTGTGCCATTGTTTATCATGATGTTTATCATGATGTCTGTGCCATTGTATAGAATAGTGGATTATTCTATCACAGTTGCTGATCAGTGCATTTCTCATGGTGACCGCGCTGTAGAATAGAGTAGTGGATTATTCTATCACAGGCATGATCATCATGTTTATCATGATGTCTGTGCCATTATTTATCATGATGTTTATCATGATGTCTGTGCCATTGTATAGAATAGTGGATTATTCTATCACAGTTGCTGATCAGTGCATTTCTCATGGTGACCGCGCTGTAGAATAGAGTAGTGGATTATTCTATCACAGGCATGATCATCATGTTTATCATGATGTCTGTGCCATTGTATAGAATAGGGGATTATTCCATCACAGGCACCAATCAGCATGATTCTCACAGAGTGTGTGCGTATGCTGTAGAAAGGAATAGCAGATTATTCTATCACAGGCAGTGATCAGTACTTTAGTTAATAAAATGGATTTATTTTTTATTAAACTAATTAAATCTGATTCCAGGAGAAAGTTTTAAGGTTTGGTGCTGAAATTTTTTATTATTTTTTCAAATAAAAGTATCTGTTTCTGCTTCTTGCCAAAATGCTAATGAAATGCTTTCACTTTTCTAAAATGCAGATCTGCTTTTGTAACCGTAATCCTTTTATGTATACAGGTTATTACTATCTAAGCCCTGTGTCTGCAGAGTGAAATTGCTTTCTGCCTTGTGATGAGTGCTGCATGGATTAACGAGCCCTCATGATGGATTAAGAGGTAATTAATGACTTTACGTGATTATTTCAATTGTCACTCCTCACTCCGCGTGTCCCCCTACAACCCCATTAATATAACCATCACCCTGTCCCCTCCTTTCGCTCCTCACTCTGTGTCCTGATTAACCAGTGAACATAGAGCCCGGTGGGGGGGGGGTGGGGTTGTCCCTGGTAGCTCAGAGCTGAAATATGGCTGCTGATTTATACAGGAAGTTGAAGCACAGGATCAGCAGGCCTCTCTAGGCATGAGCCCTTGATGGGTTACTTGATTTCATCGAGGTTGCGTACTAATTGGTGGCAGCCGTGGGATCGGATTGCAGATCTCTGAGTTCTGCGTCTTCTGGGCTTTTGGCAAGTAGATTTTATCCAAGCGGATGAATGGCACGGTGGGGGGGGGGGGGGGGGGGGGGCGCGTAAAATGCCTGCAGATGCTTTCTAAAATGTTTAGCGCCCGGTACCTCTTGCTGTTGAACTAGAAAAGGGGGCTTGAATCCCCGGAAGCTCCTACTTCCTCCCCCTCCCCCTTCCTCCTTCTCCCCTCTCCCCCCACAACTTTCTGCAGAAGGTTGAAAATAAAAATTCCACTGTCCACTCTCCTCTCCTGAAGCTGGATCCGGAGATATCTGGGACACTCCCCATGCACATTGATTGCTGTGTAAAATCAATTCAAATAATTAAATTGTCAAACCTACTGCCACACAAGGTTTGTGTCAAGCTCTGAGCGAGGGTTTCCTCCCTTCCCCAGTCAGCCAGAGAGGCTGGTCCAGTCCTGGTTATGCCTGGGGGGAGAGGGGGGGTGCAGGGACAGGTCTGCTTTTTAGAATCTCCAAGGTGAGGATGTGCATCTGATACAGCTGGAATGATAATCAGGCTGACATAGGTGAAGACAGCAGGGGCAGCTGTACGAGTGTGCAAGCCTCACACTCACAAGCGCAGTGCAGAAATAGATCATCGGCCTCTGAGTGTGTACACGACCTCCGGGGGAGTCGCTTTATCCCCCTGTGCCTCAGCTCTAATCCCCGGCTCTGCCACCGGCTCTCTGTGTGTGACCTCAGGGTGAGTCACTTTATCCCCCTGTGCCTCAGCTCTAATCCCCGGCTCTGTCACTGACTCTCCATGTGTGACCTCAGGGGGAGTCACTTTATCCCCCTGTGCCTCAGCTCTAATCCCCGGCTCTGTCACTGACTCTCTGTGTGTGACCTCAGGGGGAGTCACTTTATCCCCCTGTGCCTCAGCTCTAATCCCCGGCTCTGTCACTGACTCTCTGTGTCTGACCTCAGGGGGAGTCACTTTATCCCCCTGTGCCTCAGCTCTAATCCCCGGCTCTGTCACCGACTCTCTGTGTGTGACCTCAGAGAGAGCCACTTTATCCCCCTGTATCCGTTCACCTAAGGATCAGATGGAAGCCAGGCCCTTGGGAAGGATTTTGTGACTCTTAATACAAGGCACTTAGCAGAGGAAGCAAGCATGGGGGGTGGTGGTGTTTATAGGACCTGTCTGGGTATCTCCTCCCCTGGATGCTTCCCACCTCAAAAGTCCATGTTTTATCTCAGAGCGGGAGCCGCTGACATGGAACAATCGCAGGATGTGACAGCAGAGAAGGGACTGTGAGGCCCGTCCAGCCCTGGCGGCTCCCCCCCCACCCTTCACTACTTCACGGCTAGGCATCCTCCGTGCCCGTCCCAGGCTTTCCTGACGTCCTTGCACCCTCGCCTGGCACAGGGATCTGCGCCTCTCATGCGGGAGACCCTAGGGGAGATGTGACAGGATCCATGGCTGGTGGTGGTGGTGGGGGGGGGGGGGGGGGGGGTGTGGAAGGCGAGACAGTGCAAGTCCCCACTTCTCTCCCCTCCTTGCACTTTTATGAGTTTCTTTGTTTAACTGAATGGTAGATGTGTATATCTTCGGTTATGCTCATGCACACTATTTAAAAAAAAAAAAAACAACCCCAAAACCAAACACTCAACTAGGTGAAGGCGTGTTGCTCGTGCTGCAGTCAGTTTATCACAGCAGGGGCCCCATACTGGCCCGTCCTGAGGGTTGTTTCTCGAGGTAAGCGCCAGGTTCCTGGGCACAGAGCAAAGTTCAGAATCCGAAGAGCCCTCCCTCCCAGTCAAAGGTGGAGAGCCGAGCGCATGGTGCCAGCAGTGGGATTCCCAGCATCCTTCTGAGGGAGAGATGAAAAGGAGTCACTCGGGAGCATTCTGCATCCCTCGTGGGCATAAGGTGGCAGGACTAGGATTAAAAAAAAACCCAAAACAAAACATTCAGAGCAAGAAGAAAGAATTTGGCACCCCCCCCCCCCCCCCCCCCCACTAGCCTAGCGGATCTGACGGGAGAATATATTTCTGATTGCCAGCAGGCTCCCATGTTTTCACCTGCCTTACCGACACCAGGTAATGGGAAGGGCAAAAGCCAGGCCCGGTCCTGCCCCCCCCCACCCCCCCAGGACCTGGCGTTTTGCCACTGATCCCCCCCCCCCCTGGTGGAGAGACTCCATTTTTTTTGTTTTTGTTTCCTCCCGGTTGCACTGAAACGCCGTCAGCGTCGCGGCCGCTCTCAGAATCCCCCATTCAGACCACGCCGGAGACTTAAGCAATCCCATCTGTTCAGCATGTCGGGTCATTATAAATTTATACGCTGATAAATTTAGTCCCGCGAGCGCCCGAGGGAGGCGGCGACGACGGATGAAAAGAGGAGGCCGTGCATTTCTCTTCTTCTTCTGCTTCCCCCCCCCCCCCCCCCCCGTTTAAGAGGGAGAAGCCTCGCACTAGAAGAGAAAAGATTCCCCAATGATCCGACGAATGTTTAACCAGGTCCTTGCAGCCCCCCCCCCCCCCCGCTCACTTCTCGCCCGGCCCTGGCTTTCCTGCCGCAGCGGAGCCAAAAACCCTGGACAAAGCTGCCGGGGCTTTTGAACCTTTTACCTGCTCCAGGTGCGCGGTGGCGGCTGCGGTGGGGGAGAGGGGGAGTCGAGAGAGACCCACGAAAGCGTGACCGGGCCCCGCTGTCTCCCTTCAACACCTGGGCCATCGGGGAGGGGGGGGAGGGCAGCTCTGCCACGGATCAAGCCAAGGCCAGAGGTGGTTCTGAATCACTGGGGTCATCAGAGGGAAAGGTGGGGGGGGTTTTCACTCAGGCTGGGCTGGTAGTCCAAGGGTGGACTCAAAACTGGGAATAGGGTGATGGGTGCCCTGATGTACATGCAATGTATGATTCATCCCGAGGTCGCATGCGTCAGTGACAGAGCCGGGTATTAGAGCTGAGGCACAGGGGGGATAAAGTGACTCACCCTGAGGTCACACACAGAGAGTCAGTGACAGAGCCGGGGATTAGAGCTGAGGCACGGGGATAAAATGTCTCTCCCCGAGGTCACACACAGAGAGTCAGTGACAGAGCCGGGGATTAGAGCTGAGGCACAGGGGGATAAAGTGACTCACCCTGAGGTCACACACAGAGAGTCAGTGACAGAGCCGGGGATTAGAGCTGAGGCACAGGGGGGATAAAGTGACTCACCCTGAGGTCACACACAGAGAGTCAGTGACAGAGCCGGGGGATTAGAGCTGAGGCACAGGGGGGATAAAGTGACTCACCCTGAGGTCACACACAGAGAGTCAGTGACAGAGCCGGGGATTAGAGCTGAGGCACAGGGGGGATAAAGTGACTCACCCTGAGGTCACACACAGAGAGTCAGTGACAGAGCCGGGGATTAGAGCTGAGGCACAGGGGGGATAAAGTGACTCACCCTGAGGTCACACACAGAGAGTCAGTGACAGAGCCGGGGATTAGAGCTGAGGCACAGGGGGATAAAGTGACTCACCCTGAGGTCACACACAGAGAGTCAGTGACAGAGCCGGGGATTAGAGCTGAGGCACAGGGGATAAAATGTCTCACCCCGAGGTCACACACAGACAGTCAGTGACAGAGCCGGGGATTAGAGCTGAGGCACAGGGGGATAAAGTGACTCACCCTGAGGTCACACACAGAGAGTCAGTGACAGAGCCGGGGATTAGAGCTGAGGCACAGGGGGATAAAGTGACTCACCCTGAGGTCACACACAGAGAGTCAGTGACAGAGCCGGGGATTAGAGCTGAGGCACAGGGGGATAAAGTGACTCTCCCTGAGGTCACACACAGAGAGTCAGTGACAGAGCCGGGGATTAGAGCTGAGGCACAGGGGGATAAAGTGACTCACCCTGAGGTCACACACAGAGAGTCAGTGACAGAGCCGGGGATTAGAGCTGAGGCACAGGGAGATAAAGTGACTCTCCCTGAGGTCACACACAGAGAGTCAGTGACAGAGCCGGGGATTAGAGCTGAGGCACAGGGAGATAAAGTGACTCTCCCTAAGGTCACACACAGAGAGTCAGTGACAGAGCCGGGGATTAGAGCTGAGGCACAGGGGGATAAAGTGACTGCCCCAAGCTGTTACACACAGAGATGGTGACAGACCCGAGGACTGGAACTCATGCACTAGGTTTTCTCCTAATCCCTAATCCGGTGCCTTGTACGCTAACCAGATCTCCTCCACCAGCGCTGGTAAAAAGCTCCGAGGTCTCACCCAGGAGCCGGAGGCGGCGGCTGCCCTCGCTCGCACTCGGAGCCACCCCAGTTCCTTCCGCTCAGCGCGCGCCAAGCGAGAAATTGAAAGCCAGGAGGCGTCTCCTCTGCCTGCATTTGCCGCATCGGGCAGCCCGTTTTGATTAACTTTAAGCCTTTTCAATTAGACAGGGGGTTCTGTTAACCCTGTAAATATTAATGAGATCTGCCGAAATGATTTAAATGCCCAGGGATGCGAACCAGGCGGACTGGTGAAGAAGGGGCTGGATGAGCTCGGCCGGGTGACGATGGAAGAGAGAGAGAGAGAGAAAAAAATAAAATCAATCCGTCATTGCTCCTAGCAAGGTGGGAAGCAGCCTTGCCCGAGAGGCCGGCACGACCCCCCCACCCTGCTCTTCCACGTTCACCAGCCACCGAACCCCTGAGGATGTAACCCAGGAGATCCTCCGGGCACCCACGGGGGTGAGCTCCGAGGGCATCCTCACCCGGGCCACGCAAACAGGTGTCCTCAATCCTCGGGCGCGGTGCCTCGTACCCTCCAGCGAGTCAGGGCTAGGGGTGCTCCATACGTGGCCGGGAGACCACAAGGGGGACGGGCTGCTGAAGCCTGGGGCTCTGCTTTTCCAGTAGGGGGTGCTGTTCTATCTGAGCCAGCACTGGACCTTTACAGTGCTAGGGGACCCGCTCCCCTCTCACCCAGTGTGCCAGCATGGTGTTAGGGGTCACTCCTTCCTCTGACCCAGTGTCCCAGCATGGTGTTAGGGGTCACTCCCCCCTCTGACCCAGTGTCCCAGCATGGTGTTAGGGGACCCTCTCCCCTCTGACCCAGTGTCCCAGCATGGTGTTAGGGGACCCTCTCCCCTCTGACCCAGTGTCCCAGCATGGTGTTAGGGGTCACACTCCCCTCTGACCCAGTGTGCCAGCATGGTGTTAGGGGACCCTCTCCCCTCTGACCCAGTGTCCCAGCATGGTGTTAGGGGACCCGCTCCCCTCTGACCCAGTGTCCCAGCATGGTGTTAGGGGACCCTCTCCCCTCTGACCCAGTGTCCCAGCATGGTGTTAGGGGACCCTCTCCCCTCTGACCCAGTGTCCCAGCATGGTGTTAGGGGACCCTCTCCCCTCTGACCCAGTGTCCCAGCATGGTGTTAGGGGACCCTCTCCCCTCTGATCCAGTGTCCCGGCATGGTGTTAGGGGACCCTCTCCCCTCTGACCCAGTGTCCCGGCATGGTGTTAGGGGACCCTCTCCCCTCTGACCCAGTGTCTCAGCATGGTGTTAGGGGTCACACTCCCCTCTGACCCAGTGTGCCAGCATGGTGTTAGGGGACCCTCTCCCCTCTGACCCAGTGTCTCAGCATGGTGTTAGGGGACCCTCTCCCCTCTGACCCAGTGTCCCAGCATGGTGTTAGGGATCACTCCCCCCTCTCACCCAGTGTCTCAGCATGGTGTTAGGGGACCCTCTCCCCTCTGACCCAGTGTCCCAGCATGGTGTTAGGGGTCACTCTCCCCTCTGACCCAGTGTCCCAGCATGGTGTTAGGGGACCCGCTCCCCTCTGACCCAGTGTCCCAGCATGGTGTTAGGGGACCCTCTCCCCTCTGACCCAGTGTCCCAGCATGGTGTTAGGGGACCCTCTCCCCTCTGACTCAGTGTCCCAGCATGGTGTTAGGGGACCCTCTCCCCTCTGATCCAGTGTCCCAGCATGGTGTTAGGGGACCCTCTCCCCTCTGATCCAGTGTCCCAGCATGGTGTTAGGGGACCCTCTCCCCTCTGATCCAGTGTCCCAGCATGGTGTTAGGGGACCCTCTCCCCTCTGATCCAGTGTCCCAGCATGGTGTTAGGGGTCACTCTCCCCTCTGACTCAGTGTCCCAGCATGGTGTTAGGGGTCACTCCTCCCTCTGACCCAGTGTCCCAGCATGGGGTTAGGGGTCACTCCTCCCTCTGACCCAGTGTCCCAGCATGGTGTTAGGGGACCCTCTCCCCTCTGACCCAGTGCCCCAGCATGGTGTTAGGGGACCCTCTCCCCTCTGACCCAGTGTCCCAGCATGGTGTTAGGGGTCACTCTCCCCTCTGACCCAGTGTCCCAGCATGGTGTTAGGGGACCCTCTCCCCTCTGACCCAGTGTCCCAGCATGGTGTTAGGGGTCACTCCTCCCTCTGACCCAGTGTCCCAGCATGGTGTTAGGGGTCACTCCTCCCTCTGACCCAGTGTCCCAGCATGGTGTTAGGGGTCACTCCTCTCTCTGACCCAGTGTCCCAGCATAGTGTTAGGGGTCACTCCTCCCTCTGACCCAGTGTCCCAGCATGGTGTTAGGGGACCCTCTCCCCTCTGACCCAGTGTCCCAGCATGGTGTTAGGGATCACTTCCCCCTCTCACCCAGTGTCTCAGCATGGTGTTAGGGGACCCTCTCCCCTCTGACCCAGTGTCCCAGCATGGTGTTAGGGGACCCTCTCCCCTCTGACCCAGTGTCCCAGCATGGTGTTAGGAGACCCTCTCCCCTCTGACCCAGTGTCCCAGCATGGTGTTAGGGGACCCGCTCCCCTCTCACCCAGTGTCCCAGCATGGTGTTAGGGGTCACTCCTCCCTCTGACCCAGTGTCCCAGCATGGTGTTAGGGGACCCGCTCCCCTCTGACCCAGTGTTCCTGGAAATTGGAACAAGTCGGATGATTAAATTTGTCGATGACACAAAATTATTCAAAGTTGTTAAATCAGAAGAGGACTGTGAGAAATTGCAGGAGGACATTTCAAAGCTGGGAGATTGGGCATGCAAATGGCAAATGAAATTTAATGTGCACAATTGTAAAGTGATGCCCTTAGGGAAGAGAAGCCCCAGTTATAGCTACACAATGCAAGGTTCCACATTAGGAGTCACCACTCAGGAAAAGGATCTAGGGGTCATCGTTGAAAATACGTTGAAATCTTCTGCTCGGTGTGCAGCAGCAGCCAAGAAAGCAAACAGAAAGCTCAGGATTATTAGGAAAGGAATGGAGAATAAAACAGAGAATATCACACTGCCTCTGTATCCCTCCATGGTGCAACCTCATCCTGAGTCCTGTGTGCAGCAGCAGCCAAAAAAGCAAACAGAAAGCTCAGGATTATTAGGAAAGGAATGGAGAATAAAACAGAGAATATCCTAATGCCTCTGTATCCTCCATGGTGCAACCTCATCCTGAGTCCTGTGTGCAGTTCTGGTCACCACATCTCAAAAAAGATACAGCAGAATTAGAAAAGGTACAGAGAAGGGCAACCACAATGATAACTGGGATGGAATGATTCCCCTATGAGGAAAGGCTAAAGAGGTTAAGACTGTTCAGCTTGGAGAAGAGACGACTGAGGGGGGATATGATAGAGCTCTATAAAATAATGAGTGGAATGGAACCAGTAAATGTTAATCAGTTGTTTACTGTTTCAAAAAGTACAAAGACCATGATGTTACTGAATAATACATTTAACACTAATAAGAGAAAATATTTTTGTACTCAATGGATAATTAAGCTCTGGAATTCATTGCCAGAGGATGTGATGAAAGCTGTTAGTGTAGTTGTGTTTAAAAAGGTTTGGACAGATTCCTGAAGAAAAAGTCCATTCTCATACCCACCCTGAATTTTTCTTGTAAATATGTTATATTTTATGTAGCATCATTTCAATTTTTGTAAATATGTTCATATCCCTCTCCCTCCCCCCCCCAGTTTGATATCTGGCTCCTCCTCATAGCCCCTTTTCTATTGTTTACTGTTCTCCTGTTTCCCCACTCCCCGTTCATTGTAATTTCTACCTTTCGTTACGATGTAAACCGATATGATGTGTATTTTAATGTCGGTATAAAAAAGCCGTTAAATAAAATAAATAAATAAATAAACCATTATTACGGTGGAGTTGCAGGAATTCACTGCTTAGCCCTGGGATAAGCAGCTTGGAATCTCTCTACCCCTTGGGATCCTGCCAGGTACCTCTGAGCAGGATTGGAAACAGGATCCTGGACTTGATGGACCTTTGGTCTGACCCAGTATGGCAAGTCTTATGTTCTTATGTGTTACTGGGTGCTCTGGGAGTGAATGCGTGGTTTCTCAGATGGGGCTATTGGAAGGATGTCAAGTCCCAGGTGAAACATCTGCCGTGAGCCCCCCCCCCCCCCCCTCGTCTCTCTGTCACCTCCCCGACCTGGCCCCAGGAGCGTTCCTCTCTGCTCCCCAGCCCCGAGATTTAGGGTGCACTGAGAAAGCCTGAGACATCTCCATAGGCTGCACGCCTTGTCCTGGAAGTGCATCCGGTGGTTTTAGCACTACCGCCAGCCGCTGGTGAAAGCTGCTGCCACGAGAGGGAGCCAGCAAAGCCAGGGGCGGACGGGAAGCCACAGGGAGCACCTTGGCGAGGTTCGGGGCCCCCCCCCCGGTCGATTCCCGCCCGGTCAGGTCTTGCAGCCGCCGCCCCCAATTCTGTGACGCTCCAGGCGGATGCCCAGTTTGCCTGCTGCTTCCGCCAACCCCGCACGTTGATCAAGGCTTGGTCTCTCCCAGGTTATGCAACCAGCGACCTGCCCGCCCCCTAGTCCCCCTGGGAAAACACTGAAATGCCGCCCCGTTCTGGCCCTCGCACCCTGTTCCTTCCCTAACGGTGCGTTGGGGGGGGGTGTTTCGGCTCCAGATGACGGAGTGAACCAGACTGATTTATTGCGTATCTCCCGAGCTGGGCCGCGCAAGGAGAGCTTCTCGGGCACTCAGTTTAAATAACCGCTAACAGGGCCCATCAATCTTAATTTTTGCAAATCAATGCCGGAGCGAGCCGGGCGCGGAGTGGCAGGAAACCGCGGCTGTAATCGTGGCAATTATTTCTGGATGTGGCGGCGTCTGAGCGATGGGGGGGTGGCTGGAGGGTCAATCCGTCTAGTCGCCCCCTGCTTCCCGGGGTAGCGGTGGGGAGGGGGGGTGGAGTCAGGGGGAATTACTGCAGGACTGTCCGGCCCCCTAAGGGCTCCCTGCTCGTCTGGATCGCCGGCGGCGTAAAGGTCTGACCCAGCGCCGACTCGAGCCCCCCCCCCCCCACCCCCAGTAAACCCCTATAAGGCTTGGGGAGGGGGGGTATGGAACGGTTTCTGGGAATACAAAACTAGAAGGCGCCCCCTTTCTCATGGACCGACTCCGTGCGTTTTGTGGCCGAACACCTTGAGCGGGTCGGAAAGGTGGTAAGGAAGGAGGCGCTCTCGGAAGATTCACCGGAGGCTCAGGGGTTCCAATCCCCGCGTCTACTCCCGCTGAGGCCCTTTGTGACCTTGGGAAAGTCGCGCCACCCTCCCATCGCCTGGAGGTGTGCAAGCTTAGCTCGTAAGCCGCCCGCCTGGGGGTCAGGGACCTTACCTGCTTTACCTGAATGCAACTCACCTTGAGCTCACGACTGGGCCGAATCATTAAACTCAGTCCCGAGTGTGGAAAGGCTTGCACTGCTGACCCCCCCCCCCCCCCCCAAGGCACCCCTATTCCATATCCTCCGTTGGCTCCCAGGCCCCGCTTCTCCCACCCGCATACACGTGCGTGCTGCTCAGGAGAAACAGGAAGATTTAAGTCCCTGAGATGTGCGGCCAGGGCCGGCCTGCTGTGGCAGAGCAGAGATTACTTCTTGATTTGTGGCAGGGGGGGGGGGAAGCGTGCTTGCACTGTCTCATCTGAAGGATGAATGGCACGCCGGGCTAAGACCCCCATCGCTCTCGCTGTCTCTCTCTAGGTGCGGCTGCGACGTCCTGTCTGGAAGACACTTTACGATGCCGACGTGAAAAGAAACTCAACCCCCCCCCCTCTGAAGCTCCACAGGCCGTGTCTGGTGTCCCTCGGGTGCTGGGTTTCAGGAAAACCTCGCTCTTGTGCAAAATTAGTTTCATCTGTAAACACAGGGCACACAACATTATCTGCAAAATAGTTTTCTTCCATTGAATGGGAATTTCAAACATCTGTGCGTTTTTCACTGCAACTGCGCTGTAGAATAGAATAGTGGATTATGCTATCACAGGCACCGATCAGTATCTTTCTCATGGTATCTGCACTGTACGATAGACTAGAGGATTATTTTGTCACAGGCGTTGATCAGCGTGTTTCTCATGGTATATGCAATGTAGAATAGAATAGCGGATTATTCTATCATAGGCACCAGTCAGCATTTTTCTCACAGTGTCTTTGCTGTGGAATAGAATAGTGGATTATTTTATCACAGGCACCGATCAGTGCCAACTACCGGATGAATGCATAATCCTGTAGTCTAGACTGTTGAATAGACTTTCGACTCATTCTGCCATAGCCACTGATGAGCACATTTCTCACAGTGTCTGTGCTGTAGAATAGAATAGCGGATTCATCTTAGTATTCTGTCCTATAGGCATAGCCCGCTATAGAGAAATTGTAAGTGATACTATTCATTGCTTCTTTTCTCATTAGGATTCAAGAGCCTTTTCAAACTGTGGTGCCCTTTCAGAGGGTTAGGAACACAGATATTGCAGTAAAACAGCTTTGGAAGCTACAGACATGTGAAGGGGAGGGACTGGAAGGGTCATGGACCTACCAGAGCTCTACCACTGGTCTTTTAAGCTTCCCATTTTCAGTTTTTTTTGTTTTTTTTTCCAGGGCCAGGCTCGGCCTCACTAATCTGCCTCTTTGGGATTCAGTCCCGGAGAAGCATCCATCTGCCCCAGCTGAGCCCTCCTCTGGCCTCCTTCACTTTCCTAACTCTTCCCCTAACCGTGTCTCCTGGCTGGCTCTAGTCAAGGATGAGGCCTGGCGTTCTAAGAGCCTCTGCCCGCAGCGCCGAGACGCTGACCAGCCTCTCTAGCCGCCCGGGTGCAAGGCCCATGCGTGAGGGGGGCGATGGCAGCCTTTAGCCTCTGGTAATGCCTCGGTGAGTTGGGTGTGTGCATACATTCGCCCGTCTGCTCTATGACTCCTAGCTTAGATTACGCCCAGTTTGTTGATTAAAATCTTCTTTTAAATGTTTTTGGGGTGTTTTTTTTTTTTTTTGCACACTCGGATACTGCAGGGTGACAATGGAAGGCAAAGCTCAGGATGCATGGGGGATTTTTTTTTTTTCCCTGTTGGATGAGGTGTGAGGGGGGAGGGGGAGGTGGGTGACCAGGGTCGGTGTCCGTCACGGGTGGCCTTGCCACGGATCCTCCAGACCTTTAAGGTCAACGCTGTGGCCTCTGAATGGGGACGGGACCGTTCCTTCAGATTCAGTGTGCAGTAGAGATTTTAACGCTTATAACCCTTAACTAAGGGCCACTGAAAGCACCAAGGAAGAAGAGGGTGAAATTGTGCGGGAGGTGGTAATTTGTTTAAACACTGGCTTGCCTAATCCCTCTGAAATGTCAGCTCTACTGCTTCTCCCTCGAAGCCCAGCTGGCGTAACAATGACATATTTATGTGTTTTGCCAGAGGAATGTTTTCCCCCGTGCTTAAAAGCGCATCCCCCGACTCTCCGAAGGACGGCAGTGCCAACCTCGCCGTGGGGTTTAAAGGTGCCAGGAATAAGCTGAAAGGTGGCACTTTGTGTCTGCAGCATGAAAGGATTATCTTGGTTTGGAAGAAGCAGGCATGAGACTTATGGGGGGGGCAGAGGGAGGAGCGTTTCCAACCTTCTCTGCCGTTGTGGCTTTGAAATTAAATTGCGAGCAAGCGTGGAAACGGAGCTTCAGAGAGAATAGCACATGTACACAAAACAGCACACACCTGAGCTGCCGCAGAGTTTGTGTGTCTGTATGTGACGCCTGAGCTGCCGCAGAGTGTGTGTGTGTTTGTGTCACGCCTGAGCTGCCGCAGAGTGTGTGTGTCTGTGTGTGACGCCTGAGCTGCCGCAGAGTGTGTGTCTGTGTGTGACACCTGAGCTGCTGCAGAGTGTGTGTGTGTGACACCTGAGCTGCCGCAGAGTGTTTGTGTGTGTGACACCTGAGCTGCCGCAGTGTGTCTGTGTGTGACACCTGAGCTGCCCCAGAGTGTGTGTGTGTATCACGCCTGAGCTGTCAGTGTGTGTGTGTGTGTATGTGAGTGTGTGTGTGACACGCCTAAGCTGTCAGTGTGTGTGTGTGTGTGTGTGTCATGCCTGAGCTGCTGCAGAGTGTGTGTGTCATGCCTGAGCTGTCAAACAGTTTGTATGTGTGTGTATTTGTGTCACGTCTGAGCTGCTGCAGAGTGTGTGTGTGTGTCATGCCTGAGCTCTCAGTGTGTGTGTGTGTGTGTTACGCCTGAGCTGTCAAACAGTGTGTGTGTGTGTGTGTCATGCCTGAGCTGTCAAACAGTTTGTATGTGTGTGTATTTGTGTCACGTCTGAGCTGCTGCAGAGTGTGTGTGTGTGTCAAGCCTGAGCTGTCAGTGTGTGTGTGTGTGTGTTACGCCTGAGCTGTCAAACAGTGTGTGTGTGTGTGTGTGTGTGTGTGTCATGCCTGAGCTGTCAAACAGTTTGTATGTGTGTGTATTTGTGTCACGTCTGAGCTGCTGCAGAGTGTGTGTGTGTGTCATGCCTGAGCTCTCAGTGTGTGTGTGTGTGTGTGTGTGTGTGTGTCATGCCTGAGCTGCCGCAGAGTGTGTGTGTGTGTGTATGTGTGTATCACGCCTGAGCTGGCGCAGAGTGTGTGTGTGTGTGTATGTGTGTCATGCCTGAGCTGCCGCAGAGTGTGTGTGTGTGTGTATGTGTGTATCACGCCTGAGCTGGCGCAGAGTGTGTGTGTTTGTGTATGTCTGTGCCTGTGGGAGAAGCTTGCACTGCTGCTGCCCATGCAGTACCTTCTCTGTGGATTAATGGAAGGAATAGATAAACTTTCTTCCTTTGTCTTCTGCATCTCTTAAATTTTAGCATCCTTCCATAAATGAAGCATTAATGCCTCCTATTGTAGTTTTTTAAAATGGGCAGTAAACAGGTGTAATGTGGGAACTGGGCCTCCCTTGGGAAATAACCTTGATAAATCCGCTCATAAAAGCCTCTTCTCTCTGGTTTTATGGTGAGGCCTAGGGATGTCCTGCAATCAGCTTCCTCCTCTTAGAGATTTCAGCCACAGTGCCTGTCCCGTGTGCATCGGGCTCAGAGACCTCCTATTCCCCTGCGTCCTTGGTCTGTACCAGTACTGTTGCACTAACAGGAAGATCTCCTGTGTGTGTCTGTAGATTAGTGCATGCGTGTGTGCTCTCTGACTCTTGTGTGTGTGAGTGTGTGTGTGTATCGCTCTCTCTCAGCTCTGTGATTCCCTTCAGGTGATGTGCGTGTCTGTCTGTGTCCATTCAGTAATTCCCTGACTGTGTCTGTGTGTTAGTGCATGTGTGTGTGTGTGTGTGTGTGCGTCTCTCTCTCTCTCAGCTCTGTGATTCCCTTCAGGTGATGTGCGTGTCTGTCTGTCTCTATTCAGTAACTCCCTGACTGTGTCTCTGTGTTAGTGCATGCATGTGTGTGTGTGTGTATCGCTCTCTCTCAGCTCTGTAATTCCCTTCAGGTGATGTGCGTGTCTGTCTGTGTCCATTCAGTAATTCCCTGACTGTGTCTGTGTGTTAGTGCATGTGTGTGTGTGTGTGTGTGTGTGCGTCTCTCTCTCTCTCAGCTCTGTGATTCCCTTCAGGTGATGTGCGTGTCTGTCTGTCTCTATTCAGTAATTCCCTGACTGTGTCTGTGTGTTAGTGCATGTGTGTGTGTGTGTGTGTGCGTCTCTCTCTCTCTCAGCTCTGTGATTCCCTTCAGGTGATGTGCGTGTCTGTCTGTCTCTATTCAGTAACTCCCTGACTGTGTCTGTGTGTTAGTGCATGTGTGTGTGTGTGTGTGTGCGCGCGCGTCTCTCTCTCTCTCAGCTCTGTGATTCCCTTCAGGTGATGTGCGTGTCTCTCTGTGTCCATTCAGTAACTCCCTGACTGTGTCTGTGTGTTAGTGCATGCGTGTGTGCTCTCTGACTCTTGTGTGTGTGTGTGCGCGCGTCTCTCACAGCTCTGTGATTCCCTTCAGGTGATGTGCGTGTCTGTCTGTGTCCATTCAGTAACTCCCCTGGGTGTCATGTTAGCCTCTCTGTCTTTTTTGACTCCCATTGAGAAGGATTGGAAAGGTCGAGCTGAGTTCATTGCTCCAATCCCCGGCTCTGTCACTGACTCTCTGGGCGCCATCCAAAGGCTGAATCACTTTATCTCTCACTGTGCTTCCATTCGTTTGGCTGAAGTTATATTGATAGCAGTAATAATATTTATCCTGCATCTTCCCTCCCGTTCCGGGAGCTGTGATGGGGATTGGCACCCCTCCATTCCACCCCGGGGGTGGCTGCACGCTGGGGCTGGCGCTTGTCAGCATTGAGAAATGTTTTCCGGCCGGCCGCGATGCTGACACGCTGGCCGGGGTAACCAGACGACACATTCCACCAGAGTCCGGGCATCTCTTTAGCCTGCCTTCTTAATTAAGCCCTCGTCTGTTTTAATAAATGGCCTGTCATATTTCCAGGCACTTCCAGCTGCTCTGATCTCATTTAATAAGGCCTCCCGTCTCACGCCTTCACTTCAGGGGGAGAGGGGGCGCTGAGGAAAGGAGCGTTTGATTCTCGCCTTAGGGTCGCGCTCTCCAAAACCCTCCTCTCTGTTCCAGTACTGAGCAGTTTAATGCTACACTTCTAATCCCCGGCTCTGTCACTGACTCTCTGTGTGTGACCTCAGGGGGAGTCACTTTATCCTCCTGTGCCTCAGTTCTAATCCCCGGCTCTGTCACTGACTCTCTGTGTGTGACCTCAGGGGGAGTCACTTTATCCTCCTGTGCCTCAGTTCTAATCCCCGGCTCTGTCACTGACTCTGTGTGTGACCTCAGGGTGAGTCACTTTATCCCCCTGTGCCTCAGCTGTAATCCCCGGCTCTGTCACTGACTCTCTGTGTGTGACCTCAGGGGGAGTCACTTTATCCTCCTGTGCCTCAGTTCTAATCCCCGGCTCTGTCACTGACTCTCTGTGTGTGACCTCAGGGTGAGTCACTTTATCCTCCTGTGCCTCAGTTCTAATCCCCGGCTCTGTCACTGACTCTGTGTGTGACCTCAGGGGGAGTCACTTTATCCCCCTGTGCCTCAGCTCTAATCCCCGGCTCTGTCACTGACTCTCTGTGTGTGACCTCAGGGTTCAAGCCTTCAGGGTCGCACCCTGCCGCGCAGTGCAGGGAGATAGGATGCAGTTTTGCTCATGGAGGGTGGGACGTGGGCCCCCGAGGCAGGCAAAGGGGGTTCACTCACGCAGGGCGGCCACGTTCGGCCTCCGCTGGTAGAATGGAAAACGCTCACAGGCCAAGAAATCATTTCCTCACAGTTTTGACTTTTCCTCCTTCCCGGGTTTTTTTTTTGTTTTTTTAGCCCTCTGTTTAAGTTTTGGGGAGGGCGGTGGACACGGAGCAGTTGTAGATATGTTATTTGCAGGCCGGGCCTGGCGCGTACTTCCCGCACCCCGCGCTCGCGTGCAGAAAGTCGGCTTCGCCTGCGACCTGCGAATTTGCAAATCCTAAGTGCCCCGCAGGGTGGTGGGGATTTCTCCTCCTCCTCACGCCCCGCTCTTGGCAGAGGAAAGCGGGTTTTGCAGGCCCGAGCCACCGGCAGGAAGGCGCCGGGCGAGGCCATGAAGGGGAGCTCAGGCCTGGAAACGCCACAAGGCCGCGCCGGCCTAGCAATTCATTTATTTATTTATTTGCAGATTTTAAATACCGGCATTCATGATACGATGACATCATGCAATGAGAATATCACTGCCCCCCCCCCCCCCCCCGCCGGAGCCTGGGGGGCTGATGAAGGTTTTCCCCGTCTCAGCCGCGATATTAATTTTATTCTGTTCGCAACCCTCCGGATCTCCTTCTCCTACCACCCCCCCCCCCCCGGCCCCCCCTTATCCCCCAGCCTGGGATTCATCCATCGCTGCCGCCTGTAGAAATTTCTGGTCCATTGAGCCGTGAGCAAGTTTGGATGGAGCTGAGGGCCCCCCCCCCCCAGCGGCTCCCTGGCCCCTGCCCGCTGCAGGCAGGCGTCTCGTTAACCGCGCGCGCTGGGATCTTAATTAGCAGAGACGGAAAGCCTGTGCGTGGTTTCCGTCCCCCCCCACGCGTGGCTCCCGGGCGGCTTCGCTCCAGGGGAGGAGGAGGAGGTGGGGGCGTGAGTGACGAGGCCTAAAACAGTTGCTCGGGGTTCCCCCCCTTTACTCCCACCCAGTTTATTTTTAACAAGCTGAACCCGCTAATGATCTTTAAAGTTTAAGAAAATAAAATAAAAGTCAGGAGCTCAGCCTTCATTCCGTGCTCGTTAATTCTCCTGCTCAGCAGCGCTCCCGAAAAATAATTGATGACAACAAAAGCGCCTTTACTTTTTTTTTTTTTTTAATTGGAGCTTGAAAGAGTGGATGGGGGTGGGGGGGGGGGAGAGTTTGGGGGGGGGGGGTGGGGCGTGAAAGAGGAGGGAGAGGAATGGATTCTTTTCTGATATTTCAGCTGCTGCTGGGAGACGCTGAATCTGGTGCCTCTGGTATAGAATTCATACAGTGGGATATTAGATTTTATTTTTAAAGCGGTAAACCGGATCTCGGCTCTGTTTTGCCCTCTGTCAGCTGCGGAGTTATTGCCCTTCCCTCCCTTCTTCCACCCCACTCCCCCCAACCCCTCAAGGGGCTTCGTTCGCACGTTACGCTACCGGGATAAAGTGGCATGCTTTGTGGGCAGGCCGGCAACAGTTTTGTGTCAGCGGTGGGATCCGGAACCTCGGTCTGGCAGCTGTCGCATCTCTGCTCTGTCCGGTGGCAGCTCGGTTCACAGGCTGAGATAGATGGCGGCAGCAGTGGGAGTGGAGCCTGTGTCTGCGGGTGTCACCACCACAGCAAGACTTTCCCCAGTAGTCAACACTAGAAGTGCCACGCGCTGGGTCAGACCAAAGCCTTATCGGGCCCAGCATCCTGTCTGAGCCAGTCCGGGTCACGAGCACCTCTGAAATCCTATAAAGTAGATCTATTTCTTGTTATTTATCATCACTCCCCCCAACCCCCCCCCCCCCTCTGCGCACCACGCCAAGCCTTCGGTTGTTTTGCTCCAGGCGCGTTCTGGCTTGCTGGATTTCCTGGTGACCGATAGCCCGCGCTGGATGCCGGGGGCCCCCGACAAACCGAGCATGGATCCGGAATTCCAGGCTGCCGGCAGATTTCCAGCGGAAGCGGTGGGATTTCCTGCACGTCCTTATCATGAAAAAATGGAAGTGGGGTTAGTAGAGGTGATGGGGGAGGGGAGGGAAGGGCATCCCACATAATGCAGACCCCGCTGCAAACTCCGCGGACAAAATCATTCCTTTTCGCGGACAAAAGAGAGGCTCCGAATAGGCCCCTGCGTCCGACCGGGCCGGGAGTGTGCCCCCCCCCCGGCCAGGTTTCCGAGCAGGATGAATCAGCCGCAGGCCTCCTGCCGCTATCGATTCGGGGTGCGGGGGGGGGGGGGGGCGGTGTCTTTCCCCCCCATCTCTACCCCCTGCCGCCGTGCCCTGGACATCTTCCCCTTCCGCGACTCCCACGCGGGCTGAATATTTCAAGGCTGTGTTGCAGGGCTTTTTTAAAAACTATCCTTCTGAACTCTCCCCCCTTCCCACCATAAGAGGTGAGGCCAGGGAAGCTCTTAATTATCTTAATGTAGGAGGTGAACACGATTCTGGTGGGCTCTTGTGGCTTAATAAACCAATTAAGACAGGTTTTCAGAACATAAGATTACAGGATTTAGAAAGGAGATGGGAACCCCGGCAGGCTAGGAGAACTCGTATTGACATTTCCTTCCTCCGCACTGTGGCTTCCAGGATGACCCCCCCCCCCCCCCCCCGTCTGCTTTCAGTATTCCCTTGGGGGGGGTGGTGCACTTAGACTGGGGGAAGAACATGAGATTTTCCAAAACCCGCAGGTGAGCCTTCATTCGCAGCCACCTAGTCTGCTCGCGGGCGGGAGGGATCCCTCCCAGAGCTTTGAAGTCGCAAGTCACTGAATCAGGCCACTGGGTTTCACCGCTGTGCGAGGACCGTGACTCCCTCTCCCCCGCCCATGTGGAGGGGGGGGGGGGGAGGGGAGGGACTGGGAACACTATAGCATCCCCAGGCCCACCTAGGGACCTTCTACATAGCGGAGAGCGGCACCAGCCACCTGAGCCGCTGGGCTTCTATTGACCGATTTTCAAAACTGGCTACAGACGATGTACAGCAAAATGATCAGCATGCTTTTCAAGCATGCAGGCTGCTCAAAAGTGCCTGCTTAATCAATCAGAGACCATGGGAGGCAGCGCAGGCAGCTGGGAAGAGCGTGGCACGGGGGCAGCCTGAAGATTTATTCCAGAAACAGAGACTGATCCGCACTGTTTTAATGGATGAAAGATGCCTGTTGGCGCCGGCTGCGGAAGCTATTTTAAAACAAGTTAACCGCCTCGCCTGTTTTCTGAGAGCGCCCCCCCCCCCCCCCCCCCCATCTAAACACAATTCTTACCCTCCTGGATACCCGTGGGCTCCCTCCGTTTCCTTGAACCCCCCACCCCTGGATCTCCTGCCAGAGCGGTTCGTTAACGTCATATCAGGTAGCAGGGTGCCATTTCGTCTTTCTTAATTGGCTGAATCCTTACTTGCTAAAGTCAACAACAACAAAAAATAAAACCACACACACACACACACAAGGTTACATCTGGTGGAGGGGTTCCTGGTGCAGCCCGGCTGATCCTGCTGCAGGCAACAGAAGCCCCATTCTCCTCCGTTAGCCTCTCTACGTAGCGGGAGCACCGGCATCCCAAACGGAAGGGGGGGGGGGGTGAGGAAGGAGCTCGCCGGGTTCTGGGCCAGGAACGAGCCATAACATAGGCCCGGGGCCCTCACCGGCCTAGCCACCGGCACCAGCAAGAAGAGCCCACCGCTGTGACCGGCAAACGGTTCCCCCCCCGCATCAGGAATTTTGTTGCCCACTGGCACCAGTGATAGCTGGCGGCTTGTCTTGCCGTTTTTCAGAAGTAGGTGGCCATATTAGATTTTTGTGTCCTCCCCCCTCCGGAAACCTGGTAGTCACTGGTCAAGTCAGCCCTGCTTTATCTGGGCATTGATTTTCGGAAGCAGATAAAAGTGGCTCGCCCCCCGAGGTTGCGCGCAGGGAGCCAGCGACAGACTCGAGGATTAGAACTGAGACACGAGGGGATAAAGTGACTCACCTGATGTCGCATACAAAAGAGATGCCGGAAGAGCCAGGGATCAGAACTTTGGTATATCGAAATCACCCGACTGAGGTCCTTTATCCTTCTAGGTCTGCCTGTACGTGAGATTCAGGCTCTGTGAGAGCCTGGGATTGAAGTATTTTAATTCCTACAAACTCTTCAAAGTCTTTAATCCCCAGTTTTAAATCGAAGGACCGTCACTTTACGCTTCTAATTTCCTTCCTGGTTTTCATCTGCGTGTTTCCTTGGAGCAGAGCAGGGCCTGCACACCTTCCAGCCTGCTGCCCTGCTAATGATAGGCGCTCTGCACGCGTGCACGTATCTCTGTGTCTGTGTGTGGCGCGCGTGTCCGTGTGTGAATCTGTGCGTGTCCGCGCGTGCCTGCGCGCGGCCCTGTCTGCGCCTGCGCGGCCTGCGCGTCTTTGTCGGTATCTCCGTGTAACGGAGACACGTTGTGCCGGCAATCCAGTCTCATAACCTGCCCGTTCCCTTCGCCCTGTGCCACCTGCTCCCTCGGTCTTGTTCTGGTCCATCCTGCCCTGTTTTGTACATAAAACATCAGCGAGGATCAGCAGCCCTCCTTGGGGTAATTCTCCACATCATTCGGACTTCGGGTCACCATTTGGGGTTGTTTGGATGCTTTAAGAAAATGCATTCTTGAACGCCGGAGGGTCCCCTGGCCAGTGAGGACCGTATCGAGGCCGATGGTGATACCTTTATCCCAGCAGGCAATGATCCGCCCTATATTGAAGAAAGGGAGGCCGAATCGAGGGTCCTTGAGCGTTACCGCCCTGTGGCTAGCTTGCCTTTTTCTCGGTTAAACTTGTTGGAGAAGGCATTTCCTGACAGTTCCTGAACATTACACCCCTAGACAGTCCAACCTTCGGCGAGGCCGCAGTGCTGAGCCCGCCCTACTTTCCTTGGTGCATGGCACTTGATCGCTGGCAGATACAGGGATAGGGAAACCTTGCCAGTTAATTTAGACGTGTTAGACGCGATTAGCTTCTCACGCTTATTAGACAGGTTGAGAGCCTATTGCTGTCAGGGGAATGGTCTGGAATTGGTTTACATCACTTTTTTTTCCCAATGCAGCTTGTCGCGCCCACAGGGAGAACGCACGGGCCGGGTGCAGGAACATAAAAGCCGTTGCTCCAGATCCCTTTAACCACTGGGATCTCGATTCCACCGTGTCGGCATCCAATTCCGCCTCGAGGCCGATGGCATTCTTGCTTTGCTGGTGCGACCTCAGTCCAGGCTCAAGTAGTATCCCAACCGAACTGAAATGGCCACGGTTAATTCATGCAGTGGCAACTAGACGGCTTGATTACAGCGCTCAGTTAGGACTTTTACAAGACACCACAGGCAGGATATTTTCAGATGCTCAGGCTTGGCATCATGTAACTGCCCACCCCCTGGCTTCCAGTTGGCTTACGAGTTAAACTTAAGATCCCATTCGGTTTCTGCACAAATGCTGGAAGCAGTCTGGTCCTTTGCAGAGTGCTAGAAAGATCCAAAAAAAGATTTTGCTGTGTTAGGTTTTTTTTTTTTATTACGGCTGCAAGTCCCCTTCTTAAAAAAAAAAAAAAAAATCTCCTTTCTGATGACAATCAGCACAGCAGCACCTCCTGATGACAATTAGAGTATGGACAACTCCTTGCTGGCATCAGTGAAAGAGGCAGGAGGAGCACAATAGGGGAACACAATCGCTGAGTCCCATCCCCCTGACCCTCACCCAGAAACACCCCCAAGAAGCAAAAAAACAAACAAACCCCGTCACAGCCGAGAATCTTAAGGCAAACTTACTGGTAACTTTTGGCAAACACTGACGAAAACTGCAGAAACTGTGAAAGATAAAGGCACAGCCTAGGAAGCCTTGGACAAGAATGGCACAATAAATTAGATTTAATTACAGATAGCACAAAAAAGTCCCCAGGCCCTGTCCAGAGGCCAGGAAGAATCTACTTCCAGCTAGTAATCTGATGACTTCAAACTGTTAACCTTTGACTTATTACAAAGGCACTGAGCACATGTCCCTGTCAGGTCCTTGATTATGGAATGATGCAGTGGGGCCAATGCTATGAGCTCCCTGTAGATTCAGTTTCTAAGCAAAGGCATCCAGCTCTTACAGGGGATAAAGAAACCTCCTTGTAGATAAGCAGAGAGATACAGAGTCTGGCACCTCTAGGACTGGAGGGATCAGGGGATGGTATACAGAGCCTGTCACCTCTAGGACTGGAGGGATCAGGGGATGGGAGCAGGGATATAGAGCCTGTCGCCTCTAGGACTGGAGGGGTCAGGGGATGGGAGCAGGGATACAGAGCCTGTCGCCTCTAGGACTGGAGGGATCAGGGGATGGGAGCAGGGATACAGAGCCTGTCGCCTCTAGGACTGGAGGGGTCAGGGGACGGGAGCAGGGATACAGAGCCTGTCGCCTCTAGGACTGGAGGGATCAGGGGATGGGAGCAGGGATACAGAGCCCGTCGCCTCTAGGACTGGAGGGATCAGGGGATGGGAGCAGGGATACAGAGCCTGTCACCTCTAGGACTGGAGGGATCAGGGGATGGGAGCAGGGATACAGAGCCCGTCGCCTCTAGGACTGGAGGGATCAGGGGATGGGAGCAGGGATACAGAGCCCGTCACCTCTAGGACTGGAGGGATCAGGGGACGGGAGCAGGGATACAGAGCCCGTCACCTCTAGGACTGGAGGGATCAGGGGATGGGAGCTGGGATACAGAGCCTGTCACCTCTAGGACTGGAGGGATCAGGGGACGGGCGCAGGGATACAGAGCCTGTCACCTCTAGGACTGGAGGGATCAGGGGATGGGAGCAGGGATACGGAGCCTGTCACCTCTAGGACTGGAGGGATCAGAGGATGGGAGCAGGGATACAGAGCCTGTCACCTGTAGGACTGGAGGGATCAGGGGATGGGAGCAGGGATACAGAGCCTGGCACCTCTAGGACTGGAGGGCCCAGGGGACGGGAGCAGGGATACAGAGCCTGGCACCTCTAGGACTGGAGGGATCAGAGGATGGGAGCAGGGATACAGAGCCTGTCACCTGTAGGACTGGAGGGATCAGGGGATGGGAGCAGGGATACAGAGCCTGTCACCTCTAGGACTGGAGGGATCAGGGGATGGGAGCAGGGATACGGATCCTATCACCTCTAGGGCTGGAGGGATCAGAGGATGGGAGCAGGAATACAGAGCCTGTCACCTGTAGGACTGGAGGGATCAGGGGATGGGAGCAGGGATACAGAGCCTGTCACCTCTAGGACTGGAGGGATCAGGGGACGGGAGCAGGGATACAGAGCCCGTCACCTCTAGGACTGGAGGGATCAGGGGACGGGAGCAGGGATACAGAGCCCGTCACCTCTAGGACTGGAGGGATCAGGGGACGGGAGCAGGGATACAGAGCCCGTCACCTCTAGGACTGGAGGGATCAGGGGACGGGAGCAGGGATACAGAGCCCGTCGCCTCTAGGACTGGAGGGATCAGGGGACGGGAGCAGGGATACAGAGCCCGTCGCCTCTAGGACTGGAGGGATCAGAGGACGGGAGCAGGGATACAGAGCCTGGCACCTCTAGGACTGGAGGGATCAGGGGATGGGAGCAGGGATACAGAGCCTGTCACCTGTAGGACTGGAGGGATCAGGGGATGGGAGCAGGGATACGGAGCCTGTCACCTCTAGGACTGGAGGGATCAGGGGATGGGAGCAGGGATACGGAGCCTGTCACCTCTAGGACTGGAGGGATCAGGGGATGGGAGCAGGGATACAGAGCCCGTCACCTCTAGGACTGGAGGGATCAGGGGACGGGAGCAGGGGATACAGAGCCCGTCGCCTCTAGGACTGGAGGGATCAGGGGACGGGAGCAGGGATACCGAGCCTGTCGCCTCTAGGACTGGAGGGATCAGGGGACGGGAGCAGGGATACAGAGCCTGTCACCTCTAGGACTGGAGGATCAGGGGACGGAGCAGGGATACAGAGCCTGTCACCTCTAGGACTGGAGGGAGCAGGGGACGGGAGCAGGGATACAGAGCCTGTCGCCTCTAGGATATGTGGGCTCAGGGGACTGAGGGCTGATGCTCATGATTTTAGCTAATTTGCCTGTAAGCATACTTAAAGTGATTAGTTAGCAGTCAGCCTAGCAGAGGCTGCACTCTTCGCGTGGTTCATTCTTCGCACGGTGACATTTCTCTGGAGACGGAGACAAGGGGTTATTTCTTATAAGCAGCAGAAAGACGGAGGTTGAAACAGAGGTCAAACAGATAACAAGGTCCCAGGCTTTGAGGATGCGGTGGCGATTCTCTGGCTCTTGTAATTGGGTATTCAGCCCGTGTTCCCTCCCTCGGCAGAGAGCTAGCGAGAATTTATTTTCGAATCGATGGGGGAGGTTATTAATTTTGGGAGAAGGGCTGCTGGTGGCCTTGGAAGGTATTGATTGGCCCGGCCGCCGCCGTGCATCCCATCAGGATGGATTTTTTTTTATGTCAGGCCATCGATTCACCACTGTCCCATAATTTTCTGCCCAGGCCGGACCTCATTAGAAGAAAAGCGCCTGAGATTGTGAGAGTGTGAAAGGCACAAACTCCCCTCCTGCGCCTTCTCCCTCCCCGCTCCCAGATGCGCCCGTATATTAAAATGTTCCAGCGCACGCTTCAGCTGTCAAGATATATATATATAGCGTAAGCTCAGCAGGGAAGGGACCTGCCAGACTCCTGCTCCTCCATGGCCGCAGAACGTCCACGTTCAGTCCTCCATTCCCTTCATGGTGTTAGGGGTCACTCTCCCCTCTGACCCAGTGTCCCAGCATGGTGTTAGGGGTCACTCCTCCCTCTGACCCAGTGTCCCAGCATGGTGTTAAGGGTCACTCCTCCCTCTGACCCAGTGTCCCAGCATGGTGTTAGGGGTCACTCCTCCCTCTGACCCAGTGTCCCAGCATGGTGTTAGGGGTCACTCCTCCCTCTGACCCAGTGTCCCAGCATGGTGTTAAGGGTCACTCCTCCCTCTGACCCAGTGTCCCAGCATGGTGTTAGGGGTCACTCCTCCCTCTGACCCAGTGTCCCAGCATGGTGTTAAGGGTCACTCCTCCCTCTGACCCAGTTTCCCAGCATGGTGTTAGGGGTCACTCCTCCCTCTGACCCAGTGTCCCAGCATGGTGTTAGGGGTCACTCCTCCCTCTGACCCAGTGTCCCAGCATGGTGTTAAGGGTCACTCCTCCCTCTGACCCAGTGTCCCAGCATGGTGTTAGGGGTCACGACACTCTCCCCTCTGACCCAGTGTCCCCAGCATGGTGTTAAGGGTCACTCCTCCCTCTGACCCAGTGTCCCAGCATGGTGTTAGGGGTCACTCCTCCCTCTGACCCAGTGTCCCAGCATGGTGTTAGGGGTCACTCCTCCCTCTGACCCAGTGACCCAGCATGGTGTTAGGGGTCACTCTCCCCTCTGACCCAGTGTCCCTGCCTGGTGTTAGGGGTCCCTCTCCCCTCTCACCCAGTGTCCCAGCATGGTGTTAGGGGTCACTCTCCCCTCTGACCCAGTGTCCCAGCATGGTGTTAGGGGTCACTCTCCCCTCTGACCCAGTGTCCCTGCCTGGTGTTAGGGGTCCCCCTCCCCTCTCACCCAGTGTCCCAGCATGGTGTTAGGGGTCACTCTCCCCTCTGACCCAGTGTCCCAGCATGGTGTTAGGGGACCCGCTCCCCTCTGACCCAGTGTCCCAGCATGGTGTTAGGGGTCACTCCTTCCTCTGACCCAGTGTCCCAGCATGGTGTTAGGGGTCACTCTCCCCTCTGACCCAGTGTCCCTGCCTGGTGTTAGGGGACCCTCTCCCCCCTGACCCAGTGTCCCAGCATGGTGTTAGGGGTCACTCCTCCCTCTGACCCAGTGTCCCTGCCTGGTGTTAGGGGACCCTCTCCCCCCTGACCCAGTGTCCCAGCATGGTGTTAGGGGTCACTCCTCCCTCTGACCCAGTGTCCCAGCATGGTGTTAGGGGACCCGCTCCCCTCTGACCCAGTGTCCCAGCATGGTGTTAGGGGTCACTCCTTCCTCTGACCCAGTGTCCCAGCATGGTGTTAGGGGTCACTCTCCCCTCTGACCCAGTGTCCCTGCCTGGTGTTAGGGGACCCTCTCCCCCCTGACCCAGTGTCCCAGCATGGTGTTAGGGGTCCCTCCTCCCTCTGACCCAGTGTCCCAGCATGGTGTTAGGGGACCCGCTCCCCTCTGACCCAGTGTCCCAGCATGGTGTTAGGGGTCACTCCTCCCTCTGACCCAGTGTCCCTGCCTGGTGTTAGGGGACCCTCTCCCCTCTGACCCAGTGTCCCTGCCTGGTGTTAGGGGACCCGCTCCCCTCTGACCCAGTGTCCCTGCCTGGTGTTAGGGGTCACTCCTTTTTCTGATCCAGCATGTATCCAGTTCCTCAGTATTTCCTTTCACTTGCATTTTTCTGTGCAGGGGTTCTCCTACAGTTTCCATTTTCCAGGATGTAATTAGAGGTTAATGAGCGAGCAGTACTTACACTATTACTGAGAATTACTTTCTGGTAGATGAGGCAATATACATTGCAGGAGTGCAGGAGAAGGGCAATCGATGCGACCCGCTGGCAGCTGCATTCCTGTGGGATCCAGGCTGTCCCTGTCAGCTCAGAAGAGTCTCAGAGAGTGGGAGCAGACGTTGAGAGCTGTGGGGGTGCAGGCCAGGGAGATGACCCCTTGAGTAGTGTTCAAAGGGCCTTGAGAACCCCATTAGGCCGGGGTATCATTGTGGATACTTTGGGGTGTACCACAAATTAGTTTTGTGAATTTGTCATTGGTGAACCTTTTAGGATTTCCAGATTATAATCTTTCACTTATCCACAGGACAAGTACAGCACAGGCAGCATCAGTGCAAGCTTCACACACACACACACACACACAGCCTCAGCACAGGACAGGGACAGCACAGGCAGCAGTGCAAGCTTCACACACACACACACACACACACACACTCACACTGCCACAGGACAGGGACAGCACAGGCAGCAGCAGTGCAAGCTTCTCACACACACATACACACTCACACTGCCTCAGCACAGGACAGGGACAGCACAGGCAGCAGCAGTGCAAGCTTCACACACACACACACACACACACTGCCTCAGCACAGGACAGGGACAGCACAGACAGTAGCACTGCAAGCTTCCCTCACACACACACACACACACACAGCCCCAGCACAGGACAGGGACAGCACAGGCAGCAGCAGTGCAAGCTGCACACACACACACACACACACACACACACACACACTGCCTCAGCACAGGACAGGGACAGCACAGGCAGCAGCAGTGCAAGCTTCACACACACACACACACACACACACAGCCTCAGCACAGGTCAGGGACAGCACAGGCAGCAGCAGTGCAAGCTTCTCACACACACACACACACACACACAGCCTCAGCACAGGTCAGGGACAGCACAGGCAGCAGCAGTGCAAGCTTCTCACACACACACACACACACACACACACACACACACTCTGCCTCAGCACAGGACAGGGACAGCACAGGCAGCAGCAGTGCAAGCTTCAACACACAGAAAACATATTTTATCTTCTGCACTGATTGGGTTGAACTTATTTCTCCTCAGTTGTCTGTCTGCTAATGATTTTTCATGTGATGTGCTAGCATTCTTTCCCCTCTGCTGGATCACCAGTGAAGCCTCTGTGAGGCGTGTGGGTGTGTGGCCTCTGCCAGGTCAGAAATGGAAGCTTTCTGCCCTGGCTCCGTCTCAGTCAGCTTCCTCCATAGCCTTCCTTGTCTCTCCTTAAACCCTTCCCATCTGGCGCTCATCAGCAAGCTATTGTGCCTTCCCTCTCTTCATCCCCCTCCTGCCTGGTTCTCATCAGGAAACCATCATGCACAGTCCCTCTTCTTAACCCTCCTAGTCTTGGTTTTATCAGGAAGCCACCACGTAAGGTCTCTAATCTCACTGCTGTAGGTTGAGGCCTGCAGTATTCCCCTCTCCATATCCATAAAAAAAAAAAAAAAATTCCCTTTCCATCCCCTTCAGAGCAGGCTGAGAACGGCAGCAGCTGCAAAGCGATACCTTCCTCAACATTAACAGCCAGAGCAGACATCCCTATCTAATCCTCATGTATTTCTGTCGCCTTCACCTCGAATCCACAGGGTGAAGCAAGTCGCTTCAGTATCTCAAACCCGGTTTTCACGGGGCGCGCATCGCCGTGCGGAAAGTCCCTGGTTTCATCCCCTCTCTGTGGGGTTTTGAGAGAGGAGTTATCCATGGGTGAGCGGCCAGAGCAAGCCTCTCTCTTCCCAGGTCACTATCCTTTTTCAAGTGAAGGGAGTGGAGAGGGGGGAAGTGTGGGGGGTGGTGGGCCTGGAATCGGCGCCAGTTCTTCCATTAAGCAAACATAGGGCGGTAGGGCCAAATTTTGGGTGGAGGGCAGGGGACCCTGGAAGCCTCCCACGTTTCAGGCAGTGCTAGCCCAGGACTGAAGGGAAGGGAGGATGTGGGGGGGAGGAGACGGAGAAGCAGCTAGGTGGGTGAGAGGGAACTGTGGAGAGAGGGAGAGAGAGGACTCTGGGCAGGTAGCGGGGTGGAAGCTGATATTGCCCCATGTGCTGAGCATGGCGTGAAGGTGAGAAGGAAGATGCTGGACAGAGTGACAGGCGGAGGGATGGAGGACTTGGTGGTAGAGGGTGAGAGGAGAGTGAAAGGTGGATGCTGAGCTGGGGGAGGGCAGGGCTGTGCGACAGCAGGAGAGTAAGGGGAGGCGGCAAGACAGAGGTAAAAGTTAGCCAAAGGGTGCCAGAGCTGAGGGCGGGTGCCAGCTAGCAGATTGCTCTCTCTGCAGGAGTCCAGGCAGCTTCCTCAGCCTGCCGGGATAACCAGGTCTGTGGTAATTTGTCTCTGACAGACACCGGTCCAGTCTCTGTCTGGAGAGCTTGGGAGAGGGGGAGGACTTCAGTATTTACAGCCCGCTGCTCGGGGAAACCTATCAGGCTGTGGCACGGCAGTCAGGTACAAGATAAATCCTCAGTCACAGCAGATAAGATAATGTCCCAGGGGCCACTTTATGATCTGCTTTCCTTGCCCACCACTGTGCTCTCATCTGTCTCCATGGACAGCGCTGGTACAGTGCAGGATAAGCATCCATCTCACTCCTGCCTGCATCTTTCTCTGCTGTTCCAGTACTGAGACCCTCACACACAGCTCTGCCAATGCACCTCACTCCTGCCCTGCAGCACCCCCTGCTATTCCAGTACTGAGACCCTCACACACAGCTCTGCCAATGCACCTCACTCCTGCCCTGCAGCACCCCCTGCTATTCCAGTGCTGAGACCCTCACACACAGCTCTGCCAATGCATCTCACTCCTACCCTGCAGCACCTCCTGCTATTCCAGTACTGAGACCCTCACATACAGCTCTGTCAATGCACCTCACTCCTGCCCTGCAGCACCCCCTGCTATTCCAGTGCTGAGACCCTCACACACAGCTCTGCCAATGCATCTCACTCCTACCCTGCAGCACCTCCTGCTATTCCAGTACTGAGACCCTCACATACAGCTCTGTCAATGCACCTCACTCCTGCCCTGCAGCACCCCCTGCTATTCCAGTACTGAGACCCTCACGCACAGCTCTGTCAATGCACCTCACTCCTGCCCTGCAGCACCTCCTGCTATTCCAGTACTGAGACCCTCACACACATAGCTCTGCCAATGCACCTCACTCCTGCCCTGCAGCACCTCCTGCTATTCCAGTACTGAGACCCTCACACACAGCTCTGCCAATGCACCTCACCCCTGCCCTGCAGCACCCCCTGCTATTCCAGTACTGAGACCCTCACGCACAGCTCTGCCAATGCACCTCACTCCTGCCCTGCAGCACCCACTGCTATTCCAGTACTGAGACCCTCACACACAGCTCTGCCAATGCACCTCACTCCTGCCCTGCAGCACCTCCTGCTATTCCAGTACTGAGACCCTCACACACAGCTCTGTCAATGCACCTCACTCCTGCCCTGCAGCACCCCCTGCTATTCCAGTACTCAGACCCTCACACACAGCTCTGCCAATGCACCTCACTCCTACCCTGCAGCACCCCCTGCTATTCCAATACTGAGACCCTCACACACAGCTCTGCCAATGCACCTCACTCCTGCCCTGCAGCCCCTCCTGCTATTCCAGTACTGAGACTCTCACACACAGCTCTGCCAATGCACCTCACTCCTGCCCTGCAGCACCTCCTGCTATTCCAGTACTGAGATCCACACACACAGCTCTGCCAATGCACCTCACTCCTGCCCTGCAGCACCTCCTGCTATTCCAGTACTGAGACCCTCACACACAGCTCTGCCAATGCACCTCACTCCTGCCCTGCAGCACCCCATGCTATTCCAGTACTGAGACCCTCACACACACACAACTCTGCCAATGCACCTCACTCCTGGCCTGCAGCATCTCCTGCTATTCCAGTACTGAGACCCTCACACACACACAACTCTGCCAATGCACCTCACTCCTACCGTTTAATACAAATGGGGTGAGAGATTCCCTTAAAGAATACCCAAGTGAAGTTTATAATAAAATATGTAGTGCTGCAGCATTAAAGGCCACCAGCTGGCCCTGTGTCATCCTGGACAAGCTTTAGTTGGTCTGGTAGTCCCTCATAGGCTGTGTAGGACCAGCTGCCTGACTTTTCTTACTCAGATTAAGTACAGCTCCATAGCTGCATAGTGGGAGCCCGGACCTGCTCAGCCTGCTTTAATGATCAGGTGCTATATGGTAAATCAGACCTAAATCTTGAATATGATATTATGTATTAAACGCCTAAGATTATGCACATCACTGGAACTTTGGGGTGGCTTGGAGATTATACAGTTGTATGGACCTGTTGCCCACCCCACCCCCCGGAACAACGTTTCCTTGTGCTTTGTTCTGGTCTCTGTCTCTATCCTCTTTGTCTCTGTCTGTCTCATTAAAGTTTTATATTACATATTGCTTCAGTGATTTGTTTAGAATTAACAGTTCAGAATATGCCATTATTCCTGGTTCCCCTGCCACTCACAGGCACTGTGATATCAATCTATCCCCGGGATCTCCTACCACTCCCAGACACTGCAATGTCAATCTATCCCTGGGAATCCTCTGCCACTCCCAGGCAGTGCAATGTCACACTATCCCTGGGATCTCCTGCCACTCCCAGGCACTGCCATGTCACACTATCTCCGGGATCCCTTGCCACTCCCAGGCACTGCACTGTCACACTATCCCTGGGATCCCTTGCCACTCCCAGGCACTGCAATGTCACACTATCCCTGGGATCCCCTGCCACTCCCAGGCACTGCAAAGTCATACTATCTCCGGGATCCTCTGCCACTCCCAGGCACTGCACTGTCACACTATCTCTGGGATCTCCTGCCACTCCCAGGCACTGCAAAGTCACACTATCCCCGGGATCCCTTGCCACTCCCAGGCACTGCACTGTCACACTATCTCTGGGATCTCCTGCCACTCCCAGGCACTGCAAAGTCACACTATCCCCGGGATCTCCTGCCACTCCCAGGCACTGCAAAGTCACACTATCCCCGGGATCCCCTGCCACTCCCAGGCACTGCAAAGTCACACTATCCCCGGGATCTCCTGCCACTCCCAGGCACTGCAAAGTCACACTATCCCCGGGATCCCCTGCCACTCCCAGGCACTGCAATGTCACACTATCCCCGGGATCCCCTGCCACTCCCTGGCACTGCCATGTCACACTATCTCCGGGATCCCCTGCCGCTCCCAGGCACTGCAATGTCACACTATCCCCGGGATCCCCTGCCACTCCCAGGCACTGCAAAGTCACACTATCCCCGGGATCCCCTGCCGCTCCCAGGCACTGCAATGTCACACTATCCCCGGGATCCCCTGCCACTCCCAGGCACTGCAATGTCACACTATCCCCGGGATCTCCTGCCATTCCCAGGCACTGCAATGTCACACTATCCCCGGGATCCCCTGCCACTCCCTGGCACTGCCATGTCACACTATCTCCGGGATCCCCTGCCGCTCCCAGGCACTGCAATGTCACACTATCCCTGGGATCCCCTGCCACTCCCAGGCACTGCAATGTCACACTATTCCCGGGATCCCCTGCCACTCCCAGGCACTGCAATGTCACACTATCCGCGGGATCCCCTGCCACTCCCAGGCACTGCAATGTCACACTATCCCCGGGATCCCCTGCCACTCCCAGGCACTGCAATGTCACACTATCCGCGGGATCCCCTGCCACTCCCAGGCACTGCAATGTCACACTATCCCCGGGATCCCCTGCCACTCCCAGGCACTGCAATGTCACACTATCCCCGGGATCTCCTGCCACTCCCAGGCACTGCAAAGTCACACTATCCCCGGGATCCCCTGCCACTCCCAGGCACTGCAATGTCACACTATTCCCGGGATCCCCTGCCACTCCCAGGCACTGCAATGTCACACTATCCGCGGGATCCCCTGCCACTCCCAGGCACTGCAATGTCACACTATCCCCGGGATCCCCTACCACTCCCAGGCACTGCAAAGTCACACTATCCCCGGGATCTCCTGCCACTCCCAGGCACTGCAAAGTCACACTATCCCCGGGATCCCCTGCCACTCCCAGGCACTGCAATGTCACACTATCCCCGGGATCCCCTGCCACTCCCTGGCACTGCCATGTCACACTATCTCCGGGATCCCCTGCCGCTCCCAGGCACTGCAATGTCACACTATCCCCGGGATCCCCTGCCACTCCCAGGCACTGCAAAGTCACACTATCCCCGGGATCCCCTGCCGCTCCCAGGCACTGCAATGTCACACTATCCCCGGGATCCCCTGCCACTCCCAGGCACTGCAATGTCACACTATCCCCGGGATCTCCTGCCATTCCCAGGCACTGCAATGTCACACTATCCCCGGGATCCCCTGCCACTCCCTGGCACTGCCATGTCACACTATCTCCGGGATCCCCTGCCGCTCCCAGGCACTGCAATGTCACACTATCCCTGGGATCCCCTGCCACTCCCAGGCACTGCAATGTCACACTATTCCCGGGATCCCCTGCCACTCCCAGGCACTGCAATGTCACACTATCCGCGGGATCCCCTGCCACTCCCAGGCACTGCAATGTCACACTATCCCCGGGATCCCCTGCCACTCCCAGGCACTGCAATGTCACACTATCCCCGGGATCACCTGCCACTCCCAGGCACTGCAATGTCATACTATCCCTGGGATCCCCTGCCACTCCCAGGCACTGCAATGTCACACCATCCCCGGGATCACCTGCCACTCCCAGGCACTGCAATGTCACACTATCCCTGAAGCATTTGCAGTAAAGGACAGAGAGGGGCAGAGGGGAGGGAAAATGAGTGTCCATTAGAAATGTGAAAAGAGGGGAGAGAGGACAGGGAAGGGGCAGATGACGATAGGGCACGTGGGGCACATGACGGTGGCGGAAAAGTGATAGGGGCAGGCCGCTCTACCCCTTGTACGGAGATCACAAACCTTTGGCAGCCAGCCTCTAAAATTAAATTCCTGCACGTCTGGCTGGAGCAAGTTATGCCGGGAGCTGGGAACGGAGAGCGCCGTAAAAATGTTAGAAAAAGGGGTGGATTTATGTCCTGGCTGCTCAGAGGAGGAGAGGATAAAATATGTATCAGACAGCTGTCAGATCCAAGAGCTGTAAATTAACTCCGCTTCTCCGCTCGAGATGCCCCGACCTGCAGAATGCTAAAACCACTTTAATGAGACACTGGAAGGTGGCCAGGAGCCCACTAATTATTAATATATCAGCCAGATTTATAGGAACCAAATGGAGGGGTCGGGCTGGCCTCGGTGATTAATTCCCTCCCCTCCCCCCAATAAAAAAAAAAAAGCTCTTTGGGGGCCATGAAGCATTCCCACAGGGATTCGCTCCGAAGGGGAGATGTGGGACAGGCAGACCAGGGAAAGGGTTAAGGATGTAGGAGGCAGATCATCCATGCTGTGTGCTCGTTGACGCTGCTGTCTAATGAGAGAGGAGGAGGGATTATTGTACAGAGGCTGAGGATCATCAGTGCTGTGTGCTCGTTGATGCTGTTGTGTAATGTGATAAGAGGAGGAGGATTATGGAGGGGATGAGGATCATCAGTGCTGTGTGCCCCTTCAGTGCTGCTGTATTCATGAGAGGAGGAGGAAGAATTAATGTGGAGGGGGGTCTAAGGATCATTGATGCTGTGTGCTCCTCACTGCTGATGTGAGAGAGGCAAGATTATTGTGGAGGGGGATGAGGATTATCGATGCTGTGTGCCCTTTGGTGCTGCTGTATAATGTGAAAGAGAAGGAGAGATTATTGTGGAGTGGGCTAAGGATCATCAATGCTGTGTGCCCGCTCAGTGCTGCTGTATAATGAGTGAGGAGGAGGGAGTATTATGGAGGGGATGAGGATCATCAGTGCTGTGTGCCCGCTCAGTGCTGCTGTAGAATGTGAGGAGGAGGAGGAGGGAGTAATATGGAGGGGATGAGGATCATCAGTGCTGTGTGCCCGCTCAGTGCTGCTGTAGAATGTGAGGAGGAGGAGGAGGGAGTAATATGGAGGGGATGAGGATCATCAATGCTGTGTGCCCGCTCAGTGCTGCTGTAGTATGTGAGAGAGGACGAGGAGGAGGAGGAGGGATTATTGTGGAGGGGATGAGGGTCATCAGTGCTGTGTGCCCGCTCAGTGCTGCTGTATAATGAGTGAGGAGGAGGGAGTATTATGGAGGGGATGAGGATCATCAGTGCTGTGTGCCTGCTCAGTGCTGCTGTAGAATGTGAGGAGGAGGAGGAGGAGGGAGTAATATGGAGGGGATGAGGATCATCAATGCTGTATGCCCGCTCAGTGCTGCTGTATAATGAGCGAGGAGGAGGGAGTATCATGGAGGGGATGAGGATCATTAGTGCTGTGTGCCCCCTGAGTGCTGCTGTAGTATGTGAGAGAGGACGAAGAGGAGGAGGAGGGATTATTGTGGAGGGGATGAGGGTCATCAGTGCTGTGTGCCCGCTCAGTGCTGCTGTATAATGAGTGAGGAGGAGGGAGTATTATGGAGGGGATGAGGATCATCAGTGCTGTGTGCCTGCTCAGTACTGCTGTAGAATGTGAGGAGGAGGAGGAGGGAGTAATATGGAGGGGATGAGGATCATCAATGCTGTGTGCCTGCTCAGTGCTGCTGTATAATGAGCGAGGAGGAGGGAGTATCATGTAGGGGATGAGGATCATCAGTGCTGTGTGCCCCCTGAGTGCTGCTGTATAATGAGCGAGGAGGAGGGAGTACCATGGAGGGGATGAGGATCATCAGGGCGGTGTGCCCCCTCAGTGCTGTTGTATGATAAAAGGCGGTATTATAGTGGAGGGGTTGAAGATCATCGATGCCGTGTGCTCCTCAGGGCTGCTGTTTATAGTGTGAGAGAGCCTGAGGATCATCGATGCTGTGTGTGGTGAGAGAGGCAGAGTGAATTGCTGTGCTATGAATTGATAGCGGTTTATTAAAGCTCCGCGCTCCCAGCGTGATCCTGATTTATGAGACCTTCGCAGAAAGCCGCTCTTGGCTAAATTGTTTCCTCTCGGTTAATGGGATTAGTGCTCCAGCTTTTCATATTTTTTTTTGTTTTGTTTCTAAGCTGGGATTTCTCGTGATATGTGGTGAAAGCAAGGGTAGAGCAGGAGATAGGGCTGGGGGGGGGGAGATGGGGAGAGAGGGTGGATAGGCGGGGAGCCGCCTCCCACCACTCCCCCCCCCCCCCCTCCTCAGAGATCCCCGATGCTTGTCCCAGGCTTTCCTGGATTCAGGGACTGAGCTTCTGGGGGCTGTTCCTGTACAATAAGGACAGGGACTGAGTCCCTGGGAGCTCCTGCTGTACGAGAAGCACAAGGCACTGGGAAGTTCAAGCTGATTAGTGTTTGCCGGTAGAAATATTTCTGGCCGTCGCTGTGCTTTGCAGACTTGATCTCCCTGGCGACTCGGGATGCGTCTTCCTGCTGCTGGGAGCTGTCAGGGCTTGGACTGGGATTAATCACAGCTCTCAGCAGACTTGCTGAGCTGCAGAAATGAGAGGCCACGGAAGAGGTCAGAGGCCTTTAATCAGAGTCCACGTGAAAAACATTGTTTCTGTTTACTGCATTCTGCCATTCCAGTGCTGACGCCCCCAGGCCCCTCCGTTCCGCCAAAGCACCTCAGTCCTGCCCTGCAGCACCAACTACTGACACCACCATCCACAGCTCCCAGAGCTTCACCGCAGCCCTGCCCTGCAAACGGCTCTGCAAATGCACCTCAGTCCTACTCTGTAGCTACCCCTGCTATTCCAGTACTGAGACCCTCACACACAGCTCTGCCAATGCATCTCACTCCTACCCTGCAGCACCTCCTGCTATTCCAGTACTGAGACCCTCACACACACACAGCTCTGCCAATGCTCCTCACTCCTGCCCTGCAGCACCCCCTGCTATTCCAGTACTGAGACCCTCACACACAGCTCTGCCAATGCTCCTCACTCCTGCCCTGCAGCACCCCCTGCTATTCCAGTACTGAGACCCTCACACACAGCTCTGCCAATGCACCTCACTCCTGCCGTGCACCACCCCCCTGCTATTCCAGTACTGAGACCCTCACACACACAGCTCTGCCAATGCTTCTCACTCCTGCCCTGCAGCACCCCCTGCTATTCCAGTACTGAGACCCTCACACACAGCTCTGCCAATGCACCTCACTCCTGCCCTGCAGCACCCCCTACTATTCCAGTACTGAGACCCGCACACACAGCTCTGCCAATGCACCTCACTCCTGCCCTGCAGCACCCCCTGCTATTCCAGTACTGAGACCCTCACACACAGCTCTGCCAATGCACCTCACTCCTGCCCTGCAGCACCCCCTGCTATTCCAGTACTGAGACCCTCACTCACAGCTCTACCAATGCACCTCACTCCTGCCCTGCAGCACCTCCTGCTATTCCAGTACTGAGACCCTCACACACAGCTCTACCAATGCTCCTCACTCCTGCCCTGCAGCACCCCCTGCTATTCCAGTACTGAGACCCTCACACACAGCTCTACCAATGCTCCTCACTCCTGCCCTGCAGCACCTCCTGCTATTCCAGTACTGAGACCCTCACACACAGCTCTGCCAATGCACCTCACTCCTGCCCTGCAGCACCCCCTGCTATTCCAGTACTGAGACCCTCACACACAGCTCTACCAATGCACCTCACTCCTGCCCTGCAGCACCCCCTGCTATCCCAGTACTGAGACCCTCACACACAGCTCTGCCAATGCACCTCACTCCTGCCCTGCAGCACCTCCTGCTATTCCAGTACTGAGACCCTCACACACAGCTCTACCAATGCACCTCACTCCTGCCCTGCAGCACCCCCTGCTATTCCAGTACTGAGACCCTCACACACAGCTCTGCCAATGCACCTCACTCCTGCCCTGCAGCACCTCCTGTTATTCCACTACTGAGACCCTCACACACAGCTCTGCCAATGCACTTCACTCCTGCCCTGCAGCACCCCCTGCTATTCCAGTACTGAGACCCTCACACACAGCTCTGCCAATGCACCTCACTCCTGCCCTGCAGCACCTCCTGTTATTCCACTACTGACACCACCATCCACAGCTCTCAGATCTTCACCTCAGTCCTGCCCTGCAAACGCTCTGCAAATGCACTTCAGTCGTGCCCCTTTTCTTCCAGTGCTGAGAGCCTCACTAGAGTCCCACTCAGCTCTCTTTCAGTGAGTCCATCCCAGGTCACTGTAGACAGCAGCCCCTGGTCACAATCTGAATAGGTTTTGTTTGGGGGCTGCCAAAGCAAGGCAGTCTCTATGGAGTCTCAGATCTGCTTAAAACGTTAAGGGTGGCGACCCTGACGTGCCAGGTCACCTTGTGGCTACTTCTCCCTTCCTATTGATGCTTTCATGGCTGCTAATGGATTTCCATTTTGAGAGGAAATAAATTAAGTTGCTTAAAGGCACCATAAACTGGAAGTCCTTATAGTGATCAGGATTTACTGTATTGCACTTTACAAAAGTCAGGAAAGAAGTAGAGGGAACAGAGGAGACTGTGTCACTCTTCCTATGAAGAAAGAGAATATATATGCTACCTCTGCTGTGCTTCTTTTGTGTGGGGACAGAGTGTGCATATGTGCCACGTTGTACCTGTCCTGTGGTGGGGGAGAGAGAGTGCATGTGTGTGTATGTGTGTATGTACACTGCCCGGCTGCACCTGTCCTGTGGTGGGGGAGAGAGAGTGCATGTGTGTGTATGTGTGTATGTACACTGCCCGCGCTGTACTTGTTCTGTGGTGGGGGAGAGAGAGTGCATGTGTGTGTATGTGTGTATGTACACTGCCCGGCTGCACCTGTCCTGTGGTGGGGGAGAGAGAGTGCATGTGTGTGTATGTGTGTATGTACACTGCCCGGCTGCACCTGTCCTGTGGTGGGGGAGAGAGAGTGCATGTGTGTGTATGTGTGTATGTACACTGCCCGGCTGCACCTGTTCTGTGGTGGGGGAGAGAGAGTGCATGTGTGTGTATGTGTGTATGTACACTGCCCGGCTGCACCTGTCCTGTGGTGGGGGAAAGAGAGTGCATGTGTGTGTATGTGTGTATGTACACTGCCCGGCTGCACCTGTCCTGTGGTGGGGGAGAGAGAGTGCATGTGTGTGTATGTGTGTATGTACACTGCCCGTGCTGCACCTGTCCTGTGGTGGGGGAGAGAGAGTGCATGTATGTGTGTGTGTATGTACACTGCCCCGGCTGCACCTGTTCTGTGGTGGGGGAGAGAGAGTGCATGTGTGTGTATGTACACTGCCCGTGCTGCACCTGTCCTGTGGTGGGGGAGAGAGAGTGCATGTGTGTGTGTGTATGTACACTGCCCGCGCTGTACCTGTCCTGTGGTGGGGGAGAGAGAGTGCATGTGTGTATGTGTGTATGTACACTGCCCGGCTGCACCTGTTCTGTGGTGGGGGAGAGAGAGTGCATGTGTGTGTATGTGTGTATGTACACTGCCCGGCTGCACCTGTCCTGTGGTGGGGGAGAGAGAGTGCATGTGTGTGTATGTACACTGCCCGTGCTGCACCTGTCCTGTGGTGGGGGAGAGAGAGTGCATGTGTGTGTATGTGTGTATGTACACTGCCCGGCTGCACCTGTTCTGGGGTGGGGGAGAGAGAGTGCATGTGTGTGTATGTACACTGCCCGTGCTGCACCTGTCCTGTGGTGGGGGAGAGAGAGTGCATGTGTGTGTATGTGTGTATGTACACTGCCCGTGCTGCACCTGTCCTGTGGTGGGGGAGAGAGAGTGCATGTGTGTTTATGTGTGTATGTACACTGCCCGGCTGTACCTGTCCTGTGGTGGGGGAGAGAGAGTGCATGTGTGTGTATGTGTGTATGTACACTGCCCGGCTGTACCTGTCCTGTGGTGGGGGAGAGAGAGTGCATGTGTGTGTATGTACACTGCCCGTGCTGCACCTGTCCTGTGGTGGGGGAGAGAGAGTGCATGTGTGTGTATGTGTGTATGTACACTGCCCGGCTGCACCTGTTCTGTGGTGGGGGAGAGAGAGTGCATGTGTGTGTGTGTGTGTATGTACACTGCCCGGCTGCACCTGTCCTGTGGTGGGGGAGAGAGAGTGCATGTGTGTGTATGTGTGTATGTACACTGCCCGCGCTGTACCTGTTCTGTGGTGGGGGAGAGAGAGTGCATGTGTGTGTATGTACACTGCCCGGCTGTACCTGTCCTGTGGTGGGGGATAGAGAGTGCATGTGTGTGTATGTGTGTGTATGTACACTGCCCGGCTGTACCTGTCCTGTGGTGGGGGAGAGAGAGTGCATGTATGTGTATGTGTGTATGTACACTGCCCGGCTGTACCTGTCCTGTGGTGGGGGAGAGAGAGTGCATGTGTGTAGGTACACTGCCCGGCTGTACCTGTCCTGTGGTGGGGGAGAGAGAGTGCATGTGTGTGTATGTGTGTATGTACACTGCCCGCGCTGTACCTGTTCTGTGGTGGGGGAGAGAGAGTGCATGTGTGTGTATGTGTGTATGTACACTGCCCGGCTGTACCTGTCCTGTGGTGGGGGAGAGAGAGTGCATGTGTGTGTATGTGTGTGTATGTACACTGCCCGGCTGTACCTGTCCTGTGGTGGGGGAGAGAGAGTGCATGTATGTGTATGTGTGTATGTACACTGCCCGGCTGTACCTGTCCTGTGGTGGGGGAGAGAGAGTGCATGTGTGTATGTACACTGCCCGGCTGTACCTGTCCTGTGGTGGGGGAGAGAGAGTGCATGTGTGTGTATGTGTGTATGTACACTGCCCGCACTGTACCTGTCCTGTGGTGGGGGAGAGAGAGTGCATGTGTGTGTATGTGTGTATGTACACTGCCCGGCTGTACCTGTCCTGTGGTGGGGGAGAGAGAGTGCATGTGTGTGTATGTGTGTGTATGTACACTGCCCGGCTGTACCTGTCCTGTGGTGGGGGAGAGAGAGTGCATATGGTCATCTTGAAAATTGAACACCCCACCTTTATAAGCCATGTACTCTGCAGTTTCTGACTGTTTGATTATACACTTATTAGGAACCTGGATTGTACAAGTTAAAGTTTTAGGCTCTCTTATTTCCTTTCTTTCTTTATCTGTTTTTTGTAAAAAATTAGTTTATTTATTTTTGAGCAGGGATTATGATGGTTTATTGTATTTTTTTTTCTGTACTTTTCTTTAACTTTTTGCTGATTTATTTTTAATTTTTTATTATATTTTATTTAATTTATCTTTTGGTTAACTTGATCTATATAATTGATTCTTGTAAACCGTCTTGATCAAACTAGTTTGAAAAGACGGTATAGAAATATTTTTAAATAAATAAATAAATGTGTATGTGTGTATGTACACTGCCCGCACTGTACCTGTTCTGTGGTGGGGGAGAGAGAGTGCATGTGTGTGTATGTGTGTATGTACACTGCCCGGCTGTACCTGTCCTGTGGTGGGGGAGAGAGAGTGCATGTGTGTGTATGTGTGTGTATGTACACTGCCCGGCTGTACCTGTCCTGTGGTGGGGGAGAGAGAGTGCATGTGTGTGTATGTGTGTATGTACACTGCCCGGCTGTACCTGTCCTGTGGTGTGGGAGAGAGAGTGCATGTGTGTGTATGTGTGTATGTACACTGCCCGCACTGTACCTGTCCTGTGGTGGGGGAGAGAGAGTGCATGTGTGTGTATGTGTGTATGTACACTGCCCGGCTGTACCTGTCCTGTGGTGGGGGAGAGAGAGTGCATGTGTGTGTATGTGTGTATGTACACTGCTCATGCTGTACCTGTCCTGTGGTGGGGGAGAGAGAGTGCGTGTGTATGTGTGTGTGTGTATGTACACTGCCCGGCTGTACCTGTCCTGTGGTGGGGGAGAGAGAGTGCATGTGTGTGTATGTGTGTGTATGTACACTGCCCGGCTGTACCTGTCCTGTGGTGGGGGAGAGAGAGTGCATGTATGTGTATGTGTGTATGTACACTGCCCGCACTGTACCTGTTCTGTGGTGGGGGAGAGAGAGTGCATGTGTGTGTATGTGTGTATGTACACTGCCCGGCTGTACCTGTCCTGTGGTGGGGGAGAGAGAGTGCATGTGTGTGTATGTACACTGCCCGGCTGTACCTGTCCTGTGGTGGGGGAGAGAGAGTGCATGTATGTGTATGTGTGTATGTACACTGCCCGGCTGTACCTGTCCTGTGGTGGGGGAGAGAGAGTGCATGTGTGTATGTACACTGCCCGGCTGTACCTGTCCTGTGGTGGGGGAGAGAGAGTGCATGTGTGTGTATGTGTGTATGTACACTGCCCGCACTGTACCTGTCCTGTGGTGGGGGAGAGAGAGTGCATGTGTGTGTATGTGTGTATGTACACTGCCCGGCTGTACCTGTCCTGTGGTGGGGGAGAGAGAGTGCATGTGTGTGTATGTGTGTGTATGTACACTGCCCGGCTGTACCTGTCCTGTGGTGGGAGAGAGAGAGTGCATGTATGTGTATGTGTGTATGTACACTGCCCGCACTGTACCTGTTCTGTGGTGGGGGAGAGAGAGTGCATGTGTGTGTATGTGTGTATGTACACTGCCCGGCTGTACCTGTCCTGTGGTGGGGGAGAGAGAGTGCATGTATGTGTATGTGTGTATGTACACTGCCCGGCTGTACCTGTCCTGTGGTGGGGGAGAGAGAGTGCATGTGTGTATGTACACTGCCCGGCTGTACCTGTCCTGTGGTGGGGGAGAGAGAGTGCATGTGTGTGTATGTGTGTATGTACACTGCCCGCACTGTACCTGTCCTGTGGTGGGGGAGAGAGAGTGCATGTGTGTGTATGTGTGTATGTACACTGCCCAGCTGTACCTGTCCTGTGGTGGGGGAGAGAGAGTGCATGTGTGTGTATGTGTGTATGTACACTGCTCATGCTGTACCTGTCCTGTGGTGGGGGAGAGAGAGTGCGTGTGTATGTGTGTGTGTGTGTGTTTGTACACTGCCCGGCTGTACCTGTCCTGTGGTGGGGGAGAGAGAGTGCATGTGTGTGTATGTGTGTGTATGTACACTGCCCGGCTGTACCTGTCCTGTGGTGGGGGAGAGAGAGTGCATGTATGTGTATGTGTGTATGTACACTGCCCGCACTGTACCTGTTCTGTGGTGGGGGAGAGAGAGTGCATGTGTGTGTATGTGTGTATGTACACTGCCCGGCTGTACCTGTCCTGTGGTGGGGGAGAGAGAGTGCATGTGTGTGTATGTGTGTGTATGTACACTGCCCGGCTGTACCTGTCCTGTGGTGGGGGAGAGAGAGTGCATGTATGTGTATGTGTGTATGTACACTGCCCGGCTGTACCTGTCCTGTGGTGGGGGAGAGAGAGTGCATGTGTGTAGGTACACTGCCCGGCTGTACCTGTCCTGTGGTGGGGGAGAGAGAGTGCATGTGTGTGTATGTGTGTATGTACACTGCCCGCACTGTACCTGTCCTGTGGTGGGGGAGAGAGAGTGCATGTGTGTGTATGTGTGTATGTACACTGCCCGGCTGTACCTGTCCTGTGGTGGGGGAGAGAGAGTGCATGTGTGTGTATGTGTGTATGTACACTGCTCATGCTGTACCTGTCCTGTGGTGGGGGAGAGAGAGTGCGTGTGTATGTGTGTGTGTGTGTGTTTGTACACTGCCCGGCTGTACCTGTCCTGTGGTGGGGGAGAGAGAGTGCATGTGTGTGTATGTGTGTATGTACACTGCCCGGCTGTACCTGTCCTGTGGTGTTCTTCCTATCCCCCCCCCCCCCCCCCCCCCTGCTCTTGGTATTATTGCTGCTTCCTGGTGCTCAGATGTAATAGATGTGCCCGTCTCTTCTTTGAAATGATGCTCATTAAAGCCTCTTTCATGTCTCCTACCTTTCCTTGCATGTATTAAAACTTAGGAACAAGATACATAATTCACAGCTAATGACAGGCTCTGGTTGGCGGAAGGCGAGGACACCTCTGTGGTGAGGTTTCCACTTACTATAAATCTCTTTAAACAGATGTTCAGAATATTCAGGCGAGGTGTAAATTCTGTCTTTTATGTTTAATTCTGGTGTAAAATCCCCATCTGTTTACTCCCAGTTTTTATATCACATCCTCCACCCCCATGCGCACATTTTTTCTCTGGATTAACACTTTCTTATGACAGAGCCTCAGAGATTTAAACTTTGCAAGGAATTATGAGGAAAGTACCTAACAAGTGAGTTCTAATCCCTGGCTCTACCACGGACTTTTGTGTGTCATTTTGGGATGAGTTGGATTATGTCTCTATGCCTCAGCTCTAATCCCCGCTTCTATCACTGACTCTCTAAGCATGACATCAAAGTGAGTCACTTTATCCCCTGTCCCTCAGCTCTAATCCCCGGCTCTGTCACTGACTCCCTCTGTGTGACCTCGGGGGAGTCACTTTATCTCCTGTGCCTCAGCTCTAATCCCTGGCTCTGTCACTGACTCTCTGTGTGTGTCCTCAGGGTGAGTCTCTTTATCTCCCTGTGCCTCAGCTCTAATCCCCGGCTCGGTCACTGACTCTCTGTGTGTGATCTCAGGGGGAGTCACTTTATCTCCCTGTGCCTCAGCTCGAATCCCTGGCTCTGTCACTGACTCTCTGTGTGTGACCTCAGGGGGAGTCACTTTATCTCCCTGTGCCTCAGCTCTAATCCCCGGCTCGGTCACTGACTCTCTGTGTGTGATCTCAGGGGGAGTCACTTTATCTCCCTGTGCCTCAGCTCTAATCCCCGGCTCTGTCACTGACTCTCTGTGTGTGACCTCAGGGGGAGTCACTTTATCTCCCTGTGCCTCAGCTCTAATCCCCGGCTCTGTCACCGACTCTCTGTGTGTTTCCTCAGGGTGAGTCTCTTTATCTCCCTGTGCCTCAGCTCTAATCCCCGGCTCTGTCACTGACTCTCTGTGTGTGTGACCTCAGGGTGAGTCTCTTTATCTCCCTGTGCCTCAGCTCTAATCCCCGGCTCTGTCACCAACTCTCTGTATCTCTGTTGGGGTGAATCACTTTATGTCCCTATCTCTCAGGCTCGGGTTTTGTGGCAGTGATCATCACCCTGCAGATGCTCTCATGGCCCCTGCAATGTGGCCCTGCAGCCCAAAGGTGGCTGCATGTGTGCATCTGATGTTTGCAAGCAGTTCAGAGAGCTGGGGAGCAGCTTTTGCTGGACTGCGCTATTCCCTTCTCCCGCGCGGTGCTTTCCTGGCTGCCTTTTGGTGTTACATATTTAATGTGCCATCGCTGTCTGGCACCCTCCTACCTTCCCACATTCCCCCTCTCGTCCCCGACAGCCGGGCTGAGAAAGAAAAGAAAGCCAGGGGGAGGATGGAAAGAGAAGAGGGAGAAGCAGGAAGAGAGAGAGATGGAGTGGAGGTTAAAAGGGCAGAGAGGAGCAGAGAGGAAAGTGAGGCAACAGATGGGTGGGGATGGGAAAGAAAGCCGCAAAGGAGGATGGAGAGGAAGGAAATCCAGAGAGAGGGTGGGACAGAAGGAGGGAGGGCAGGAGGCAGGGATAGGAGGGGGAGGGAGAGAGGCAGCTCCTCCTGAGTTGCAATAAATCTCAGGATTTGAAACTTCTTGCAGCTCTTTGTCATGGCAACCCGAGCACCCCAATTAGTATGCGCCAGGAGCTTGGCCAGGGACCGGACCAGCCACGGAGAAACACTTCAGTATCAGAGAAGGAAGAAAAAGTATTCAGGGATCCAATAATTCCAACCACTGCCCATCTCTGCATGTCTCAGGAGTCTCCTCTGGTATTTCCAGCCCCTGCGCTCTCTGCATGTCTCAGGAGTCTCCTCTGGTATTTCCAGCCCCTGCGCTCTCTGCATGTCTCAGGAGTCTCCTCTGGTATTTTCAGCCCCTGCGCTCTCTGCATGTCTCAGGAGTCTCCTCTGGTATTTCCAGCCCCTGCGCTCTCTGCATGTCTCAGGAGTCTCCTCTGGTATTTTCAGCCCCTGCGCTCTCTGCATGTCTCAGGAGTCTCCTCTGGTATTTCCAGCCCCTGCGCTCTCTGCATGTCTCAGGAGTCTCCTCTGGTATTTTCAGCCCCTGCGCTCTCTGCATGTCTCAGGAGTCTCCTCTGGTATTTCCAGCCCCTGCGCTCTCTGCATGTCTCAGGAGTCTCCTCTGGTATTTCCAGCCCCTGCGCTCTCTGCATGTCTCAGGAGTCTCCTCTGGTATTTCCAGCCCCTGCGCTCTCTGCATTTCTCAGGAGTCTCCTCTGGTATTTTCAGCCCCTGCGCTCTCTGCATTTCTCAGGAGTCTCCTCTGGTATTTTCAGCCCCTGCACTCTCATCATTTTGCCGGAGTCTCCTTTGGTATTTTCAGCCCCTGCACTCTCTGCATTTCTCAGGAGTCTCCTTTGGTATTTTCAGCCCCTGCACTCTCTGCATTTCTCAGGAGTCTCCTCTGGTATTTTCAGCCCCTGCACTCTGATCATTTTGCCGGTGTCTCCTCTGGTATTTTCAGCCCCTGCACTCTCATCATTTTGCCGGTGTCTCCTCTGGTATTTTCAGCCCCTGCGCTCTCATCATTTTGCCGGTGTCTCCTCTGGTATTTCCAGCCCCTGCACTCTGATCATTTTGCCGGTGTCTCCTCTGGTATTTCCAGCCCCTGCACTCTGATCATTTTGCCGGTGTCTCCTCTGGTATTTTCAGCCCCTGCACTCTCTGCATTTCTCAGGAGTCTCCTCTGGTATTTTCAGCCCCTGCGCTCTCATCATTTTGCCGGTGTCTCCTCTGGTATTTCCAGCCCCTGCGCTCTCATCATTTTGCCGGTGTCTCCTCTGGTATTTTCAGCCCCTGCACTCTGATCATTTTGCCGGTGTCTCCTCTGGTATTTTCAGCCCCTGCATGCTGACTCTGTACAGTGATGGTGGTGGGGGTGTGTTAATAGGGAAATCTTTCTGTTGTAGCCCTGAAATAATGGGCTGCAGTATTTACTATGTCTCTGTGACATCTGGCTTAGCAGTTTGTTGGTTTCCCTGCTGTCTCATCTCCTGGTGCGTGGCCATCCAACATGTCCCTCTTAATGGGATGACGGAGATGGGAAGCCGAAACGCTGGCTGCAAAAAAAAAGTAATTTGGAGGCGCAGAGATCTGCGGGAAGAGTTATGAGCACATTACAGCCATCCCTCCAGCGCCAGCCCCCAGGGAGCACTGACAAGTCGAGGTGTGCTTGGTTAAAAAAGAACCTTGAAGCTGATGCTAGCAGAATACAGAAAGGCTCGCAGGCTGGTTTGTCTGGCAAACGTGGTGATGAAATAACCAGCCAGGGGTCCGGAGGGTGTGAGGCGTGTGTGTGGCGGTGTCACTAGGTGCTGTGTCTCGTCTTCAGTCCCACCTCTCAGAGGGACTTGCAGGAGCACAGAGGAAGGTGCTGAGGTGCAGAGGACAGACACAAGGACTGAGCATGCCAAAGGCTCTACAGGATCTTCTCGGAAGAGAGGAAGGATTTACAGAGGAGAAAATGTGAGCGAGTAGAATATTTTCTGGATCTTCATCAGAGCCCCGTGCAGGCGTCACACTGATACACGTAAAGCATGAATACAGCACAGACAGCTGAAGAGCAGATCTTCATCAGAGCCCCATGCAGGCGTCACACTGATACACGTAAAGCATGAATACAGCACAGACAGCTGAAGAGCAGATCTTCATCAGAGCCCCATGCAGGCGTCACACTGATACACGTAAAGCATGAATACAGCACAGACAGCTGAAGAGCAGAACTTCATCAGAGCCCCATGCGTCACACTGCTACACGTAAAGCATGAATACAGCACAGACAGCTGAAGAGCAGATCTTCATCAGAGCCCCATGCAGGCATTACCCTGATACATGTAAAGCATGAATACAGCACAGACAGCTGAAGAGCAGATCTTCATCAGAGCCCCATGCAGGCATTACCCTGATACACGTAAAGCATGAATACAGCACAAACAGCTGAAGAGCAGATCTTCATCAGAGCCCCGTGCAGGCGACACACTGATACACGTAAAGCATGAATACAGCACAAACAGCTGAAGGGCGGATCTTCATCAGAGCCCCGTGCAGGCGTCACACTGATACACGTAAAGCATGAATACAGCACAGACAGCTGAAGAGCAGATCTTCATCAGAGCCCCATGCAGGCGTCACACTGATACACATAAAGCATGAATACAGCACAGACGGCTGAAGAGCGGATCTTCATCAGAGCCCCATGCAGGCATCTCACTGATACACGTAAAGCATGAATACAGCACAAACAGCTGAAGAGCAGATCTTCATCAGAGCCCCATGCAGGCATTACCCTGATACACGTAAAGCATGAATACAGCACAGACAGCTGAAGAGCGGATCTTCATCAGAGTCCCATGCAGGCGTCACACCGATACACGTAAAGCATGAATACAGCACAGACAGCTGAAGAGCGGATCTTCATCAGAGTCCCATGCAGGCGTCACACTGATACACGTAAAGCATGAATACAGCACAGACAGCTTCAGCAGGCACTATGGTGCCAAGGGCTCTGAAATTTCCAGTAAGAAACTAGGCCTGCCCCACTCCTTGGGCATTTAAAAAGATGATTCTGCAGGAACACAGTGGCTCATTCATGTTGCGCAGCCAAGGTGCAAAATATTCCCTAAGGCGCCGTCAGCCAGCTGAGGCTTAATTACACAGCTGTGCTCAGTGCGCCTCTGGGCTAGCAGCCAAAGAACGTCACTTGTCCGACAGTCCCATCCCCCCCCCTTCCCCATCATGGCAGGGAGCCGGTCCTGCTCAGAACCCTTTTTGTAATGCGCGATAGGGGGCGCTTGTCCGCCCCCCCTCCGCCCCTTGCTTGCTGGCTGCCCAGGGTTGTGGTCTTTGCCATCCGTCATCAGGAAGACGAAGGAGATGTTAGCTCCGAATCACTGCCGCCACCGTTGCGTTCGGCGTTTCCTTTGGTTCGTGCGGGGGGTGGGGGGGGGCGGGGCTGTGCCTCGGGGTCTCTGAGAAGGGGGGATTCCCAGAGTTTCCTTATCTTTGGGGGATCTGCCGAATGTGTGGGTGCAGCTCAGCACCCACCCCAACCTGCCTACTAATCAGGGCACGTGCCCCAGTTCCCCCCCACTGCTTGTGAACCCGCGCAAAGCCGTTTTATCTTCCTTCGCCTCAGGTCCCCACTCGTAAACCCTTTGGGGGCAGGGACCTTTTGAACCCGGAGAGCCGCTAATGCTGCAAGCCACCTTGAGCATCTTTCGGAAAACCTCTGGAGCCACAGCTGAGCCCTCCTCCTCTCCCCCCCCCCCCCCCCCCATTCTTCATCACACTCTGGCACCTCCCAATCTCCCTCGTGAGCGAGGAGTGGCGAGGTGCTCCACTCTCCTCCACCCCCCCCCCCCACGACGTGGCCTAAAGCAGGAAATAGTTCCTGGAGCTGAGGGTGGGTGGGAGGGGGAAGCAAATTTGAAAGATCAAAGTTTTTATTGTATCACCAAAAATAACCACCCTCCCTCTAAAAAAACCCCCAAAAAACGAATAATCCATGCGCGCACCCATCACGGAAAACAATATATCCAATTCGTTTTTTGTTTTTTAATGCCTTTCTCAGGGTTTGCTTTTATTCTCCGCTCGTCCACCAAGCCCCTTAGAAGAGAGGCTGGCCTCAAACTGTTAAGCCGCAGCAGCTTCCTGCCTCTCCCCTCACCACCAACACCACCACCACCAAAACACCAAAGTCAAGTCAACAGAGAAGAAGGCCAAGGCGCCCGTCCACCTATAGCTCCCCCGACGTCTTGATGACGTGGAAGAGGGTGACGTTGTACAGGACCTGGTGGCCGTTGTTCCACGTGTACAGCACGCGCTCCCGGGGGTTGTAGTCCAGCATGGAGATGTGGGAGTACTGGTTGTGGAAGGGGATGTCCGTGTACTCGTAGCTGGAAGTGTTCGTGTAGTAGGCGAAGTAGATCTTGGCGCCGGCCAGGTGGGAGTTGGTGACGTAGAGTGTGCCACAGATCATGAACGACTCCCCAGCGCTGCGCTTGGGGTACCCTGTGTCCCAGGTCTGCAGCACCTCCAGGGTGGCCGGATCCAGCTTGCTCACCACGATGTTGCCGGCGTTCTGGATGGTGGTGTAGACGGCCCACAGGCCGCCCTCATCGGCCATGAAGTCGATGTCGGAGAAGCCGCCCCAGGAGTAGGGGAAGGTGTTGTTGTAGCCGGCGCCACTCAGGCTGCGCTGGACCGCCACGCTGCGAGAGCGGAAGTGGTACTTCACCGCCACGTTGCTCTGGTACTTGTTGTAGTAGAGGGAGCCGTTGAAGACCACATGGCCCGTCCCGGCCCAGGGGTGCGGCAGGAGGTGCTGGACAAAGTTCTGTCCCTTGATGAAGTCATTCAGAGTGCGGTACTCCAAGACCCTTCGACCTTTGTAGTAACCGTCCATGTACCAGACCTGTTAGGGGTGAGGGGGAGAGAGGGAAGGAAGAGAGAGAAGGGGGATGAAGAGCAACGTGAATTCACAGACGGTGCTGTAGGTCTACTCGTGTTCGGCGAAAACCGCCTCAGAACTTTTTTTTTTCAGCCGCCGCGTCCTCCTCCTCTCTTGCGTCGCCAGTCTCGCGGCAGCAGGAGATGGCGTTGAGAACAACGCGACTCCTGCTGCCCGGGCCTGACGCCGGAGCAGATCGGACAGGGGTTTTGGTTTATCCCTGCCTGATCCAATGTTTGACTTTGGAGGCAGGGTGAGGCGGCAGCTGCGGTACAGGTGTTTTGGAGGGGCACTTTTTTGCCCGTCCAAGGGGGTGGGGTTGGGAGTCAAGTCTTGTTTAGATGTTCCCCCTGCTCATGAGGATTGTTAGCTTTGATATAAAATTATTGAGGGGCTGCAGACTCTGTTAAGTAAAGGTTTTTGCTCTCTGTCTCCATCTGCTGGTAAGGGAGGAAAACCCAAGTGTCTGGGCTCTGGACTGAAAGAAAAGTAGCTGGTAAGAACCACATGTTCCCACGTCTGCTCTCAATAGTGGCTAAAAGAATAGGATTTGTGCTTTGAAACATAGAACTTGATGGCAGACAAAGAGTGTACAGCCCATCCACTCTGCCCATCCACATCTCTAGCTCGACTTCATGGTCTCTCCCTCTCCCTCAGATATTCCTCGTGTTTATCCCAGGCTTTCTTGAATTCAGATACTGTTCTCGTCTCCACCACCTCCACTGGGAGGCTGTTCCATGCATCCACCTCCCTCTCTGTAAAGAAATATTTACTGAGTCGACCCCCTGTCACCCTCATCCCATGACCCCTCCTCGTTCTAGAGCCTCCTTTCCATTGATGGAGGCTCAGCTCCTGTGCATGGAAACCTCTGAGATATCTGACTGCCTCTATCCTATCTCCCCTCTCCTCCAGGGTGCATCATGTTTAGATCTTTAACTCTCTCCCCATGTGCTTTAGGATGAAGACCACTGACCATGTTAGCAGCCTCCTTTCCATTGATAGAGGCTCAGCTCCTGTGCATGGAAACCTCTGAGATATCTGAATGTCTCTATCCTATCTCCCCTCTCCTCCAGGGTGCATCATGTTTAGATCTTTAACTCTATCCCCATGTGCTTTAGGATGAAGACCACTGACCATGTTAGCAGCCTCCTTTCCATTGATAGAGGCTCAGCTCCTGTGCATGGAAACCTCTGAGATATCTGAATGTCTCTATCCTATCTCCCCTCTCCTCCAGGGTGCATCATGTTTAGATCTCTAACTCTATCCCCATGTGCTTTAGGATGAAGACCACTGACCATGTTAGCAGCCTCCTTTCCATTGATAGAGGCTCAGCTCCTGTGCATGGAAACCTGTGAGCTATCTGAATGTCTCTATCCTATCTCCCCTCTCCTCCAGGGTGCATCATGTTTAGATCTTTAACTCTCTCCCCATGTGCTTTAGGATGAAGACCACTGACCATGTTAGCAGCCTCCTTTCCATTGATAGAGGCTCAGCTCCTGTGCATGGAAACCTCTGAGATATCTGAATGTCTCTATCCTATCTCCCCTCTCCTCCAGGGTGCATCACGTTTAGATCTTTAACTCTCTCCCCATGTGCTTTAGGATGAAGACCACTGACCATGTTAGCAGCCTCCTTTCCATTGATAGAGGCTCAGCTCCTGTGCATGGAAACCTCTGAGATATCTGAATGTCTCTATCCTATCTCCCCTCTCCTCCAGGGTGCATCACGTTTAGATCTTTAACTCTCTCCCCATGTGCTTTAGGATGAAGACCACTGACCATGTTAGCAGCCTCCTTTCCATTGATAGAGGCTCAGCTCCTGTGCATGGAAACCTCTGAGATATCTGAATGTCTCTATCCTATCTCCCCTCTCCTCCAGGGTGTATCGTGTTTAGATCTTTAAGTCTATGCCCATGTGCTTTAGGATGAAGACCACTGACCATGTTAGCAGCCTCCCTCTGGAGCGACTCCATCCTGTTTCTATCCTTCTGAAGGTGGGGTCTCCAGAATTGTACTCAGTATTCCCAGTGAGGTCTCACCAGGGACCTCTACAGCGGCAGCATCACCTCCTGTTTCCTGCTGGCATTGTGGGTTTTTACATTTTTTTTTTTTTTTTTACATTGTGCTTTCCTTTCACATTACAGGCAGATGTGTTCCACCAAAGGGATCTTTACTGTCAGAGAGCGATGATTCACAACTATTAGTGAGGGGGAAATAAACTCATCTCCTGCAGTTTTGTGAATAGAAATATATTATACCTATTCCATGTTAGGTGTCATAACGCATCCTTAGAATCAGTCATTGTAACGCTGCACTTGAGGACATCATTATCCCCTGGAGTTGGTGTCATAATGCATCCCCAGAATCAGTCACTGTCATGTACGTCATGGGAGTCATTATCCCCCAAAGTCACTATCATAATACATCCCCAGAGTCAGTCACTGTAATGCTGCACCATGAGGGGTCATTATCCCCTAGAGCCAGTATCATATCGCAGCCCCAGAGTCAGTCACTGTAATGCTGCACCATGAGGGTCATTATCCCCTAGAGTCAGTATCATATCGCATCCCCAGAGTCAGTCACTGTAATGCTGCACCATGGGGGTCATTATCCCCTAGAGCCAGTATCATATCACAGCCCCAGAGTCAGTCACTGTAATGCTACGTCATGGGGGTCATTATCCCCTAGAGCCAGTATCATATCGCAGCCCCAGAGTCAGGTACTGTAATGCTGCACCATGAGGGGTCATTATCCCCTAGAGCCAGTATCATATCGCATCCCCAGAGTCAGTCACTGTAATGCTGCACCATGGGGGTCATTATCCCCTAGAGCCAGTATCATATCGCATCCCCAGAGTCAGTCACTGTAATGCTGCACCATGAGGGGTCATTATCCCCTAGAGCCAGTATCATATCGCAGCCCCAGAGTCAGTCACTGTAATGCTGCGCCATGAGGGTCATTATCCCCTAGAGCCAGTATCATATTGCATCCCCAGAGTCAGTCACTGTAATGCTGCACCATGGGGGTCATTATCCCCTAGAACCAGTATCATATCACATCCCCAGAGTCAGTCACTGTAATGCTGCACCATGAGGGGTCATTATCCCCTAGAGCCAGTATCATATCGCAGCCCCAGAGTCAGTCACTGTAATGCTGCACCATGGGGGTCATTATCCCCTAGACCCAGTATCATATCGCATCCCAGAGTCAGTCACTGTAATGCTGCACCATGGGGGTCATTATCCCCTAGAGCCAGTATCATATCGCATCCCCAGAGTCAGTCACTGTAATGCTGCACCATGAGGGGTCATTATTCCCTAGAGCCAGTATCATATCACAGCCCCAGAGTCAGTCACTGTAATGCTACGTCATGGGGGTCATTATCCCCTAGAGCCAGTATCATATCACAGCCCCAGAGTCAGTCACTGTAATGCTGCGCCATGAGGGGTCATTATCCCCTAGAGCCAGTATCATATCGCAGCCCCAGAGTCAGTCACTGTAATGCTGCACCATGGGGGTCATTATCCCCTAGACCCAGTATCATATCACAGCCCCAGAGTCAGTCACTGTAATGCTGCACCATGAGGGGTCATTATCCCCTAGAGCCAGTATCATATCACAGCCCCAGAGTCAGTCACTGTAATGCTGCACCATGGGGGTCATTATCCCCTAGACCCAGTATCATATCACAGCCCCATAGTCAGTCACTGTAATGCTGCACCATGGGGGTCATTATCCCCTAGACCCAGTATCATATCGCATCCCCAGAGTCAGTCACTGTAATGCTGCGCCATGAGGGGTCATTATCCCCTAGACCCAGTATCATAATACATGCCCAGAGTCAGTCACTGTAATGCTGCACCATGGGGGTCATTATCCCCTAGACCCAGTATCATATCGCATCCCCAGAGTCAGTCACTGTAATGCTGCACCATGAGGGGTCATTATCCCCTAGAGCCAGTATCATATTGCAGCCCCAGAGTCAGTCACTGTAATGCTACGTCATGGGGGTCATTATCCCCTAGAGCCAGTATCATATCACAGCCCCAGAGTCAGTCACTGTAATGCTGCGCCATGAGGGGTCATTATCCCCTAGAGCCAGTATCATATCGCAGCCCCAGAGTCAGTCACTGTAATGCTGCACCATGGGGGTCATTATCCCCTAGACCCAGTATCATATCACAGCCCCAGAGTCAGTCACTGTAATGCTGCACCATGAGGGGTCATTATCCCCTAGAGCCAGTATCATATCACAGCCCCAGAGTCAGTCACTGTAATGCTGCACCATGGGGGTCATTATCCCCTAGACCCAGTATCATATCACAGCCCCATAGTCAGTCACTGTAATGCTGCACCATGGGGGTCATTATCCCCTAGACCCAGTATCATATCGCATCCCCAGAGTCAGTCACTGTAATGCTGCGCCATGAGGGGTCATTATCCCCTAGACCCAGTATCATAATACATGCCCAGAGTCAGTCACTGTAATGCTGCACCATGGGGGTCATTATCCCCTAGACCCAGTATCATATCGCATCCCCAGAGTCAGTCACTGTAATGCTGCACCATGGGGGTCATTATCCCCTAGAACCAGTATCATATCACATCCCCAGAGTCAGTCACTGTAATGCTGCACCATGGGGGTCATTATCCCCTAGACCCAGTATCATATCGCATCCCCAGAGTCAGTCACTGTAATGCTGCGCCATGAGGGGTCATTATCCCCTAGACCCAGTATCATAATACATGCCCAGAGTCAGTCACTGTAATGCTGCACCATGGGGGTCATTATCCCCTAGACCCGGTATCATATCGCATCCCCAGAGTCAGTCACTGTAATGCTGCACCATGGGGGTCATTATCCCCTAGAACCAGTATCATATCACATCCCCAGAGTCAGTCACTGTAATGCTGCACCATGAGGGGTCATTATCCCCTTGGCCCTAGTATCATATCACAGCCCCAGAGTCAGTCACTGTATCATTGCATGATCATTACATCCTAGAGCTCGTCACCCTGAGAGGGGCCCTGTTAATGCTCAGTAAGGATACAATTGTTTTGGTTTTTTCTGATTATCTTTAAAAGCACAGCCTCTGCCAGTAGCTCAGGAAATTGATTGCTGACACTCTGTGTCCTGAGACACCCAAGTCTGTTTGGAGTTCTCATCTTGTCTCCGAGCCCCAGCGTGGGCAGCGGTGCCCGGCTGCTCATCTTGTCTCCGAGCCCCAGCTGGGCAGCGGTGCCCGGCTGCAGCTGCTCTGAAGTTCATATCCTGCCCTCCTGCGGCTGCTCTGAAGTTCATATCCTCCTCCTTTTATAAAAATATTAAATAATTGGCCTTTATATGGGTTTACCCATACTCACACATACTCTCTCTCTCACACGCATGCACCGACACACAGTCACAAATACTCACACATACTCTCTCACAAACACAAACACACATGCACTGACACACACTCACGTGCACTGACACACACTCATACATACTCATGCACCCAGACACACACTCACACACACTAACACATACTCACACATACTCTCTCTCATACACACACACACACACACATGCATGCACTGACACACAGTCACAAATACTCACATACTCTCACACACACACACACACTCACATGCACTGATACACAGTCACACATACTCTCACACACACACACACACTCACACGCACTGATACACAGTCACACATACTCTCACACAAACACACTCACACGCACTGATGCACAGTCACACATACTCTCTCACACACACTGATACACAGTCACACATACTCTCACACAAACACACTCACACGCACTGATACATAGTCACACATACTCTCTCACACAAACACACTCACACGCACTGATACACAGTTACACACTCTCACATACACACACACTCACACACAGACACACAGTCACACATACTCTCTCACACACACTCATACGCACTGATACACAGTCACACATACTCTCTCACACAAACACACTCACACGCACTGATACACAGTCACACATACTGTCTCACACGCACTGATACACAGTTACACATACTCTCTCACACAAACGCACTCATACACACTGATACACAGTCACACATACTCTCTCACACAAACACACTCAAATGCACTGATACACAGTCACACATACTCTCTCTCACACACACACACACACACACTCACACGCACTGATACACAGTCACACATACTCTCACACAAACACACTCACACGCACTGATACACAGTCACACACTCTCTCACACACACACACTCACACGCACTGACACACAGTCACACATACTCTCTCACACACACACACTCACGCACTGATACACAGTCACACATACTCTCTCACACAAACACACTCACACGCACTGATACACAGTTACACACTCTCACATACACACACACTCACACACAGACACACAGTCACACATACTCTCTCACACAAACATACTCACACGCACTGATACACAGTCACACATACTCTCTCACACAAACACACTCACATGCACTGATACACACTCACACATACTCTCACACAAACGCACTCACACGCACTGATACACAGTCACACATACTGTCTCACACAAACACACTCACACGCACTGATACACAGTCACACATACTGTCTCACACAAACGCACTCACACGCACTGATACACAGTCACACACACTCTCACACACAAACACATTCACACGCAGTGATACAGTCACACATACTCTCTCACACAAACACACTCACACGCACTGATACACAGTCACACATACTCTCTCACACAAACACTCACACGCACTGATTCACAGTCACACATGCTCTCTCACACACACACTCACGTGCACTGACACACACTCACATGCACACACAGAGATACACACGCACGCACACACAGATACATACATACAGACACACACACACTCACACATAAAATTCCACATTTTCCCCTTTTGCTTTACCCCTTTGAATTCTCAGTCCCACCCTCCAGTTGGTCATCCTATGGGCACCAGGCTAGACTAATCCTTTTTTTTATTTAGGTGGAGGGTGGGAAGGGGAGGTCACCTCCCGCCGTCTCCTCTGGCCTCTGCCTCGGACGGACGGTGATGCAGTGAGATTTCATTTGTGACAGCTCTGCGGGTTCTTCCGTACTCCTCCCCGTTTTCACCTAACTCAGGCATGGCGGCGCTGAGCTCTCGGCTGGTCCCCCCCCCACACAACCTCCTAAATCCCGACCAGCTTTTCTACGAATTCACTCCCTCCCGTTTCCTCTGACGGTGGCGGGGGCAAAGCCCGCTGGAGCTGTTCCCCTCCTTTTACGTAGGAAGGGGATGGATGGAGGCCTGGGACAGGAGGCCCCTTAGGAGCATCGTTACGCAGCGCCTGCTCGGCCTGAGTTTCAGAAGGAAAAAAAACCCCACATGTTTTAAAATTCCCCTGTGGCAAACCCGCTCGCAGGGAAATGCTGAGGGGCTTGGGGGGCGGGCAGAGAGCAGGCCTGGGCTGGAGGGCGATGATCCTCCCGGCAGCTTCACGAGGATAAGAACGCTTTTGGAACGGAAAACAGAAGGATTATCAATTACTGTTGCCGTCCTCCTGTCCATCAGTTGACAGATCAGAGCGGAAGGAGAAATAAAGCACGTCCTTTTCAACTTCCGAGGTTTCGAAAAGACCCTGGCTGCTTCTGCACTGATGCACGCAAAGCGGGAATACAGCACGGACAGCTGAAGAGCAGATCTTCATCAGAGCCCCATGCAGGCGTCACACTGATACACCATAAGCATGAATACAGCACGGACAGCTGAAGAGCAGATCTTCATCAGAGCCCCATGCAGGCGTCACACTGATACACGTAAAGCATGAATACAGCACAGACAGCTGAAGAGCAGATCTTCATCAGAGCCCCATGCAGGCGTCACATTGATACACATAAAGCATGAATTCAGCACGGACAGCTGAAGAGCTGATCTTCATCAGAGCCCCATGCAGGCGTCACACTGATACACATAAAGCATGAATACAGCACAGACAGCTGAAGAGCAGATCTTCATCAGAGCCCCATGCAGGCGTCACACTGATACACATAAAGCATGAATACAGCACGGACAGCTGAAGAGCAGATCTTCATCAGAGCCCCATGCAGGCGTCACACTGATACACATAAAGCATGAATACAGCACGGACAGCTGAAGAGCAGATCTTCATCAGAGCCCCATGCAGGCGTCACATTGATACACATAAAGCATGAATACAGCACGGACAGCTGAAGAGCTGATCTTCATCAGAGCCCCATGCAGGCGTCACATTGATACACATAAAGCATGAATACAGCACGGACAGCTGAAATGCAGATCTTCATCAGAGCCCCATGCAGGCGTCACACTGATACACGTAAAGCATGAATACAGCACGGACAGCTGAAGAGCAGATCTTCATTAGAGCCCCATGCAGGCGTCACACTGATGCGCGCAAAGCGGGAATACAGCACGGACAGATGAAATGCAGATCTTCATCAGAGCCCCATGCAGGCGTCACACTGATACACGTAAAGCATGAATACAGCACAGACAGCTGAAGAGCAGATCTTCATTAGAGCCCCATGCAGGCGTCACACTGATGCGCGCAAAGCGGGAATACAGCACGGACAGATGAAATGCAGATCTTCATCAGAGCAGCTATTACGGTGGCAGTTACACAACTGCCTCAAGAATCCTCTCAGAAAAGTGCATTTTGGTTGGTGTCTCCCCTTCCCCAGCCGCAGTGCCCCCTCCTCCCCTTTCCTGCAACCCGTGCACACGCTTAGGGGCCCCTCCCCGGAGGTAGCAGCGCGGCTGCCGCCTTGGATCACTTGAACGCGGAGAAGGAAAGGTTAACACGGGTAAAAGAAATCTGTAATCGGGCGATGCCTTTGACTGGATGAGCTTAAAACTCTCTTATTAACTCTCTTAACCCGACCCGCTCGCATCGCCTGCCCCGCTGAACCCCGTGGCGTCCCGTCGACATTGGCTCCGTGGCCGCCGTTCTGGCCCCTGCTGGGGGAGTGCGTAATTACATTATCTCCGCTTGGATGGCTTCACAGAGGCAGCGCAGAGCGCGGCAGCGCCGGGCGGAAAATCCTCGGCCCATAGTAAGCCGCTGATCTACTTTCCATCGTGTCTCCGGTTCTCCCTTCCACCCCCAACCCCCCTTAGGGCCTGGGATCAAAGATTAAGTGCCCGGACTGTTTTAATAACGTCGAAAGGCCTCCTGCCTTGAAAGCTATTAGTTAGATCATTGATTTTGCGCTGAGAGGATGCAGTCAGGGCAGTGTCTCCGGTTACCTGGCCTCTAACAGCCTTTATCAGCCGCTCGGGTGGTGAATATCCGCGGAGGGGCCGGTTATTGGGTGCCTTTCTCAGTTACAGCTTTGGACCAGGAGGCAGGAGAGTACAGGGGATGCGAGTTCAGATCCCACCCCCACCCCCGTTGATTCTCTTCAGTCTTGGCGTGAGTCATTTTATCCCCCTGTTCCTCAGTTCTAATCCCCGGTTCTGCCACTGACTCTGTGTGTGACCTCAGGGTGAGTCATTTTATCCCCCTGTTCCTCAGTTCTAATCCCCGGCTCTGTCACTGACTCTCTGTGTGTGACCTCAGGGGGAGTCACTTTATCCCCCTGTGCCTCAGCTCTAATCCCCGGCTCTGTCACTGACTCTCTGTGTGTGACCTCAGGGGGAGTCACTTTATCCCCCTGTTCCTCAGTTCTAATCCCTGGCTACTCTGTTCCTTTAACGAACAGTGGAGGGTGCAGAGCATAGCTTCCTGTTGTGGGAGGGAGGGAAGGGAAAAATATCCCCCTGCAAGGTTTTCCCAAGCAGCATCTTCCAATCCACGTCTGATTCGTGGGAACCTAAGGGAGCTCACGGTACGCCAGGGACTCCCCGCCTGCCGCCACTGTCGGTGGCACAGTGCGTGGTTGATGCCTCTGCTGAAAATCTTCCCGCAGAGAAATAATAAAGCAGAAAACGTGCTGCCCAACCGTGCACCCCAGAGCTGGCAGCACGCCTGCCGCCCTGGCACCTGGGAAGCCTTCGTGAGTTCAACCCTTTTTTGCATCCCTCATCCTAGACAGGCTAGCGAACCATTTGGGGGTGGGGGGTGAGGGCTAGGAGGCCAGTTTAAGCACTCACCCTGTTGTCGGAGCTGGGGGCCATCGTGTCGGTCATCCAGGCGCCGAATCTGGAGCCGGAGGCTCGGACGGTGATGGGGTTGCTGACCCCGGTGAGCTTGCCGCAGCCTACGACGAAAGGAGCCAAGTGAGAAGGGAAGGGTCGGGATTGGGGGGGGGGGGGGGGAGGGGAAGGGTGCGAGCCGGCAGCTCCCCCACCTCTCTGCCACGGAGCAAGGAGGAGTGCCCTGACGTGGGAGCTGGAGCGAGGAAGCTGCCCGCACTGCTTGCAGGAACCAGCAAATTTGTGGGGAGAAGAGCGTGCAACTCTGCCCTCTGCCCCCATCCCTCCCCCCCACCCCCCCCGCCCCGGACCTGGGCCGGTCACCGTAGCCCCCTTCTTCCCTCACAGCCCCGCTCCCGGTCTCTGGGTCCTGCAGGAACCTGTCCCACGGGCATCGATTCCCGGTGGAGCGAAGGATGCTGCCCACCTAAGGGCGATAACCTGAGACCGGTGACCTATTCGGACCGCACAGGCTCCCTCGGCAGAGGAGGTTCAGCACCGCTCTGTACGCCGATGAAATTCACCGACGCCACCCCCGCCCCATCACCACTTTTCTTAAAAAAAAAATAAAAAAAAAAATCCATGTTCCTTTCTCCGGAAGATGAAAGAGTCCTGATCGGCCCCTCCCCTGGCTTTCATATATTTATTTATGGCTTTAAATAGCTTTGATTTCCCGGCGCTTGCTCAGAGAAACCTCATCAAAAGTAGCTCATCAGGAGAGCCTGGGAGAAAACAGCTGCGGGAAGGGGGCGACCATTAACTCCAGCGAAAGGCGGGCGAGCGCAGGGGCCCTCGGAAACACAGGCTCCAGCGCAAAGCAGGGAGACGGTAATTCTGAAACCGGCGCGCGCGAGAGAGAGGGAGGATACGCTGGGATTCTTAATCGCGTGCGCACTTCCGCCCGTACGTTCTGAAAATGCACCAGCCGCGCGTAAGGTTTGCTCCTGATTTCAGGAGCTTACTGGAGCCCAGCTAGCACACGCGCGCGCCTTCCTTGGGACTGCGTCGGCGTGAGCGAATTTTCAAACACGCTCGCGCGAGGCTCATTCCCCAGTTTTCCGGTTAGTCCACCAGTTTGTCCGGTTAACAGCGAGGGCTTTCAGGCCCCCTCCGGTTCTTCATCCTGCACGCTTCCCCTCAACCTGTCCTCTAAGCCGAGGACAACGCGAGACCTGCAGACTTACTCCTCACCGGGAGCAGCAGTAAGGTCACGCGGATATCTCGCGCGTCGCGGTTCTCGGTTTTAAAATTCAGAGCTAAGCGCGTTTTGGCCCCGCCCTGGAATGCCCGCGCCCCCACCCTCCCTATTCCTCACGCGTGCACGGGGAGATAAAGTGCATGTTTTGCGGCTTTTTAAAAACCCGCATCGCTCTCTTTATATCCACTAGCTAGCCCGGGGGCTCCTGCTTTTCCTCACCCAGTTTCTGCATGCAGGCGTGCAGCCTGGCCTCCAGCACCAGGACCCGGTGCTGCAGCTCCTCGTAGTCGTAGGCTCCCATCTCCTCCTGGATGACCAGCAGAACCCCGGACAGGTTCCTGACCTCCTCCTTCAGCTGGACGATCATCCTGGTGTCCGCCTTGTACTGGTCCAGTACCGGGATCAGCGGCAGCAGCTCATTCATTTTGTCCTTCAGTTCCTGTGGAGCGTGACAGGGGAAAGTTAGGAGCGCTAGTAGTGGGTCGCCTGCGCAGGATGTCGCACCTGCCGCCTGGCAGAGGGAAAACCCAGTTCACCGTTGCAATTGAAAATGCTGGAATCCTGCAGAGGGAGGATGACTTCTGAAGCTAAAGCTGTCTGATGGAGATGATACCTTTAGCGCCTTGGTGCTCAAGTGGGTTAAAAGTGTTCAGAGAGGAGGAAACTGGTTCGGTATAGGAAGATCCCTGATTATAAGGCGCAGCCGTGCACAGGGATGAAGTAGTGCATCGGCAGAGCTATGAAGGAGACGGGGAGGGTGAGAGGAGGTGTTAGGGATGGCGGAACGGCTTGTTCTTAGTTCTTGTTTTAATTCTCTGTTTTCCTGAGCTCCGAAAACTCCAAAAAAAAAAAAACCCAACAGCTTTAAAAGTGCTGATGTGAGCCTGCGGCTGTGACCAGCAGGGAGCCTGAGTAATGACTCCAGATCTCCATCTGGCTTGGACCCTTCTGATGTCTAATTAAACTGGTCCAAGGCTTCCTGAGCAGGAGGAGACTTAACAGAGAAAAATGGAGCAAGCCGGACCAGCGCGGACGGTGCTTAACGAGCATCTGCGATGGTGGTAAAACGGTGCCGCTCGCTTGCCCTTTTGGATGAAATCAGGCGACAATGTGGTTGTTGGAGCAGTGAAACACACACGGAGAGCCGGGTTTAGCGTGCACCTCAGTTAAAATGTGGCAAGCGCGCTAAAACCCCCTGCTGAGCATGCGGCTGGTAAGAGCAAGCACGTTAACCCCAGGCTGCTGCTTGCACGCTTACCTGCCTCTGGGAAACCCCCTCTGCTCTTTTATTCAAAGTGGAGGATTTCGTTCACCTTTTTCCTCCCCCCCCCCCACTCCTCCAAATGCACATCAAGTGAGCCTCTGTCCCCTGACACTGCCCTGCCCCAGCAATGATGGGGCATTACCACCTCCAACATGCCCCACCTCAAACTCACTCAGAATGCTGCCGGTGGTGGTCCCCCGACATCCACCCCCCCCCCCCCCCCACAGAATAATTCTGGATCAAAGGTCGAGCGAACCATTGCCCCAGTGGATCATACCCCCCCCCCTCCTCTTCCCCTTCCAATGTGGGATAATGACAATTGGAGGCAGGAGAGAGCCAAGCCCTCTCCTGGCACCTTAAAAAAAAATACCGGGGCCCCTTCTAGGCTCAGCGTGCAGACGGCGTGCTCGTCCGGGACGAGCTTTACGCCCCGGTGCGCGCCTTCCCAAGCGTATCCGGGCACAGGTTCGCCTGGCAGCCATCTACTTGAAAGGTAAGGGAGAGAGAACTGAATTCTCCCTCCTAATTCGGATTATCTTCCACGCTCACAGCACATCAATAACTGGGGGGAGGGGGTTGCTCCCCCTCCCCCCTCCCCCCTCCCGGCTCCCCAAACCCCTAAAGTCATCTCTCCTTTCCTGGCCATGTCCCTCGCCATGCCAGAGGGCTTCTCCCTACTCCCATTCTTCAGGACGGGCTGCGATTTCACAGATTCAACTCTGCCTTCACAGCTTAATCTGCTCTCCCCGACGTCGCCTGCCTGTCAGACCCAGCCTGATTTTTTTTCTTCCTCCCCCCGATATGTCTTGATTTGTTCCCTGGCTCCGGCAGACAGAGGTAGCACCCAGGATTCCATTAGGCCCAGCATGGTTGATATTTATTCAGTGTCATGTAGAATTTATCGTCTGTCGGCGTGCCGACGAGGCCGCGCGGTTGGTTTTTTTTTTTTTTTTTCTTTTTTCACCAAGGAAACTGGTTGATGCAAGAGGCGCCTTTGCATGCAGAGGGTAGGACCGAGTCTCGGGGGGATAGCGCAGCCTGCTCGCTAGCAGGGAAAAGCTGCTGCCGCCGCCGGGCTGCAAGTCTCTTTGCTAAGAGCCTGAATTTCTGGAGCTGGTGACGGCAGGTGAACTTGAAGGAGCTTCCTCCCACCCGCTCCCCCCGTTGCAAGGTCACAGCTGTTTCATGACAGGTCTTGTACTAGAGCTGCCATGAAACAGCTGTGACCTTGCAACAGGGAGAAGGCCTGGACAAAGTCCTTGCTGCGTATGATGAATGTAACAGGAACATCCCTGGCTGTTTCATTGCACGTAAGGAAAGACACAGTTATTAGATAAAGGCCCTGCTGTTTTATGGCAGATATACAGTGCTGGATCCTTTACACTTTTAATTGTAATCCCTGTGTCCTTCAGTCCTAGAGATAACAGGCTCTGTATCCCTGCACCCGTCCCCTGATACCTCCAGTCCTAGAGGTGACAGGCTCTGTATCCCTGCACCCGTCCCCTGATACCTCCAGTCCTAGAGGTGACAGGCTCTGTACCCCTGCACCCGTCCCCTGATACCTCCAGTCCTAGAGGTGACAGGCTCTGTATCCCTGCACCCGTCCCCTGATACCTCCAGTCCTAGAGGTGACAGGCTCTGTATCCCTGCACCCGTCCCCTGATCCCTCCAGTCCTAGAGGTGACAGGCTCTGTATCCCTGCACCCAACCCCTGATCCCTCCAGTCCTAGAGGTGACAGGCTCTGTATCCCTGCTCTCGTCCCCTGATACCTCCAGTCCTAGAGGTGACAGGCTCTGTATCCCTGCACCCATCCCCTGATCCCTCCAGTCCTAGAGGTGACAGGCTCTGTATCCCTGCACCTGTCCCCTGATACCTCCAGTCCTAGAGGTGACAGGCTCTGTATCCCTGCTCTCGTCCCCTGATATCTCCAGTCCTAGAGGTGACAGGCTCTGTATCCCTGCACCCATCCCCTGATCCCTCCAGTCCTAGAGGTGACAGGCTCTGTATCCCTGCACCTGTCCCCTGATACCTCCAGTCCTAGAGGTGACAGGCTCTGTATCCCTGCACCCGTCCCCTGATCCCACCAGTCCTAGAGGTGACAGGCTCTGTATCCCTGCTCCCATCCCCTGATCCCTCCAGTCCTAGAGGTGACAGGCTCTGTATCCCTGCTCCTATCCCATGATCCCTCCAGTCCTAGAGGTGACAGGCTCTGTATCCCTGCACCCATCCCCTGATCCTTCCAGTCCTCGAGGTGACAGGCTCTGTGTCCCTGCTCCCATCCCCTGATCCCTCCAGTCCTAGAGGTGACAGGCTCTGTGTCCCTGCTCCCATCCCCTGATCCCTCCAGTCCTAGAGGTGACAGGCTCTGTATCCCTGCTCCCCATCCTCTGATCCCTCCAGTCCTAGAGGCGACGGGCTCTGTATCCCTGCTCCCATCCCCTGATCCCTCCAGTCCTAGAGGTGACAGGCTCTGTATCACTGCTCCCATCCCCTGAGCCCTCCAGTCCTAGATGTGACAGGCTCTGTATCCCTGCATCCATCCCCTGATCCCTCCAGTTCTAGAGGTGACAGGCTCTGTATCCCTGCTCCCATCCCCTGCTCCCTCCAGTCCTAGAGGTGACAGGCTCTGTGTCCCTGCTCCCATCCCCTGCTCCCTCCAGTCCTAGAGGTGACAGGCTCCATATTCCTGTACCTATCCACTTAGTGCTCCAGTTCTAGTTCTGAAATATCCTCTGCTTCCTTCCATGTATGAATGAGCGAAGGTTCTTTGGACCCTTCAGCCATCTAATTATGAAAAAAATATATTTTAAAAAGATTAGTTAACTATAAATAGATATAAATGTAAGAACTAAGGGAACTTATTACAATGAAAATCTAATTTGCTGCCCAGGAAACACATTGATTACATGACTTAAGCTCCCTCAAGATGTGGGGAGTGGATTCACGTGGGTGACTTCATGAAAAGCTAAGTAAGACTGGCAAGGCAATGCCAGAAACCCAACTTATTATGTCCTGAAAGAATGGCCTCATCAGGCATCGGCCAGCAATGTCTACATCTTATCCAATCAGAGCTGTTCTTTTTCAGTCATTCCGCAGTGAAAGTGTCCCATGTAGAACTTTTTGATTGGGCTGACAGGGACCTGTTGCTTGTCAACAATGTGATCTCAAATGCTTTTTTTTGTTTGTTTGTTTCTTCCACTTGTGAATGAAATCTGGTTTAATCGAAATAAAAGTGCCGGTTTAAACCTGAGAGGTCTCTGTGTTCAGCACCAAGGACATTTCCCCAAAGTAGGAAGCTCAGATTGCGGACCCAGGGCTTCCCAAGGACCTATCCTGGTGACTATACGGCCAGTCAGGGTTTCAGGGTATCCGCAGCGGACGCGCGTGAAATAAATCGGCGTGCCTTTGAGACACGGGCGTCATAGCAAACGACAGCATATGCGAATGTGCTCATGACCACAGAGTAACGGTTCACGGATCTTAGTCCCATGTACCTGCACCATTACAGCTGACGGACGTACCTGAAAGCTCCTGGTGCTGATGGCTTTCTGGCCGTCGGTGGCTACCTTCAGCCTGGAGTCCAGCACTTTCATTAGCGACTCCGTGTTCCTCACGTACTGCAGGTCACGGAAGGTTCTCAGGTCCAGCACCTCCATGGACTGTGAAATGTTCTGCACCTGTGCACAGAACATCTGAAAAGTGAGTCCCAATTCCCTCCCATCTTATTCCCATCCTGGTCAATTTTTTATTTATTTTTTTCTGCACAGTGTAAACTCCCCATCGTTTCTAAGAATAATACCAGGTTCTTTCAGTTAAATGCCCCTTTGCAAAGCCATCTGAGTTAATTTGATGGCAAGACATAGTCCAGAGCCGCACTATCCAGGCTGTAAATGCGCTCCCATAGATTTCAGAGTAAACATCGTCGTCGATCAAGTTCGGCCCGGGCAGCCTTTCGCCTGCAGCAACAGCTCCACGGACCTTGATAAAGACCCTCGCGCCGATCTCTGTAAGGACCTTCGTGAACGCGCGCACCCCAGTGTTATCTCCGCCTTGCGGCAAGATGTTAAAACGCCAAGGAAGATAACCAAAGAATTATTTTTTGTGTGCAGAAAGACACCGCAGCCAGTGAGCGAAATAGACCCAAGAGCCATATAAAAGATTAAAAAAATATATATCTACTGTGGATATAATAGCTATGTGAGAGATAAACCGGGAGAGAGATTGTGGGCATTTTGTACAGTAAGACGTTGACTGGGACATCTGGTAGATGGACACACCATGGGTGCTGATCATTTTATAATATGATACAGTAGGCATGGTCCAGGCAAGATTAGATTCTCCCATCAGTCGTCCCCACTTCAGAGTTCCCGGATTACTCACCATCAGCTAGGGTGGTCTGAGCGGCCCTGGTTTCCCCCATCCCCCTCCACAGGCATAAATATAGCTCCTGATAAGTTTTTCCTCCTTTGGGCAATCAGAGGTATATCCCGGATAGTGAAAAAAACAAAACCAAAAAACCAGACGAGCTTAGCCTGTCCTAGATGATGTGCGGCAGTCGGCTGGGTGAGGTCCCGCCCCAGACACTGATCTCTCATCCCCGGGGGGACAAGTCTCGCTGTTTCTAACCACGCTCCGGGTCGGGTGATACCGGGGGCGTGTCCTTAATGCTCTCCAAAAATAAAATCCCTTTGACCCAGAATAGAAAACATTTCGAGAGTGACGCTTTGCACAGCATTTAAAATGAACTCTCCATGAAATTACCAGTAGCTATTTATAATTTAACAGCTCCACCAGTCAACACTTGACAATTATGTTAATTAAGGTAGGACGTTTACTGCTTTTAATGTTTTTTTTTTTTTTTTCCCCCTGTAATTCCAGCCACGGTTTTGCCTGTAGTAGGAGGTGTGATCTAGCAATTAGGATGGCCGACTGCAAGTCAGAAATTTGTGGGTTCTAATCCCTGGTTCTGTCCCTGATTTCCCGAGTGTTTGACCTCGGTGCGGGGGGGTTGCTGGGAGGAAGTCATTGCCTTGATTCTAATCCTTGGCTCTGCCACCGACTTTCTGGCTGTAATTGGGGATAAAGTCACTTTTATCTGCCCGTGCCCGGGTTCTAGCCCTGACGTCATTCCACTTCCCCGGGCCGACGGGTTTAAACCCCTGCACCCCAGGATGCCCTCGTCATAACCCGGGCAATGGTTGATATTTGCAAATAACAGTCTTCCCTTTTTTGAAGCTGTCACACACAGGGATTAGGCACCAGGGGCTGGAAGCCGGATCTTCCACCTGCGAAGCAGCCGGCCCGGATATTTCCAGACTACGGAGCTGCAAAGTGTGTCAGACCTGGCTTCTTAATGCTTGCAATAATGCCCCTGAATGCGAAGTCCTAGCGGTAGCCCCCCCCCCCCCAATTCAGCCCATGCAAGACCCCTGGATGGGACCGGACTTCTGTAAATCCGCGGCTCTTCTCTTAACGCTGCTTAAGGGAGGTCCAGGTCTGGGCCCTTTTTTTTTGCGGGGGAGGTGCCGTTGACCCGTGGCCGTGGATTTTTTGACTCCCGATCGTCGCCGGCCGACTTCCGGTAAGAGGGCAGGCATATTTAATTTCCGAGGCTTTTCTGTTTCACGGGTCTGCCTTTCAGAGACGGCTCATCAAGGCACAAAGGTGCGCAGCCCACCAGCACAGAGCAATTATTAACTCAAAAGTCACGAGAGCAGCGGACGGAGCCAGGGTCTACATGTCCGTGGCTTTCAAACACGCCAGCCCGCTAACGGCCTGTAGGGTCGGCTGTGAACAGGGATCTAAAAAGGGATTGGGGGGGGGGGCCCCTCCATTGGAATTGAAAGACAGGGGCCAGTTTGGCCCCTGTCTTTCAATTCCATGCCCGAGGAGTTTTGTGAAGGTTGGGGCTCACAACCTCAGCCCCAAAGGCCATGAAATTGTAGATTATATTTCTGCGGATAACACGGCCAATCGAGGGCTCCCCGTCTGCCGCTTTGAGCTCTGCAGCTGAATTTTAATCAGGTTGTGCTGACAATGGTTGGGGGGGGGGGGCAGAGTGGTGGTGGGGGGGGAGAGCCAGCAGCTAGTGAGGGAGGAAGGAACACGAACATAAGGGCCGACTCTGCTTCTTTCATCTGCTCTTTGCTCTGTACGAAAACAGGCAGGAAAGCCTGTCCTGCAGGGGGAAAGCAGAGGCAATACCAGAGATACAGGGAGGACTGAGGAGAGAGAGAGAGGGGGGCAGGGAGAGGAAAGCAGGGGCAATAACCAGAGATACAAGTTGAACCAAGGGGAGAGAGAGGGATAGGGAGGAATCTGTGGGGGAATGAGACCTGTGGAGAGGGGAGTGAGGAGCCTGTGTGTGTGTGTGTGGGGGGGGGGGGGGGTGAGACCTGCAGAGAGGGGAGTGAGGAGCCTGTGTGGTGAGACTTGTGGAGAGGGGAGAGAGGAGCCTACGTGGTGAGACCTGCAGAGAGGGGAGTGAGGAGCCAGCGTGGTGAGACCTGCGGAGAGGGGAGTGAGGAGTCTGCGTGGTGAGACCTGTGGAGAGGGGAGTGAGGAGCCTACGTGGATGGGGGTGTGAGACCTGTGGAGAGGGGAGTGAGGAGCCTGAATTGGGGGGGGGGGGGGGGTTGTGTGAGACCTGTGGAGAGGGAAGTGAGGAGCCTGCATGGATGGGGGTGTGAGACCTGTGGAGAGGGCAGTGAGGAGCCTGTGTGTGTGGGGGGGGGGGGGACCTGCGGAGAGGGGAGTGAGGAGCCTGCATGGTGAGACGAGTGAGGAGCCTGTGGGGGGGGGGGGGGTGAGACCTGCGGAGATCTCTTACACAGTCTGTTCCCAGGGGGTCTCTGCCTCCAGAGAGTCTTCATTCTCCCTTATCTTGATTGTGTCCTACTGACATTTGCAAGGGGGGCAGAAGGTAAAGTCACGGAGTGGGGGAGGAGAGGGGATGGGGGGGGGGGGGGAGAAAATCAGGATGGATACAGCCCCCAAAATTGCATCCTTGGTGTTTGCCGAGCCTGGAGCATTCAGACCGAGTAAAGGTGATTTTATTATTATTTTTTAATAAAAGGATTCCCATTGTGCTTGGCTTGTGCTGGGAGTCCCTCATGCTCCATATAACTTCCCTCAGGAGGGAGGGGCCCCGGGAGCAGCTGTCTGCTTTACAATCAGGGAGGATTTTTTCTTTTTTTCTTTTTTTTAGGAAGAAATGCCTTCTGGCTTCTGATTAGCTGATGCCTTCCATTTTGTGGACAATGCGGCCAGATTTAGCCCTCTTAAATCACACAGCTTGAGCACAGTAACAGGAATGGTGTTTAATTTTAAACCGTAGCTTAAAAAAAAAAAACAAAAACAAAAAAAGAAAGAAAGAAAGAAAACTGCATGTCTGGAAAAATTTGCCCAGCTGAGCCCTGTGGTTTAAGCGCCTCTCTCTCTGCAAGAGGGAAACGTTGCTTTCAAGGGGTGTTTCATGCTCAAGTGCCTCTCCTTGCTAAAATTACAGCCTTGCAGCCCTCTACAAGTTATTACTGAGCAGCTGGGTGCTGCCCAATAATAACAATCTGGGCTGAAGACGGATTGAAGTGCACACGCGCCCCGGGGGGGCCCAGGCCAGTCCTTGCCCCTGCTCCCTAGATGGAGCCGCTTGTGGCCTTTCAGCACCAGGGACAGCTCCCCCTCCCCCCCCCCCATGGTAGGGAGGTGCCTGGAACCTGCTCCCTAGATGCAGCTGCTTGTGGCCTTTCAGCACCAGGGACAGCTCCCCCCCTGGGGTAGGGAGGTGCCTGGAACCTGCTCCCTAGATGCAGCCGCTTGTGGCCTTTCAGCACCAGGGACAGCTCCCCCCCTGGGGCAGGGAGGTGCCTGGAACCTGCTCCCTAGATGCAGCCGCTTGTGGCCTTTCAGCACCAGGGACAGCTCCCCCCCTGGGGCAGGGAGGTGCCTGGTACCTGCTCCCTAGATGCAGCCGCTTGTGGCCTTTCAGCACCAGGGACAGCTCCCCCCCTGGGGTAGGGAGGTGCCTGGAACCTGCTCCCTAGATGCAGCCGCTTGTGGCCTTTCAGCACCAGGGACAGCTCCCCCCCTGGGGTAGGGAGGTGCCTGGAACCTGCTCCCTAGATGCAGCCGCTTGTGGCCTTTCAGCACCAGGGACAGCTCCCCCCCCTGGGGTAGGGAGGTGCCTGGAACCTGCTCCCTAGATGCAGCCGCTTGTGGCCTTTCAGCACCAGGGACAGCCCCCCCCCTGGGGTAGGGAGGTGCCTGGAACCTGCTCCCTAGTTGCAGCCGCTTGTGGCCTTTCAGCACCAGGGACAGCTCCCCCTCCCCCCCCCCCATGGTAGGGAGGTGCCTGGAACCTGCTCCCTAGATGCAGCTGCTTGTGGCCTTTCAGCACCAGGGACAGCTCCCCCCCTGGGGTAGGGAGGTGCCTGGAACCTGCTCCCTAGATGCAGCCGCTTGTGGCCTTTCAGCACCAGGGACAGCTCCCCCCCCTGGGGCAGGGAGGTGCCTGGAACCTGCTCCCTAGATGCAGCCGCTTGTGGCCTTTCAGCACCAGGGACAGCTCCCCCCCTGGGGTAGGGAGGTGCCTGGAACCTGCTCCCTAGTTGCAGCCGCTTGTGGCCTTTCAGCACCAGGGACAGCTCCCCCCCCCCCCCCCCCCCCCCCCCCTGGGTAGGGAGGTGCCTGGAACCTGCTCCCTAGATGCAGCCGCTTGTGGCCTTTCAGCACCAGGGACAGCTCCCCCCCCCTGGGGTAGGGAGGTGCCTGGAACCTGCTCCCTAGATGCAGCCGCTTGTGGCCTTTCAGCACCAGGGACAGCTCCCCCCCCCTGGGTAGGGAGGTGCCTGGAACCTGCTCCCTAGATGCAGCCGCTTGTGGCCTTTCAGCACCAGGGACAGCTCCCCCCCCCTGGGGTAGGGAGGTGCCTGGAACCTGCTCCCTAGATGCAGCCGCTTGTGGCCTTTCAGCACCAGGGACAGCTCCCCCCCCCTGGGGTAGGGAGGTGCCTGGAACCTGCTCCCTAGATGGAGCCGCTTGTGGCCTTTCAGCACCAGGGACAGCTCCCCCCCCCCCTGGGGTAGGGAGGTGCCTGGAACCTGCTCCCTAGATGGAGCCGCTTGTGGCCTTTCAGCACCAGGGACAGCTCCCCCCCCCTGGGGTAGGGAGGTGCCTGGAACCTGCTCCCTAGATGCAGCTGCTTGTGGCCTTTCAGCACCAGGGACAGCTCCCCCCCTGGGGTAGGGAGGTGCCTGGAACCTGCTCCCTAGATGGAGACGCTTGTGGCCTTTCAGCACCAGGGACAGCTCCCCCCCCCTGGGGTAGGGAGGTGCCTGGAACCTGCTCCCTAGATGGAGCCGCTTGTGGCCTTTCAGCACCAGGGACAGCTCCCCCCCCCCTGGGGTAGGGAGGTGCCTGGAACCTGCTCCCTAGATGGAGACGCTTGTGGCCTTTCAGCACCAGGGACAGCTCCCCCCCCCCTGGGGTAGGGAGGTGCCTGGAACCTGCTCCCTAGATGCAGCCGCTTGTGGCCTTTCAGCACCAGGGACAGCTCCCCCTCCCCGATGTTCGGGGCACATAACTGGGTCTCTCCCCCTCTAGAGATTCCAACCCAAGGTTTTTACAGTAACACAAGGCAGCAGGGGCAATTTGGGGCTGGGGATTATAATTAAGGGAGCAGCCCTGCGTCCTTTTAAAAGAAATGCAAATCGTTTCTAGACATCGGTGGCAACTTTTGCAGTTTTGGCTGATGGGGGGGGGGGGGGCGTTTTTGCCTCCTTTCTCCGCCCTTTAAGTTTTCCAATTAAGAGCGGACTCCCTGCACTCAGCCGTCAGGGGCCCCTGGGCATCTCGCCTACGTCTGGGGGCAGATCCATTGGTAAACCGGTCTGTTCCTGCTCTCGGTTAGAGAGGAGGGGAGACACCCTCCCCCCCCTCCGCCCCCCCTGCTCAAAATAATGCGTTGCTGCCCCTTGCCTCTACCCCCTGCCCCTCCCAACGTGGGTCTTATTCCGCATTCTCCCTTTCTTCTCCAGTGCAGGTTCGGCGCCCGAGTCCACCAAATCATGGCATTGGCTTGAGCCCCGCCCCCAGGCTGCAGGTAAGCTCTTTGGGAAGTGGGGGGGAGGGGGGGGGAGGCAGGGTGGCTGCGATTGCTTGCACATTATCTGGTATAATCTGACGACCGTGTGTTACCGATGAATCTCGCACTTAATTCTGACCATGTTCCCTCCCCCCCTTCCCCCCCCCCCCCGATCCACAAGGGGGTGGCCTCTCTTGAACCCCCCAAAACTTGCTATCAGCCAGCTAGGGGGGGGGGGGGGCGGGGAGTCGCCACCCCTCACCTGCAGCTCAACCAAAGAAGCTGATCCCGTCCTGGGAGGCGCGGGAGCCGAGGCTCTGCCGGGAACGGGGCGGGGGGCAGGGGGGGGGATTAAACCCAGGCTGCGACTCCCTCCCTGCTCCCTACCTGTGCTGCCAGCAAGCAAGCGAGCGCCGTCCTTAGATCATCTGCAAGTAAAGAGGCGGCTGAGCTGTGAAAGAAAAAAAACACAGAAACGTCCCCTGTGTCCCGTCCCCCCTCCCCCCCCCCTGGCTCCTCCGCTGCCAACTGGGGAAACCGAGAGATGAGAAAATATTAAAAAAAAGAAATAACTTTGCTATTGCAATGCTTGCTTGAAGGAAAGCGCGCGCCTGAGAGCCGAGAGTCCCTCCTCCTCCTGCCCCGCACAGGGGGGGGGGGGGGGGGGAGCTCGGCCCTGTTTGTTTAAAAGCCAAATTGCTCGGCAGGAAGCCCTGCAAATGGCCCAGTAATGTACGCCGGGCTGGGCAGGGACCGGATTAATGGCAGCAAATTCTCCTCTCTCTCTCTCTCTCTCTCTCTCCCGAGTGATGGATGCCCGCTCCTGCCGCTCCCCGATCCATCATCCTCTGCAGGAGCGAGCGACAGGGGCTGTGCCTCTCCCCCCCACCCACTGCTCCTGGGAGAGCTCGCTGCAGGCCCCAGAGAGAGGGAGGGAGAGAGAGCAAAGCCTCGGGCAACATTTCTTCCCTGTGAAGGGACTCGGGGAGGGAGGGCGGGCACCACTCCCCCCCCCAGCCCCCATTCCCTCCTCCCAACAGGAGACAGGAAGAGATGCCCTCCCCCCCCCCAGCCCCCATTCCCTCCTCACAACAGGAGACAGGAAGAGATGCCCTCCCCTCCCCCCCCCCCCCCCCCCCCCCCCCGCCGCACCTCACCTTTTCCATGAGCTGCCGGAGCTGCCGGCTCCGGGGGTCTCGGGAGCAGGTGCTCTGTGCCGGGGCCACCACGGTGCAGATGCATTTGCCGTCGGGGGCCTGCGCCGAGGTGTAGATCTGCCAGCCGTCCTCGGGACCAGGGAAGAGCGTCTGCGGGGAGGACACAGGAGCGAGGGGGGAGTCAGCAGGGGGGGGTGTCTTTGGCCTCGCCGGCCCACCTGAAAAGCGACCATCAGGAGCTTTGCCCTTTTACCATGCCCTCCCCTCCCCCCCCCCCCCCCCCCCCCCCCCCAGCTACGCACTTCACTGTAAATACCCAGGGGGGCAGGAGAACCCTTCTGGGGGCAGGGGGTGGCAGACCTTGCTATTAGGCAGGAGGCGGTTTTGTATGGGGGTAGGGGGTCCGGGCCTCCATCGTATTAACATTCAGCTGATGGCGGCGAGGAGGGATGGAGAAGCAGCAGCCGCCGCCTGCCAAGGAGAAGGGGGATTTACCTGTCAAGTGGCATTATCCCATCATCCCAGAGAGAGTGACTACGGGGCGCCGCTGCCGTGACATGCATAGGAGAGCTGGCCTCGCCTCTCCCCCTGCTCTCGCCCCGAACCGGTCACAGTAACGCTGCATCGCAGGGATCCCTACCCAGCTTGTGCCCCCGAATTCAGTCCCCATAGCGCTGCATCACGGGGATCCCTACCCCTCTGTACCCCCAAATCCAGTCCTCATAACGCTGCATCACGGGGATCCCTACCCCCCTCTGTACCCCCAAATCCAGTCCCCATAGCGCTGCATCACGGGGATCCCTACCCCTCTGTACCCCCAAATCCAGTCCCCATAACGCTGCATCACGGGGATCCCTACCCCCCTCTGTACCCCCAAATCCAGTCCCCATAGCGCTGCATCATGGGGATCCCTACCCCCCCGTACCCCCAAATCCAGTCACCATAGCGCTGCATCACGAGGATCCCTACCCCTCTCTGTACCCCCAAATCCTGTCCCATAGCGCTGCATCACGAGGATCCCTACCCCTCTCTGTATCCCCAAATCCAGTCCCCATAGCACTGCATCACGGGGATCCCTACCCCCCTCTATACCCCCAAATCCAGTCCCCATAGCACTGCATCACGGGGATCCCTACCCAGCTTGTGCCCCCAAATCCAGTCCCCATAGCGCTGCATCACAGGGAACCCTACCCCTCTGTACCCCCAAATCCAGTCCCCATAGCACTGCATCACGGGGAACCCTACCCCTCTGTACCCCCAAATCCAGTCCCCATAGCGCTGTATCACGGGGATCCCTACCCCTCTGTACCCCCAAATCCAGTCCCCATAGCGCTGTATCACGGGGATCCCTACCCCCCTCTATACCCCCAAATCCAGTCCCCATAGCACTGCATCACGGGGATCCCTACCCAGCTTGTGCCCCCAAATCCAGTCCCCATAGCGCTGCATCACGAGGATCCCTACCCCTCTGTACCCCCAAATCCAGTCCCCATAGCGCTGTATCACGGGGATCCCTACCCCCCTCTATACCCCCAAATCCAGTCCCCATAGCACTGCATCACGGGGATCCCTACCCAGCTTGTGCCCCCAAATCCAGTCCCCATAGCGCTGCATCACAGGGAACCCTACCCCTCTGTACCCCCAAATCCAGTCCCCATAGCGCTGTATCACGGGGATCCCTACCCCTCTGTACCCCCAAATCCAGTCCCCATAGCGCTGTATCACGGGGATCCCTACCCCCCTCTATACCCCCAAATCCAGTCCCCATAGCACTGCATCACGGGGATCCCTACCCAGCTTGTGCCCCCAAATCCTGTCCCATAGCGCTGCATCACGAGGATCCCTACCCCTCTGTACCCCCAAATCCAGTCCCCATAGCGCTGTATCACGGGGATCCCTACCCCCCTCTATACCCCCAAATCCAGTCCCCATAGCACTGCATCACGGGGATCCCTACCCAGCTTGTGCCCCCAAATCCAGTCCCCATAGCGCTGCATCACAGGGAACCCTACCCCTCTGTACCCCCAAATCCAGTCCCCATAGCACTGCATCACGGGGAACCCTACCCCTCTGTACCCCCAAATCCAGTCACCACAATGTTGCATCACGGGGATCCCTACCCAGCTAGTGCCCCCAAATCCAGTCCCCATAGCGCTGCATCACGGGGATCCCCTACCCCTCTGTACCCCCAAATCCATTCACCACAATGCTGCATCACTGGAGGTCATTACCCACCCACCCTCAGAGCCACCCAGTACAACCCTGCATCAGGGAAGACGTCAGCAGCCCGCCTTGGTTAGACTCTGTGGCTTGTGGTTAGGAATCAGTGTCAGTGTTGGGCTTCGGGGAAAAAAAAAAGAGAAAATGCTGTATTCCTGTGCCACTGCCCTCCCCACCATGCCCGGAGGTTAACAGCATAGCCTGGGGAGTTAGATGGGAGCTGATGGTGTCTGGCAGGGTGAGGGGGCAGGAGTGAGAGATGGGCAGGTTGATATTCGGCTGCCGGTCTTGAGTCCCAGCTACATCTGCTGAGGGAATCAGAAGACTCCTGTCCAGCTGATCTTACACAGATGGTCACCACTTTGGCTATTGCCGGCACTCATGGGTCCATTTGTGGGGGGGGGGGGGGGGTCATGATATGAAGATGGAGGAGGGGGAGGGGTGGATGCCAGGAGTTGCCGCAGGCAGAGGTGGTGAAAATCAGAAGCTGTAACTGAGTTGAAGCTTGCTTGGGGCAGAAATAGAGATTAAGAGGAGGGGAGAGGGGTTAAGGCTGAGGGAGGAAGAGGACCAGAGGTCAAGGAGACTCTGTGGAGGCACGGTAGACAGACTGAGTGGGCCACGAGGCCCAAAACTACAGAGCACTGCTGTGTCACGGGCCAGAGTGTTTCTGAGATGCTTAGGCGACCAGCACCTTGACAGCAGCGTGGGCAGTGGTCTCAAGGTCAGTGGACACTGCCTTGGCACAGGGAGCCAGTGACAAAGCCGAGGATTAGAACTGAGGCACAGGGGGGATAAAGTGACTCACCCTGAGGTCACACACAGAGAGTCAGTGACAGAGCTGGGGATTAGAGCTGAGGCACAGGGGGATAATGTGACTCACCCTGAGGTCACACACAGAGAGTCAGTGACAGAGCCGGGGATTAGAGCTGAGGCACAGGGGGATAATGTGACTCACCCTGAGGTCACACACAGAGAGTCAGTGACAGAGCTGGGGATTAGAGCTGAGGCACAGGGGGATAATGTGACTCACCCTGAGGTCACACACAGAGAGTCAGTGACAGAGCCGGGGATTAGAGCTGAGGCACAGGGGGATAAAGTGACTCACCCTGAGGTCACACACAGAGAGTCAGTGACAGAGCTGGGGATTAGAGCTGAGGCACAGGGGGATAATGTGACTCACCCTGAGGTCACACACAGAGAGTCAGTGACAGAGCCGGGGATTAGAGCTGAGGCACAGGGGGATAAAGTGACTCACCCTGAGGTCACACACAGAGAGTCAGTGACAGAGCTGGGGATTAGAGCTGAGGCACAGGGGGATAATGTGACTCACCCTGAGGTCACACACAGAGAGTCAGTGACAGAGCCGGGGATTAGAGCTGAGGCACAGGGGGATAAAGTGACTCCCCCTGAGGTCACACACAGAGTCAGTGACAGAGCTGGGGATTAGAGCTGAGGCACAGGGGGATAAAGTGACTCACCCTGAGGTCACACACAGAGAGTCAGTGACAGAGCCGGGGATTAGAGCTGAGGCACAGGGGGATAAAGTGACTCACCCTGAGGTCACACACAGAGAGTCAGTGACAGAGCCGGGGATTAGAGCTGAGGCACAGGGGGATAAAGTGACTCCCCCTGAGGTCACACAGAGAGTCAGTGACAGAGCCAGGGATTAGAGCTGAGGCACAGGGGGATAAAGTGACTCACCCTGAGGTCACACACAGAGAGTCAGTGACAGAGCTGGGGATTAGAGCTGAGGCACAGGGGGATAAAGTGACTCACCCTGAGGTCACACACAGAGAGTCAGTGACAGAGCTGGGGATTAGAGCTGAGGCACAGGGGGATAATGTGACTCACCCTGAGGTCACACACAGAGAGTCAGTGACAGAGCCGGGGATTAGAGCTGAGGCACAGGGGGATAAAGTGACTCCCCCTGAGGTCACACACAGAGAGTCAGTGTCAGAGCCAGGGATTAGAGCTGAGGCACAGGGGGATAAAGTGACTCACCCTGAGGTCACACACAGAGAGTCAGTGACAGAGCCGGGGATTAGAGCTGAGGCACAGGGGGATAAAGTGACTCCCCCTGAGGTCACACACAGAGAGTCAGTGTCAGAGCCAGGGATTAGAGCTGAGGCACAGGGGGATAAAGTGACTCCCCCTGAGGTCACACACACACAGAGTCAGTGGCAGAGCCGGGGATTAGAGCTGAGGCACAGGGGGATAAAGTGACTCACCCTGAGGTCACACACAGAGAGTCAGTGACAGAGCCGGGGATTAGAGCTGAAGTAAAGAGGGGGATAAAGTGACTCACCCCAAGGATACACATAGAAAGCAGAGAGTGCAGGGGCTGAAAATACCAGAGGAGACTCCAGCAAAATGCTGCTTTCTTGGCTCCTGTTCCCGACTTATCTTTCTGGCTGTGCAGCTCCCAGCTAAGCAGGTGCTGGTTTACACAACAGGTTAAGTTTTCAAGACGTTTTGTCAGGTAAAATCGCCCTATATGCGCACATAAGTGGCGAGTACACTTGTGCATTCCTTTTAATAAACCTGAAGAGCGCGTGCATATTGAAGCTGTTGCACGTAAATGTTCACGGGGGAAAAAAAGGACTATTTTAGGGTATTCCAGAGCAGGGACCAGAGGCACGCGCGCAGGTTGCTGTTAGGTAACTAGTACAGGCCCGTACGTTACCAAAATTGTTCCGCACGCTTTTGCACCTGCCAATCGAGTCGCCGATTTGAAATCGCCTTCGTCTTTGTTGTGCAGCTTTTGGGTTAGGTGGTGGAAAGGGGGGTTATCAGGGCGAACTGGTTTTGGGTGTTGGCGAACTGGTGATTGCAGGCGGGTGCACTCTTTTTTGTAATCCACGCCTCTGCCTAGAGCTCTGGGTTATTGCGCAGGCAGGTGACAGCCGTCTCGTGTGCAATACGCTTGCCGAGAGGCTGTTTAAAGGTTAGTGCTGGTTTATTTTGAGTTGAGGTCCTGCCATGCCCCTTACAACTGTTGGGCCGCTACCGATCTTTGATTGTACGCCACTGGTCTGTCCTGCTGTACCCTGCTTTTATTCAAGAAGGCAGGTGATAAACTCAAAGAATAAATGTATTATAAGAACTGCATTTTATAAAATGGGTAGGGAAGCTATGTGATTTTACCCATCACAAATATAACACACGCGTGCATTTTCAGCACACAGCCGTGTGGAGGTGCGTGTTCAGAAGCCTTCAGACAGGTAAAGTCTAAAGTCATTTAGCTGAATGAATATATTTTAGCTGGCTGAGTTCCGCCCGCAGCTCTGGCCACTGCTGGTCACATTGGGGAAGTTGATACGGGACAGTCCGGGACACTTCTAGGTAGTGAGACTTGTCACTCTGTTCAGGTTGCAAATGAGACTGAGATCCTTGACTCTGGCAAACATTTAAGTCGTACGAGGAGATCATAGGTGTTGCTAAAAGACCCATTTCCCCACCTACTCCATCCATCGTATTGCAAAGGTAGGAGGTTCCGCCAGGGGAATCGGGGTTGAAACGAGAGCACTGCCCCCTCTGTGGCTTGAGCCGCGCAGAATTGCAGAGCGTCACAGATTAGGCAAATGGTCCGCCAGACGCACCAGGAAGCACTTCAGTGCCATCTCCCAGCTGAGCCCAACCTGATCTTTGCAGCAGTGCCAGTAAAAAAAGGCTCCGACAGCTGAGAGGGCAGTGCAGGGCAGAAAAGAAATCCGGGTCACAGCCTCCGAAGTGGACGCAGTCAGCTACAGTTAAGAAACTCGCTCAGCAGTCAGCACAAGGGGCTCTGCTTCCAAATGCATGTTCTAGATGCGGAGGGCAGCGTTGAAGTCCCGTAGGCAGCTATAAACGGGGAGCAGAGGGTCTTCTTTTGCTAAAAGAGAGGCCACACTGAACGAGCTTTCAGATCAACGAGCAAGGAGCCCTATTCACAAAGAAACAGGAAAGAGTTGGTTCACACTTTGGGGAATCAGCAAACCAAGGGGTCCGTGTTATCTCAAGGTCAACGCGGATGAATTCCTTCATGTGTTCTCCCAGGAGCTGGGAGTTCACGAGGGACCAGTGGTGTCTTTCCACCTGGACCCGGCTGTTGCACCCATTCGTGCAGTATGCCCGAAGATCGAGGCGGGGCTCGGGCATCTCATAGCACTAGGTACTCTAGACCCAGTTATGCACACACACACAAAACGGGCCACACTCATTGTGCCAGCGCTAGAGCAAAATGGGGATTACAAGTGCACCAAAGATTACCCCCACACCCCCATGCCTGCCATTAACCAACGAGTCGTCGCATGGGCTGGAGGGGAAGGCCTTGGCAGAGCTCGATCTAGCACTGACTGTGGACGAGGGAACCGCGGATGCCCAGGCAATCATCACTCATCACAAGAGCTTTCCCGAGTGAAAGCGTCTTCCGTTTGGAATCTCTGTCACGCCAGGCACCTTTCACTGCTTCCCGCAGACGCTGTAGGGCTGGGGTTCCAGGCGCTGCACTTTGTTCTGAGGATGTCGTGATCATGGGAGCACCAGAGGACAAACTCTCTGGGCGACCTAGGGGAAATCCTACACCGATTTGAGATGTCAGGGGCTGGAACTAGCAGAGGAAACCAGAAAAATGCAGAGAGCGCAGGGGTTGCAAATACCAGAGGAGACTCCTGAGAAATGCAGAGAGAGCGCAGGGGCTGGAAATAGCAGAGGAGACGCCTGAGAAATGCAGAGAGCGCAGGGGCTGGAAATACCAGAGGAGACTCCTGAGCAATGCAGAGAGCGCAGGGGCTGGAATTACCAGAGGAGACTCCTGAGAAATGCAGAGAGAGCGCAGGGGCCGAAAATGTTGGTCATACATATAAGCCTCCCATACCTAGATTCCCAGACGGAGACTTAACTCCATCGCTGGATAGTCATTGCTCTGCAGACCCGGCTTCCCCTTTGGCACGGCTCACGGATGCTCAGCGTGCTTCCCTGGGCTATCGGTTTATAGCCAATGACTAATGCATAAGCATTCATTAGGGAAGTTAAAGAGAAAACAGGTATAATTAAGATCTGGAGTCGGAGGACAGCCTGGCAGGATAAATTATTCATCTCTGCAGCCCGATGCCCTGTCTGAAGCTGGAAATAACTGCAGGAGGAAGGGTGGACGCACGGTGCCAGCTCTTCCAGGGCGCTGGCGAGGTGCGGCTGACGGGCAACGGTGGCAGTCTGCTGCGGGGGGGGTCAGCAGGCAAGCCAGGGAGCTGCGGCAGATCGCCTGCCTCCGGTTTCAAAGAGCCGGCCCCTGAGGGGATCCAAGGAACCCCTTCCAGTGCTCCCAGGATCTGGCAGCTGGAAACCGTTTCCTAATGACCGATCTGTATCTCTCCCCCCCTCCCCGAGAGGAAGAGCCACCCATCCCTCACCTCCTCTGTAACCTCCCTACATTTATATATTTGTTGGCTGCTATCACCTCCCCACCCCCAATAAGTCACCCAGTAACAGAGAACGGACAATAAAAATGTGTTCTTCTCGTATTGCCACACTTAAGAGCTCCCTTGTCTCTCATCTAATAAACTCGCTCCCGTCCCTATGTGTGTCCCTCTTCTTATTCTGTGAAATTTAAAACCTTATCTGCTTCCACAAAAAAAAAAAAAAAAAAGGCCTGGAGTCATTTTTATTGGCTCGTAAAAGAAGGGCAAAGCCACAGGAAGGCGATAAAACGTTGCCATCAAGCGGCTCTGGAGCCTCCCACCGGGCAAGGGGTCGTGTTTGGTTGCCTCCATCGCCTTGGGCCACCTCCCAGATGCTTCCATCATTGCCCCTCCCCACCACATAAAACTTCAATTGTAAGCTCCACCGAGAAGCGACATTTCAACCCTGTCAATTACCCAGTACGGCATCTCCTACCCGGAGGGAGAGCCGGACCCCCCGTCTCCTGCAAGCCTGTAATGAAGATCCCTGTCATCCTGCAGCAGTCCGCGCGTCCTTTTTTTTTTTTTTTTAATCTGATCTGACGCTGATGGATTTTTAACAGGGACGCGCGTAATCTCATTTTCGGAGGCGCCTGTCGGGCGACTGCCTTGGAAGCTTCCATCATTCTCGTCCGGGAGCCGGCAGGTGACGGCAGCTAAAGGACGGGTACTGAAACCATGCCCAAGAGCGCCCGAGACACGTCAGGCGTGCAGCCGGTTATCGAGGTCTCTGCCCCGCCGCCATCCCCCTGATGTCCGTGGGTCGCCAAGCCTGGCCTTAGTCCCCTCTCTACCACCTCCCCTGTTGCCCATAGCGTGGAAGGAGGTGGGAGTTCCTGGTTTTCATAGGAGGCTCTTGTACCTCACCTGGAGAGGTCCATCCAGTCCCTGGTTTCCCCGGAAGATTAAAGACGTTGTTTTTTTTAGGGTGCCTGGAGAAATCTGGGTGTAGTTTTTGACGAAGCAGTTATATTTGAGCCCCATATTGCACAATTGGTTAAACAAAAATTTTTTAAACTGCGCTTGCTTGGGAAGATTAAAGGTTTTTTTTTTTGGTTTTTTTTTAAAGTTTGTCGGTTTTAGGTTTAATGGTACAGGCGATGGTGTCCCCAGTCTTTGATTATTCCAATGGCGTGTTGGCGGGGTCACCGGATAGACGTATATCCCGATCACAGATAATGCAAAATACGGCAGCTCGGCTTGTTTTTTTTCTAGCCCAAGGCGTGTTGAGTGTCAGACCTTTATTGAGGAAACCGCGTTGGTTGCCCGTAAGAGAGCACATTCAGTTCAGGATACCGACGGTGATGTTTAAAACCCAGCAGGGAGGAGGGACTAATTATTGGAAGAAGTTGGGTCAAGCATCACGCGAGTTTTGCTTGAAGTGCCGTCCGTTAAGGAAGTGCGTACAGTACCATGGAGGGAAAAGATATTCTTAGTGACCAGGCCTGAATGGTGGCAGGGAGGAAGCACCACTAGATGATCAGGCTGGAATCCAACTGCATGGCATTTACAAAGAAAGTTAAAACCTGGCTGGTTTCTAAGCTGAGCTAAGGAGGGTAAGGGTGGTCAAGCAGTAGCGAGGATGCAGTTCATGAATATGTTTTAGAGAATGAGTGTGACAGTGTGGACTTTATTGTATTTTAAAGTGATTGGATTGTTGATGGTTTTATTTTGTAGTGCACCGTTTTGATCAGTCTGGTACTGGGAGAACAGTATATAGAAGCATAAATAAATAAATACATACATTTCACCATAGAGGTGAATGAGGAGGGGAAGAGATATTTAAGAGGATGACACCATTGAAGTCTATGGAGGTGAATGAGGAGGGGAAGAGATATTTAAGAGGGTGACGCCATTGACGTCTATGGAGGGGAATGAGGAGGGAAGAGATATTTAAGAGGATGACACCATTGAAGTCTATGGAGATGAATGAGGAGGGGAAGAGATATTTAAGAGGGAGACACCATTGAAGTCTATGGAGGTGAATGAGGAGGGGAAGAGATATTTAAGAGGGAGACACCATTGAAGTCTATGGAAGTGAATGAGGAGGGGAAGAGATATTTAAGAGGGTGACACCATTGAAGTCTATGGAGGTGAATGAGGAGGGGAAGAGATATTTAAGAGGGAGACACCATTGAAGTCTATGGAAGTGAATGAGGAGGGGAAGAGATATTTAAGAGGGTGACGCCATTGAAGTCTATGGAGGTGAATGAGGAGGGGAAGAGATATTTAAGAGGGTGACGCCATTGAAGTCTATGGGGGTGAATGAGGTGGGAGATCAGATGGCGTTCCTCCTCCCGCCTACCCTCAGCAAGGCATGTCACAGGTCAAATCACTGAGGGGGCTCATGAGAAATGGGAGATGGGTGAATGGTGGGGGTGCCTGTGTGTGTGGCACACATTCTCCAGGTCAGGGCAGGGGTATCAGGTGCCACAGGGGGAACCTCAGAGCCTTGCACCTGTTCCCTCCCAACCCTCACCACACAGACAATTAAAAATTATGCATTCATAGTAATAGGTTTTACAGGAACAAGAACGTTCAATGTACAGTCTTCTGTGGTAAAAATATGATAACCTGTATATTATTTTGCATTCACTGCTGTGGTGCCAACCAGAGGAGCTTGCAAAAAAAAAGATGCATGGAACCCACACGGCATTAGGAGTTGGGTGCGGGTGTGGGGAAGAGATATTTAAGAGGGTGGCGCCATTCCCTGTGATCAATGTAGCTCAGGGCTTCCCCGTCTTGCGTTCAGCACATTCACAATGAATATTCTTGAGTTAGATCTGCGTGTCTTGTCCCCACTCTTTGCAAATGTATCTTGTGCATGTTGATTGTGTTTACGCTGAGATCTCAGACCTGTTTATGGTCCTGGTGCGGAGCTGTTGCCCATGCCGGGGATACGTTAAGGCTCAGCCTGATGCACGCCTGGATTTACCGCACTGTATGCCGGGATTAGTGTTTCTGATTTCCAGAACAGAAGGCACTAACTCCAGGCCCCTAGGCTGCGTTGGGGGGTGGGGGAGAGAAGAGGAGGATACGGGCAGGACTTCAGCCGGACACTGATGGCCTGGAACTGGTCAGTAAACCCCTTTGCTAGGATGCCCCCACAAGATCCTGATGGAGGGCTGGGTCAGCCGTTGGGAGGGAAGGGCAGGCGGGGGGGGGGGGGGGGGTGCAGAATTCACCTGAAAGCCACAGATTTTGCTTCTGCTAATTAAAAATCTGAAGCCTTAAAAAGCAAAGCAGAGCAGCACGCCTGGTTACCCAGCTTTTCCTTATCATTGCTATGAACGAGGCTAGGCTCAGATTCTGTTTATCCAAAACACTGTACGTTGCAATTAATTATATTAATGAGATCCAGGAAAGTAATTAAAGATGAACCCTGCTGCGTCTTCTGTCTGTCCATCCGTCCATCAGTCATGTGGAAAGCAGCTCTCATGTGTGATTAGAAGGGTGAGGGAGAGATTATGAGGAAATGGCTGGGGGATGTTAAACCGAGGGGAGAGAGAGGATCAGGGAAGGCAATTGCAGGGGCAACAACCAGAGATAGAGGAACTGCTGAGGGGAGAGAGAGGGGCAGGGAGGGGAAAGCAGGGGCAATAACCAGAGATAGAGGAACTGCTGAGGGGAGAGAGAGGGGCAGGGAGGGGAAAGCAGGGGCAATACCCAGAGATACAGGAACTGCTGAGGGGAGAGAGAGGGGCAGGGAGGGGAAAGCAGGGGCAATACCCAGAGATAGAGGAACTGCTGAGGGGAGAGAGAGAGGGGCAGGGAGGGGAAAGCAGGGGCAATACCCAGAGATAGAGGAACTGCTGAGGGGAGAGAGAGGGGCAGGGAGGGGAAAGCAGGGGCAATAACCAGAGATACAGGAACTGCTGAGGGGAGAGAGAGGGGCAGGGGCAATACCCAGAGATAGAGGAACTGCTGAGGGGAGAGAGAGGGGCAGGGAGGGGAAAGCAGGGGCAATACCCAGAGATACAGGAACTGCTGAGGAGAGAGAGAGGGGCAGGGAGGGGAAAGCAGGGGCAATACCCAGAGATACAGGAACTGCTGAGGGAAGAGAGAGGGGTAGGGAGGGGAAAGCAGGGGCAATACCCAGAGATACAGGAACTGCTGAGGAGAGAGAGAGGGGCAGGGAGGGGAAAGCAGGGGCAATACCCAGAGATAGAGGAACTGCTGAGGAGAGAGAGAGGGGTAGGGAGGGGAAAGCAGGGGCAATACCCAGAGATACAGGAACTGCTGAGGGAAGAGAGAGGGGCAGGGAGGGGAAAGCAGGGGCAATACCCAGAGATACAGGAACTGCTGAGGGGAGAGAGAGGGGCAGGGAGGGGAAAGCAGGGGCAATACCCAGAGATAGAGGAACTGCTGAGGAGAGAGAGAGGGGTAGGGAGGGGAAGCAGGGGCAATACCCAGAGATACAGGAACTGCTGAGGGAAGAGAGAGGGGCAGGGAGGGGAAAGCAGGGGCAATACCCAGAGATACAGGAACTGCTGAGGGAAGAGAGAGGGGCAGGGAGGGGAAAGCAGGGGCAATACCCAGAGATACAGGAACTACTGAGGAGAGAGAGAGAGAGGCAGGGAGGGGAAAGCAGGGGCAATAACCAGAGATAGAGGAACTGCTGAGGGGAGAGAGAGGGGCAGGGAGGGGAAAGCAGGGGCAATAACCAGAGATAGAGGAACTGCTGAGGAGAGAGAGAGGGGCAGGGAGGTGGAAGGTGGGGTCAATAAACAGTCAAAGGTACTATTGAGGGGGAGAAAGGGGTAAGAAGGGGGATCAGAACATAAGAACATAAGAAATTGCCATGCTGGGTCAGACCAAGGGTCCATCAAGCCCAGCATCCTGTTTCCAACAGAGGCCAATCCAGGCCACAAGAACCTGGCAATTACCCAAACACTAAGAAGATCCCATGCTACTGATGCAATTAATAGCAGTGGCAATAAAGTAGGGGTAATAAACAATGACCGAGGACACAGGGATAAGCGTCATGGCCATGCGAGTGCCCCTTTTTGCCGAGGGGGTTTCGGCTGCTTAAAACAAATCCCCTCCCGTTTCACAGTCCACGTTTGCGAGGAGGCAAGTGCAGGATCCGCGGTGGAGACGCCTTCCTTTCCTTAACCACAAAAGCTGCCTGCGGGCGCTGTAAGGCTAATCCCTGCCCTCCCGCCCACGTAGCACTATACGGTAGCGCTGCAGCCGGAGCCAGTATCCAGCTTCCACTGAATCCGCCGCATTACGTGGCCACCCTCGCCGCTGAGTGAGAGATGACATGCTAGTGCGAAGGTGGGGGGGCTGGCAAGATCCCCCCCCCACTGTTTACCGGGAGCTTCCTCTGTGCTGCGCCAGCTGCGCCGGCCTCGCGAGCGTCGTTAATCACCGGCTGTCAAAGGTTAAAGGGAGAGGAAAGCAATTTACCGCCAGAAAGCTTGCCAGCAGCAACTGAAAGCCTGGGGTAGCCAAACATCACTCCCCCCCCTCCTCCTTCCCCCTCCTCACCCCCCCAGCCGACCCCCTCGTCTCCGGGGCGTCCTCCTTATGGGAGCACTGGGCATTGTTCCAGCGGGGAAGGGGGGGATGCCAGGGACAGCGGGAGAAACAGTGAATCAGCAGTAAAGGGGGGGGGGACGCGTCTCATCCTAGGGGGGAAAAGAGCTTTTAGGCCCCTGCTGGCCCAGCCCCCGATCTGAGGGACCGCAGGGGGGGCAGGGATACGGAGCCCGCCACCTTTGGCGGGATACGCGTGTGACCCACCCCCTGTGGCTGGTGGGGAATCAGGGGGTTCGGGGGTTCCGTAAGGTTCCCAAAAAGATAAATCGTGCGGAGGCTTTGTGGGTGAGATTTTTTGGTTAGAAGGGGAAGGGAGGGAGGGGGGGGGTGAGGAAATCCCTGTTTATCAATGGATCGTCGATAGCGCGCTCGCCGTCTTTACGAGCGAATTCAAATGCCGCACGACAACATGAGGTATAATTTACAGCACAGTTCGAAGCCACTTACATTGAGAATCAATGTAGAAGTCATTAATTAGAGTAGAAATCTTAAAAAAAAATAACCACTAAGTCTCTATACGGTACTCTTGGGTCACTTAATTCCAAAATTTACTGCTAAAAATATTGTTTTGTTTTTTTTTTTAAATGATTATCTGCTCAGTAAACATGGAAATCTACATCATGAGCAATGAGCTGATCATTGCCTGTGACAGAATGATCCTCTCTTCTATTCCACAGTACAGACACCATGAGAAATGCACTGATCAGTGCCTGTGATAAAAATAATCCACTATTCTATTCTACAGCACAGACACCATGAGAAATGCACTGATCAGTGCCTGTGATAAAAAAATCCACTATTCTATTCTACAGCACAGACACCATGAGAAATGCACTGATCAATGCCTGTGATAGAATAATCCGCTATTCTACAGCACAGACACCATGAGAAATGCGCCGATCAGTGCCTATGGTAGAATAATCCACTATTCTATTCTACAGCGTAGACACCATGAGAAATGCACTGATCAGTGCCTGTGATAGAATAATCCACTATTCTATTCTACAGCGCAGACACCATGAGAAATGCACTGATCATTGCCTGTGACAGAATGATCCTCTCTTCTATTCTACAGTCCGAATACCATGAGAAACACACTGACCTGTGCCTGTGATAGAATAATCCACTATTCTATTCTACAGCACAGACACCATGAGAAATGCCTGTGACAGAATGATCCTCTCTTCTATTCTACAGTCCGAATACCATGAGAAACACGCTGACCTGTGCCTGTGATAGAATAATCCTCTATTCTATTCACAGAACAGACATTGTGAGAAACACGCTAACTGGTACCTGTGATAGAATAATCCACTATTCTATTCTACCGCGCAGATACCATGAGAAATGCACTGATCAGTGCCTGTGGTAGAATAATCCACTATTCTATTCTACAGCACATCCGCCGTAAGAAACGCGCTGATTGGTGCCTGTGATAGAATACTCCGCTATTCTATTCTACAGCACATATGCTATGAGAAACGTGCTGATTGGTGCCTGTGATAGAATAATCCTCTATTCTATTCTACAGTGCAGACACCATGAGAAATGCACTGATCAGTGCCTGTGATAGAATAATCCACTATTCTATTCTACAGCACATATGCTATGAGAAACGCGCTGATTGGTGCCTGTGATAGAATACTCCGCTATTCTATTCCACAGCGCAGACACCATGAGAATTTTACTGACTGGATGCAATAAACTGATGTCTCTTGATCATACGAGAGTGCTAGTTCTGGTAAGGTTGTGTGATTGTAGTGTGACCATCTTTCTTTGATCACTCATCGCATCTCTCCTTCTTTAAGGCTGGGTGGGAAGCTTGGGGTGTGTTTCCCGTCCCATCTTCACCCCCCCGGGCCCGGTTCTGCCACTCCTTCTCCAGACGCAGCTTACGGTGTCAGCAGATGAAGATTTCATACCCCTGAAGGCAGGGATCTGTTATGCTCCAGAGTGACAAGAAATTGTGACAGGAACAAGCTGCATTTCTCAGGTAATCTCCCTTTCTTACTGTCATAATATTGACATTTCCACTGCCTCTGACAGCTAGCAGCTCTCCCCTCCCACGCCTTTATCTGTCCTCCTCTCTCTTCCCTGGCTTCACTCCCTTCTCTTTAAGCATGTTAAAGTCAGCCAGTCTGAGGCTTTCCAGCATCAACCACACGGACAGACACACAGACGCACCCAGATACATATACACACAGAGATACATAGATACACACAGACAAGAGCACACACATACACCTGTATACACAGAGACACACGCACACACAAGCAGACACGCACATATACACGCAATCAAACACACACAAGTCACAGAAATGAGACACAAACATACAATCACATATACAGAGACACACATACTCATGTACACAAGAACACACACATACCCATATACACATACACAGCTACATGCACACACTGACGGAATCACAGGGACTAGATACACACACACACAGTGTCACAGAAATGAGACACAAACGTACAATCACATATACAGAGACACACATACTCATGTACACAAGAACACGCTCAAAGTCACAGACACACATACCCATATACACATACACAGCTACATGCACACACTGACGGAATCACAGGGATGAGATACACACACACACAGTGTCACAGAAATGAGACACAAACGTACAATCACATATACAGAGACACACATACTCACGTGCACAAGAACACGCTCAAAGTCACAGACACACATACCCATATACACATACACAGCTACATGCACACACTGATGGAATCACAGGGATGAGATACACACACACAGTGTCACAGAATTGAGACACAAACGTACAATCACATATACAGAGACACACATACTCACGTGCACAAGAACACGCTCAAAGTCACAGACACACATACCCATATACACATACACAGCTACATGCACACACTGACGGAATCACAGGGATGAGATACACACACACACAGTGTCACAGAAATGAGACACAAACATACAATCACATATACAGAGACACACATACTCACGTGCACAAGAACACGCTCAAAGTCACAGACACACATACCCATATACACATACACAGCTACATGCACACACTGACGGAATCACAGGGATGAGATACACACACACACAGTGTCACAGAAATGAGACACAAACGTACAATCACATATACAGAGACACACATACTCACGTACACAAGAACACGCTCAAAGTCACAGACACACATACCCATATACACATACACAGCTACATGCACACACTGACGGAATCACAGGGATGAGATACACACAGAGTGTCACAGAAATGAGACACAAACGTACAATCACATATACAGAGACACACATACTCACGTGCACAAGAACACGCTCAAAGTCACAGACACACATACCCATATACACATACACAGCTACATGCACACACTGACGGAATCACAGGGATGAGATACACACACACACAGTGTCACAGAAATGAGACACAAACGTACAATCACATATACAGAGACACACATACTCACGTGCACAAGAACACGCTCAAAGTCACAGACACACATACCCATATACACATACACAGCTACATGCACACACTGACGGAATCACAGGGATGAGATACACACAGAGTGTCACAGAAATGAGACACAAACGTACAATCACATATACAGAGACACACATACTCACGTGCACAAGAACACGCTCAAAGTCACAGACACACATACCCATATACACATACACAGCTACATGCACACACTGACGGAATCACAGGGATGAGATACACACACACACAGTGTCACAGAAATGAGACACAAACGTACAATCACATATACAGAGACACACATACTCACGTGCACAAGAACACGCTCAAAGTCACAGACACACATACCCATATACACATACACAGCTACATGCACACACTGACGGAATCACAGGGATGAGATACACACACACACAGTGTCACAGAAATGAGACACAAACATACAATCACATATACAGAGACACACATACTCACGTGCACAAGAACACGCTCAAAGTCACAGACACACATACCCATATACACATACACAGCTACATGCACACACTGACGGAATCACAGGGATGAGACACACACACACAGTGTGACAGAATTGAGACACAAACGTACAATCACATATACAGAGACACACATACTCACGTGCACAAGAACACGCTCAAAGTCACAGACACACATACCCATATACACATACACAGCTACATGCACACACTGACGGAATCACAGGGATGAGATACACACACACACAGTGTCACAGAAATGAGACACAAACGTACAATCACATATACAGAGACACACATACTCACGTGCACAAGAACACGCTCAAAGTCACAGACACACATACCCATATACACATACACAGCTACATGCACACACTGACGGAATCACAGGGATGAGACACACACACACAGTGTGACAGAATTGAGACACACAGAAACGAGACACATTCACACACACGCACAGAGGCATCAGTGATGTTTACAATTGTAGAAGACGCTTCAGCAGCAAATGTCACATCGTGACCTCCACTCGAACGAACGATGAGGAAATGTCTCTCATAGATAAGAGTCCCCAGGTCTACTTCCCCTCATCTGCCCCTCACTCTGTGACCTGGGACCCCGGGCAACGTTCGGGGTGTGCGGCCGCAGCGGGTGCCCCTCCCATACGCCGGTCTGCAGGCAGGAGACCTCAGGAGCGCCGCGCAGTAGGACGGGGGACTCCGTCTCCTGCACGCAGAGCCAGGCGTTTAGGCTGCAAAGTCCCAAGGAGAAGGTGCAGTGTTGTGGGTGAAATTATTCTAAGCACAAAGGAAGAGCGGGATCTGGGGGCGATCGTATCTGAGGTGGACAAAACAGATGGGATTTTTTTTTTTTTTAAATCAGGATAACCAAAACATTTCCAGTTTTTCCACGTAAAACAGCGTGGCGGGGGACGAGCCCACCCGAAAATTCTTTTGGGGGTCTAACCAGAGACAGCGGACGCTTACTGCCCCCTCCCTCTGTCTGCCGCCGCCCCCCCCCCCCTTTCCCCCCCTCTTCTGCGTAAGCTTTTCCTCGCCGGCGAGAGCCCGGGTGCCCTCAGCCTGCGCGTGACGGCCGGGGGGAGAAGGAGACGGCGCTGCCGTTGGCTCGGAGGGGGGAGCGCGTGCCGCCCTCCGCCGAGGCCCCACCTTGCGAACGCGGGATGGGACCGGGGAGCTTTGCAGAAGAGAAAAACTCGTTTCTCGGGGGCTCGACAGACCCCCCCCCCCCCCCCCCCCGCGAGTCACCGCGGGTCGCAACTCCCTACCTGGGATCAATGCTATCCATCTCCTGCACGGAGCAGGAGGAAGCAGCAGATGTGAAAACAGCACGGCTGAACTTGTGGCCCCAAGAATGAAGGAATAAAATGGTACTTTCAAGGCCCGGAGTCTATTAATAATCGTTCTGCTAAATGAGGCGTTGAAAGAACTCCTCCTCCCCGACCCCCCCCCCCCCCCCCCCCATACACCCCGAGGTCCTAAAACCAAAGTGACACCAGCGTGTGGCGGTGCGGCTCTAAAATGTCACTGCAGAAGTCAGCAAGCAACGAAATCCTCAGGGTGGGAAGGGGGCAGCTGAACGCCACAGAGCAAGAAGAAATGACACATTCCTACATACACGCAAACAAACCAATACACTCATACCCACATTATTACACACACACACACACACACACGCACACACAATGCTCAGACATACATACACATTCACTCTCTCTTATACACACGCTATCACACATACACATTCACTCTCACCCATGCACTCACACACACATTCACTCTGAGATACACACACTCTGTCTCACACACATACACACACTCTATCACACATGCACATTCACTCTCACTCATGCACATTCATTCTCACACATGCAGAGACTCTCTCACATGCACTCACACACACATTCACCCTGAGATACACACACTCTGTCTCACACACATACACACACTCTATCACACATGCACATTCACTCTCACTCATGCACATTCACTCTCACACATGCAGAGACTCTCTCACATACACTCACACACACATTCACCCTGAGATACACACACTGTCTCACACACACATGCACTGACAAACACATACACATTCGCTCTCATACATGTACATTCACTCTCACCCATGCACATTCACTCTCATACATGCACAGACTCTCTCACATGCACTCACACACACATTCACTCTGAGATACACACACTCTGTCTCACACACACATGCACTGACAAACACATGCACATTCACTCTCACATGCACTCGCACACGCATTCACTCTGAGATATACACACTGTCTCACACACACACGCTATCACACATACACATTCACTCTCACACATGCACATTCACTCTCACACATGCACAGACTCTCCCACATGCACTCGCACACGCATTCACTCTGAGATACACACACTCTGTCTCACACACACATGCACTGACAAACATACATTCGCTCTCATACATGCCCATTCACTCTCACCCATGCACTCACACACACACAGACACACATGCACTCACACACACATTCACTCTGAGATACACACACTCTGTCTCTCACACATACACTCACGCTATCACACATGCACATTCACTCACACATGCACATTCACTCTCACACATGCACAGACTCTCTCACATGCACTCGCACACGCATTCACTCTGAGATGCACACACTCTGTCTCACACACACATGCACTGACAAACATACATTCGCTCTCATACATGCATATTCACTCTCACACACACACAGACACACATGCACTCACACACACATTCACTCTGAGATACACACACTCTGTCTCACACACATACACACACGCTATCACACATGCACATTCACTCTCACACATGCATATTCACTCTCACATGCACTCTCACACGTATTCACTCTGAGATACACACACTGTCTCACACACACACACACACGCTATCACACATGCACATTCACTCTCACACATTTATTTATTTATTTAGGGGTTTCTTATATACCGAGGCACGTTTGCAAAACATCACCTCGGTTCACAATGTAACATAACTTAGCAACAGGCTTTACAATAATAACATTAACAGGTAGGGGTTAACAAGGGCAGGAGATGATAATACGAGAAATATATACAAATGTACAAGTTGATTTTAACAATTAGGTTAAATAAAGCAATAAGGATAATTAGCAGGGTTAAGTAATAGATGGAGGGGGAAGAAGGGGAGGAAACCTAGAGTGGGTGGGGGGTAAGGAATAGGCGAGGGTCAGATGGGGTAGGGAGAGAAAATATGCACAGACTCTCTCACCCATAGTCTCTCACATGCACTCACACACACATTCACTCTGAGATACACACACTCTGTCTCACACACACACACACACGTACTTACAAACACATGCACATTCTCTCTTGCACACACTGCCCCAGCGCAGGGCAAGTCGAGACACAGGCAGCATCTTGCAAGCTTCACACACATATAAACAAACACACACACACTGCTCCGCCAGAAGACAAGAACAGTATGGGCAGTGGCAGTGCAAGCTACATACACAGACACAGACACACACACTGCCCCAGCACAGGACAGGTGCATCACAGGCAAATTACGGCTTGAACATATGGTACTGCTGCTTTTTCCACGGACCTCCCATCACCCGCTCTGCAGAGAGATGGACGGAGCCTTTCCCAAGCGTGACTCAGCAGCGGTGCTGAGAGCAAGCGCCGAGAAGTGACCTAGAGGAGAGGAGAGATGCAGGGGAGGGAGGATGGGAAGGGACTGGACAGAGACAGGCGTGACATCAGGAAATATTTCTTCATGGAACGGGGGTTCACGGAGGGAAGGTGGTGGTGAGGTTAAACACCAGCGGAGTTCGAGGGAGCCTGAAAAAGCAGGGAACAGGAAACTGAGGGGAGAAAAACCCCTGGGAACGAGCCGGGAGGTGTGGTGCCGTGCCAGGAATGAAACTGGGCAGAGACAGGCCCGAGTCTCCCAGTCCCGCCCCGCCATCGCCTCCTCGGTCTCTAATGCACTTTTTGCCAGTGTAAAGGTCCAGATGCTCCCCGCATCTGGTTATTTCCAGCAGGCGGTTTTGATTGTGAATGAATCATTCCCTTTGCCCTTAAAGCCCCATTGCATTTTCAACGCCTGAGCGGGGTGGGGGGGTGAACGTGCTTCTTAGACGGTGCCCGGTGGGAGCGTGATCAGCCCTGACCCCTCTTCCAGTTCCTCCCACGTCTCCCAGCATCCCCCCCACTCTCTTGTCGGCATTACAGGTTTGTCCCAGGGTCCCACGGGCGCTGAGGGTTTTCCATGCCCGCAGCAAAGATATCTTTCCATCCCCCTTTCCCCCCCCCCCATTGCCCGCGAGAAGATATGTCCAGATCTGAAAACAGCACCCCAGTGATCTGTCACCACCGACCTCCGCAGAGGCGTCATTGCCCCCTTTATCTTATTCACCCTCGCATGCCCTCCGGCTCTGACCACCTCCTGGTCACTACCTTGTTGGACGCAGCCATCCTCCTGCCCCGTGGGCATCCGTACTTCACCACCGCCCCCCCCACCCCCAGCCACCGGCTACCACGCCACATTTCCGTATTCCCAAATGCACAGCCCTCTGCACTTTTCAGGGTTTAAACGGAAGCTGCCGAGCGCCTGACCGCCTCCCTAGAGTTTCGCGGAGCACTCCTTGACCCGTTTGCTCCTTCAGGGATGTCCACTCACGCTACAGATCTCAGCGTCGTCTTCAAAATGAGAAACTTTTTCCTTCCGACCAAAATGGCGAGACGGACAGTGAAATGCTAAGAGAGATCAGGGAAGCTAACCAAACTGGTAGTGCAGTAATAAGGGGAGACTTCAGTTACCCCAATATTGACTGGGTAAATGTATCATCGGGACACGCTAGAGACATAAAGTTCCTGGATGGAATAAAGGACGGCTTCGTGGTCCAGGAATCAAGAAGGGGAGCCATTTTAGACCTAATTCTTAGTGCAACAGAGGATTTGGTATGAGAGGTAACTGTGGATGGGGCTGCTTGGCAACCGTGATCATAACAATCACATCTGACTTAATGACTGGAGGACATTACATAAATCTACAGCTCTGGCATTCAACTTACAAGCGGGAGATATTGATAAAAAAAATAAAAGATTTAGAAAAAAAACCCTGAAAGGTGCAGCTACAAAAGGTTAAGAGTTTACATCAGGCATGAACATTGTTTAAAAATACCACCCTAGAGGCGCAGTCCATACGTATTCCGCACATTAAGAAAGGTGGAAGGAAGGCAAAACGATTACCGGCATGGTTAAAAGGGGAGACGAGAGAGGCTATTTTAGCTAAAAAAAATTATTTCAAAAATTGGAAGAAGGATCCATCTGAAGAAAATAGGATAAAACATAAGCATTGTCAAGTTAAGTGTAAAACATTGATAAAACAGGCGAAGAGAGAATTTGAAATGAAGTTGGCCGTAGAGGCAAAAACTCACAGTAAAAACTTTATAAAATATATATTAAAATCAGGAAGCATGTGAGGGAGTCAGTTGGACTTCCCTGAGTGCCCTTTAACCCTCAATCATCTGATTGAGGGTTAAAGGGCACTTAAGGAAGACTGAATGAATTCCTTGCTTCGGTGTTTACTGAAGAGAATTCCTTGCTTCGGTGTTTACTGAAGAGGATGTTAGGGAGATAACTGAAGCAGAAACTATATTCAGAGAACTGAAACAAATCACAATGAAGCTAGAAGATGTAATAAGGTAGACTGACAAATTAAAGAGTAGTAAATCGCCTGGACCTGACGGTATACACCCCAGACTTTTAAAAAGAACTGAAAAATTTGTAATGTATCATTAAAATTGTCCATTGTACTCAGAGATTGAAGGGTGACCAATGTAACCCCAGTCATTAAAATGGGCTCCAGGGGTGATCCAGGAAAGTATAATCCAGTGAGCCTGACTTCAGTGCTGGGAAATCATGGAAACTGTTAAAAAGAATACAATCACAAAACATTTAGACAGACATGGTTTGATGGGACACAGCCAGCATGGATTTACCCAAGGGAAGTCTTGCCTCACAAATTTCCTACATTTTGTTTGAAGGGGTGAATAAACATGTCGACAAGGGAGAACCGGTAGATGGATTTTCAGAAGGCGTTTGACAAAGGCTTCTAAGAAAACTAAAAAGTCATGGGATAGGTGGTGATGACCTTTCATGGATTACAAACTGGTTAAAAGACAGGAAACAGAGAGTAGGATTAAATGGTCAATTTTCTCAGTGGAAAAGGGTAAACAGTGGAGTGCCTCAGGGATCTGTACTTGGACCGGTGCTTTTCAATATATTTATAAATGATCTGGAAAGGAATACGATGAGTGAGGTAATCAAATTTGCGGATGACACAAAATTGTTCAGAGTAGTTAAATCACAAGCAGATTGTGATAAATTGCAGGACCTTGTGAGACTGGAAGATTGGGCATCCAAATGGCAGATGAAATTTAATGTGGACAAGTGCAAGGTGATGCATATAGGGAAAAATAACCCATGCTATAATTACACAATGTTGGGTTCCATATTAGGTGCTACAACCCAAGAAAGAGATCTAGGCGTCATAGTGGATAACACATTGAAATCGTCGGTTCAGTGTGCTGCGGCAGTCAAAAAAGCAAACAGAACGTTGGGAATTCTTGGAAAAGGAATGGTGAATAAAACGGAAAATGTCATAATGCCTCTGTATCTCTCCATGGTGAGACCGCACCTTGAATACTGTGTACAATTCTGGTCGCCGCATCTCAAAAAAGATATAATTGCGATGGAGAAGGTACAGAGAAGGGCAACAAAATGATAAAGGGAATGGAACAGCTTCCCTATGAGGAAAGACTAAAGAGGTTAGGGCTGTTCAGCCTGGAGAAGAGACGGCTGAGGGGGGGATATGATAGAGGTCTTTAAGATCATGAGAGGTCTTGAACGAGTAGATGTGACTTGGTTATTTACTCTTTCGAATAATAGAAGGACTAGAGGGCACTCCATGAAGTTAGCAAGTAGCACATTTAAGACTAATCGGAGAAAGTTCTTTTTCACTCAACGCACAATAAAGCTCTGGAATTTGTGGCCAGAGGATGTGGTTAATGCAGTTAGTGTAGCTGGGTTCAAAAAAGGTTTGGATAAGTTCTTGGAGGAGAAGTCCATTAACTGCCATTAGCAATGGTTACATGGAATAGACTTAGTTTTTGGGTACTTGCCAGGTTCTTATGGCCTGGATTGGCCACTGTTGGAAACGGGATGCTGGGCTTGATGGACCCTTGATCTGACCCAGTATGGCATTTTCTTATGTTCTTAACTGCTATTAATCAAATTTACTTAGGGAATAGCCACTGCTATTAATTGCATCAGTAGCATGGGTTCTTCTTAGTGTTTGGGTAATTGCCAGGTTCTTGTGGCCTGGGTTTGGCCTCTGTTGGAAACAGGATGCTGGGCTTGATGGACCCTTGGTCTGACCCAGCATGGCAATTTCTTATGTTCTTAATAGTGGAGTGCCTCAGGACGGTGCTTTTTAATATATTTATAAATGATCTGGAAAAGAATATGATGAGTGAGGTGATCAAATATGTGGATGACACAAAATGATTCTGAGTAGTTAAATCACAAGCGGATTGTGATAAATTGCAGGAGGACCTTGCGAGACTGGAAGATTGAGCATCCAAATGACAGATGAAATTTAATGTGGAGAAGTGCAAGGTGATGCATGTAGTTACATAATGTTAGGTTTCATATTAGGAGGAGTTTCCACCCAGGAAAAAGACCTGGGCATCATCATGGACAATACCTTGAAATCCTCAGTTCAGGGTGCGGCGGTGGTCAAAAAAGCAAACAGAAAAATTAGGAAGGGAATGGTGAATGAAACAAAGAATGTAATAATACTTCTGCATTGTTCCTTGGTGAGACCACACCTTGAATACTCTGTGCAATTCTGGTCGCCCAATCTCAAAAAAGATATAATTGCGATGGAGAAGGTACAGAGAAGGGCAACCAAAATGATAAAGGGGATGGAACAACTCCCCTATGAGGAAAGACTAAAGAGGTTAGGGCTGTTCAGCTTGGAGAAGAGATGGCTGAGGGGGGATATGATAGAGGTGTTTAAAATCATGAGAGGTCTAGAACGGGTAGATGTGAATCGGTTATTTACTCTTTTAGATAACAGAATGACCAAGGGGCATTCCATGAAGTTAGCAAGTATCACAGTTAAAACAAATCGGAGAAAATTATTTTTCACTCAATGCACAATTAAGCTCTGGAACTCATTGCCGGAGGATGTGGTTAAGACAGCACAGATGGATTTAAAAAAGGATAAGTTCCTGGAGGAAAAAGTCCATTAACCATTATTAAGGTGGAGCTGCAGGAATCCACAGCTTATTCTCGGGATAAGCAGCCCAGGATCTCTCTGTACCTCCTTTGGGATCCTGCCGGGTACCTGTGAGCTGGATTGGCCACGGTCGGAAACAGGATGCCGGGCTTTGGTGGACCCTCGCTCTGACCCAGCATGGCAACTGTTATGCCTTTATATAACCCCTCTTTTAATATCACTCACGGAAAGTACTTTCATCGATTTATTCTGCCAGTTAGCGTCACATCCCCTGGTCTTATTAAACATTTCCTGCTCACCCTCCCTTGCCTGCGTAGCCTCTCATCCTGTTCCTTATCATTTTTTCTCGCCCTGCTCTGCGCCTTTCCCGGCTCCTCTATGACGCCCCTGTTTTTTTGAGATGGGGGCGGCCAGAACTTGCACACAGTACTCAAGGTGCGGTTGCACCGCGGATCCTGCGGCGCGCAGGGGAGCAGCTCGGTAAAGCGCGAGGTTGCAGCGCGCCGGCCTCTCCCCGCAAAAAAATCGGCATCAGCTTCAGGTATTTCACTCAGAACCTCACCCCACCTGCCTTCCCCTGCCTAGATCCTGCCGATACCGGGGAAAGGCTGGGAATCGCAGCTCGAAGTAATGGCTCTCTAAATTATGACACTCGTGACAGTCCTGCTCAGCCGCTCCCTCTCACCCATACATGCCAAGTAAACCAGGGCACTGCTGTGCTGTTTATCATAGTGACTGTAAGCAGTGGATAAATACAGCATGGACAGCTGAAGAGAGACCTCAGGAAGGAGACAGTAATAGCCTGAGACACCCAATGTCTGAATACAGCACAGAGGGATGAGACAGAAGCAGACTGAGACACCCAGAGCCTGAATACAGCACAGACAGGTGGAGAGAGACTTCAGAGGGAGGAGACAGAAGCAGCCTGAGACACCCAGAGCCTGAATACAGCACAGAGGGAGGAGACAGAAGCAGCCTGAGACAGCCAGAGCCTGAATACAGCACAGACAGGTGGAGAGAGACTTCAGAGGGAGGAGACAGAAGCAGCCTGAGACACCCAGAGCCTGAACACAGCACAGAGGGAGGAGACAGAAGCAGCCTGAGACAGCCAGAGCCTGAATACAGCACAGACAGGTGGAGAGAGACCTCAGAGGAAGAAGCAGCCTGAGACACCCAACGTCTGAATACAGCACAGACAGGTGGAGAGAGACTTCAGAGGGAGAAGCAGCCTGAGACACCCAACGTCTGAATACAGTGCAGACAGGTGGAGAGAGACTTCAGAGGGAGGAGAGAGAAACAGCCTGAGACACCCAACGTCTGAATACAGCACAGACAACTGGAGGGGGATCTTGGAGGGAGGAGAAAGCAGCACGCTGAGACACCCAGAGTCTGAATACAGCACAGACAGGTAGAGAGAGACCTCAGAGGGGCACATTTGTCTCCCAATGAACCTGGGCAGCAGCGCTCAAACCTCAAGGGAGTGCTCCTTTTCTTTACCCCAGGATGGGTTTCAGGGTGGGTATCACAGCCAGTCCAAGTCACTTAACCTCCCTCTGCTCAAAGTCGCAGGCTAAGCTCTCTGGGGCAGGGACCTTGAACGGAGCCCTGCACCCCCTGATGACCGCAGCAGAAATTATTCTTAAATACCTATTTTTGAGGGGGTGGGGGGAGGTTATAGTTCAATGTCCCATTTTGTAAAAACGCCACCGCCCACCCTCTCTGTCACCCTCCGTCAGCGCGATGCGGGGCAGGGCGGCGGCGGCGCCGAATTTCACGCCCCCCACCCATTCCGTGGTCCCAGCAAGACTTGTGCGCTCCCTCGCCGTGACCCCCGTGACACGGCTTCCGGTCTCGCTAAAGGAATCAATTCCCCCTTGAAATTATATTTAGGGCAAACAAAAAACCCCCCCCAAACAAACCAACCCCGAATGCACAGGGGGGATAATTGTCGTCCCCCCCCCCCCCCCCCCCCCCCAGCTCTACAGGCAGCCTCCAGAAGGGACCACCGAGGTCCTGTAAAGAGGTGGCTAAAGGTGGCCGAGGGTCAGCTCTGCAGGGCTTCCCTATGCAAGTGGAGGCAGTTTCTTCCCCCCCCCCCCCACCCCCACCCCAGGTAAAGCAAGATCGGGGGGGGGAGATGAAATGGATGAAGTTTCCTTTTGCAATTTTCTCCATTTGAAGACCCCAAGTGCCCATTAGTTAAGGGATCTCAGCCCCTTGGCAGAGGCCGGAGAGGAGCCGACCAGGTCATCGCCCCGGGTAGTCCTCCCCCCCCTCCTGTTTTTCTGCCGGGGCGCAGGGGTGGGGCCAAAGGGAGAGAGAGAACTCCCAACTTAAAAGGAAGCCCCGAAATTGTGAAAAGGGGGGGGGGGGGGGGAGGAGGAGGAGCAGGGCTGTAGAGAAGGCTCCTTTATTCTGATCTCGTTCTCCCTCCAGTCTCCTCCCAGCCTCCTTCCGTCTCCCCAGCCCTTTCCCGGCTCTCCCCCCCCCCCCCCAAAAAAAATGCAGAAAGGCCAGGCCACCCCCCCCCCCCCCCGGACCCCGGGTCTTCCCCTAATTAAAGTTCAGCAAACGAAACGAGGGAGGGGGGAGGAGAGGCGCGGCGAGGAGGCTCCTGCGGGGACCCTGCCAGGTTCCGCGCGGGGCCGATGGCCGCGCCCCCCCCCCCCCCCCCCCGTGACAGAAAGGGCAGGGGACGGGGACAGCGGGGGAGGGGAGGGGGGTTAGAAATAAAATGCCTGGGGAGCAGCCGGACTCACGATTTTTTCGGAGGTGCCAGTCTTGGTTCCGTTCAGCCCCACCAGGGAGGGCAGGGTCTGGGACATCCAGTTGGTCACCATGGCCATCGTACTCAGCACGGCCCCGATCTTCAACAGCGGCACCGTCATGTCGCCCCCTGCCTCATCCCCTTCCTCAGGGGGACGGCACCACTCCCCCCCCCCCTCCCCTCCCCTCCCCTCGCTCTGGATCGCTGAGAATCGGACCCTCCGGGGGCTAGGAGGGAGAGGAGGGGGTCCCAGCCTTCCACACACTCACGTGGAGATGGGGGGCCGGTGTGGGGGGAAAAGGGGGAATCCTAGCCCTCCGCTTCTCGGGTCACTCCCTGCCCTCTTCCATTCTGCCCTCCATCTGGGGGTGGGGTGGGGAGGGGGAAGGATGAGATTCCCAGCAGTAACTCTCCTGTCCTGGTCAGCTGCCTGCCTTGGACTGACGGCGAGAAACCGATTCCTCCCCCTTTCACCCTCTCCCTCTCCCCACCTCTCTCTCTCTGTCTCTCCCTCCCTCCCTCCCTCTATTCCTTTCTTTCTTACTGCTTATTCCCCCTTCCCTTCCTCTCGCTGCCTCTTTCTCCCTCCTCCCCCTTGCTCTTTCCCTTCTGTCCCTGGTAGTATAAAAACCACACAGCAATATTCACACACACACAAAAAAAAAATCTTCTCCGGCTCTCTCTCTGCTCCATCATTTGCAGCCTGGGCTGACGTCAGCCCCGCTGCTGAACAGAAGCCCAGCGCCAAGTCAGTGGGAGGAAGGCTACGGACGAACCCACAGCTGGAAGCCCCGGCCAGGTGCAGCGAGGTCCCTGGCCGGGGGTCTCATCAACTGCATGGAGCTTCTAAGCACCCCCCCCCCCCCGTCCCCCTCAGGGGATTTCTCAGCATAGGACGGTGTTTGGGGGGCAGGGGGGGCCACCGAGGATCTGGCAGAAGAGCTCAGGGCGGGAGGGGTAAGGGTGTGAGCCCCCCCTCAGGGGATTTCTCAGCATAGGACGGTGTTTGGGGGGCAGGGGGGGCCACCGAGGATCTGGCAGAAGAGCTCAGGGCGGGAGGGGTAAGGGTGTGAGCCCCCATAGGGGATTTCTCAGTATAGGACGGTGTTTGGGGGCAGGGGGACACCGAGGATCTGGCAGAAGAGCTCAGGGCGGGAGGGGTAAGGGTGTGAGCCCCCATAGGGGATTTCTCAGCATAGGACGGTGTTTGGGGGCAGGGGGACACCGAGGATCTGGCAGAAGAGCTCAGGGCGGGAGGGGTAAGGGTGTGAGCCCCCCCTCAGGGGATTTCTCAGTATAGGACGGTGTTTGGGGGGCAGGGGGACACCGAGGATCTGGCAGAAGAGCTCAGGGCGGGAGGGGTAAGGGTGTGAGGCCCTCCCCCCACTCTAATACACAGTTTTAGTACTAAATGCCTCCCTCCTCAGGAGCACCCGAGTCCAAGCAGAAATGAAAGTGTAAAAACTGATGTTCCCCGTGGGAGAGAGTCCCAGCGTATAAAACCCGTCTATAAATATCCCCGTCCTGTGCGTGGGCTGCCATGCAACCAGCGGGGACCAAAAGCCATTTACCAACGCCAGGAAAGCATTTTAAATGAACTTCCCGGGAAGAGCCCCTGTTGAGTTTTTCTTTATTCCCTGTCACTCTCAGAATTTTCCCTCCTGTTTTAATGCTTTCCTTGTGTTTAAAAGTCCTTAAGCACCGCTCTGGGATCAGGCAAGAGTGATGGTCCTGGACCAATCTCAGGCAAACCCTATTTCCCCTTTCCCCCTCGTGTGGCTTTTCCACTCTCCCCCATCCCCAGGATATTGCAAAGCTTTTCTGACTGGTCTCAGTCCAACCTGAGATGGGCCTAACACCGCTGGGAGTTTTGTCTGCCACCTCTTGAGTCAGAAGGTGACCCATTGGGATGACAAAGACGGGGACGATGTCTGACTGTCAGACAAGCGGGGAAAGGATGATCCACACCCGAGTTCGTCATATGAAATAGAATAGCGGGTTATTCTAGCACAGGCATTGATAAGTGCTTATCGCACGGCATCTGTGCTGTAGAATAGAATAGCGGGTTATTCTAGCACAGGCATGGATCAGCACTTTTCTCATAGCATCTGTGCTGTGGAATAGAATAGCGGGTTATTCCAGCACAGGCATGGATCAGCACTTTTCTCATAGCATCTGTGCTGTAGAATAGAATAGCGGGTTATTCCAGCACAGGCATGGATCAGCACTTTTCTCATAGCATCTGTGCTGTAGAATAGAATAGCGGGTTATTCTAGCACAGACATTGATAAGTGCTTATCGCATGGCATCTGTGCTGTTGAATAGAATAGCGAGTTATTCTAGCACAGGCATGGTTCAGCACTTTTCTCAAAGCATCTGTGCTGTAGAATAGAATAGTGGGTTATTTTAACACAGGCACTGATAACTGCTTATCTTATGGCATCTGTGAATAGAATAGAGGATTATTCTGTCACGGGCACTAATCAGCGCATTTCTCATGGCAAATGTTCTGTAGAACAGAATAAGGGATTATTCTATCACAGGCACCAATCAGCACGTTTCTCATGGTGCCTGTGCTTTAGAATAGAATAAGGGATTATTCTATCACAGGCACCAATCAGCACGTTTCTCATGGTGCCTGTGCTTTAGAATAGAATAGTGGATTATATCACAGGCACCAATCAGCACGTTTCTCATGGTGCCTGTGCTTTAGAATAGAATAGTGGATTATATCACAGGCACCAATCAGCACGTTTCTCATGGTGCCTGTGCTGTAGAATAGAATAAGGGATTATTCTATCAGGTACCAATCAGCACGTTTCTCATGGTGCCTGTGCTGTAGAATAGAATAAGGGATTATTCTATCAGGTACCAATCAGCACGTTTCTCATGGTGCCTGAGCTGTAGAATAGAATAGTGGATTATATCACAGGCACCAATCAGCGCCTTTCTCATGGTGCCTGTGCTGTAGAATAGAATAGTGGATTATTCTATCACAGGCACCAATCAGTGCCTTTCTCACGGTTCTCAAACATTCTCTGCAGAGTTCGGTATTTTCATGGTGCCTCCGTGTCTGACAGCTCTCTCTCTCTCTCTCTTTCATTTTGTCTCAAGAGAGAGAAGGCAACTTTCCAAGGGCCCCTGCATCTCCAGCTTCCCAGCTGCCGGGGAGAGTAAAATCGGCAAACTTCACTATTCAAACTTCCCCTGAGCGAAGGGCAGTGGGCGAAATGAGGGGAGAGCAAAGGCCTTGTCAGAGTCCTGCCTTTCAGGTGCATTCCTCCCCCCCTCCCCCCAGGGAATGCCAGGGAAAGGATGGATATTACTGGGGTGAGAGGAAGGCATCGCTGCTGTGGTGTTTGCTTCAGCACAGCAGCAGGGAATCCAGAAAGGAGAGAATAATCCTCCTGTAGCCCCCAGGTTTCCCACTGCAGCCTCCTGCATGCATGGGTACCAGAGCTCTCAGCCCTTGGATTGCACAGCAGGGCTAAAGCCCCATGCCCAACCCCCGCATTGCAGGAGAGAGGGTGGCAGGAAAGGAACGGGGCCCACGGTTCCCTGATGAGAGCCGGATGGGAAGCGCAGGGGGGGCTGGGAGGTTTGCAGGGGACCGTGGGCCTCAGATTCCTGCAGCGGTTACCCCCTACGAGCAGTGCGTGACACACACACCCCTCCCCTATCCGTTTTATTTCTAAATTATTGAGTGCTTAAAGAAAACCCTGTTTAATATCTTTATGCCGCTGCTCCTGAATTAAATTTCCAGTCGGATGGCAGCTCTCCAGTTAGGATCAATTAATTACACAGCGCTTTTAATGAAGCCGAGCCAGCTCCCGTCTCCCTCCTCGAGTGGGGATTAAACTCCGGAGGTGGCGTTGCCCCGACGGGTCGTCATCGGCTCGCCCGCGCGCGCGCGCTGCCAGATCGTTTGATTAAAAACAGAAACGCAGCCCCCAACCTCCAAAAATAATAAAATAGATACAAGATCTATTAATGCTTAAGTGTGAAAGGGCACCAGGCAGGACTGGAATTAATAATTTCTCAGCCGAGCAGCGAGGAAGGGCATTAATTCTCTGCAATTATAGCGCCGGGGCTCGGCTATTCTCGCAGCCTGCGTGCCGGTTCGAAAGAGAATATTCTAGAAAGGAAGGCTGGTGGGGGTGCACCTGAATGTTTTATAATGATTGGGGTTTTCTGCGATTCAGCAGGAATATAGTAAATAAATTACTCTCCCGGTCTCCTGTCTACCCCCACCCTCTATCCCAGGGTCTCTGTCGACCTGGAAAGTTCTGGGAGAATTGATCATGTTGGCGGCAAGGCAGCCATGAGATCAGGAAGTGACATTGATGACTCATTAATGGAGAGACTGCAGGAAGTGACATCATAAAGGCCCTCGGTAAAGGGGGGGGGGGGGGGAAACTACCCCTGCCCCGAAGTCAGCAGAAGTGATGGGGCAGCAGCAGGAAGTGATATCAGTAGTGGGGGGACAGCAGGAAGTGACATCACAGAGGCTCTGAAGGGAAACTACCGGTAAATCCCTCTCCCCCCTCAAAGTTGGCAGCAGAGATTGATTAGTATTAGTTGATGGGCTACAGCAGGAAGTGACATCAGTGACTCATTATTGGGAGACAGCAGGAAATGACATCACAGAGGCCCTTAGAAGAAATAGCCTCCCTAAAGTCAGCAGCAGTGACCGAAGGGTCCCTGCAGGGCTAATGCAGGGTCATTATGTTCCCTAGGTGAACCTTCATCCTTGCACTCTACCCCACACCCCATTAGCTTTCAAATCCATAGGCCCACCCCCTCCCCAAGATTTTGATAATTAAACTCAACAATCAAGATGGCCGCCACGACCAGCCCATATATGAAACAAAATTGAATATTTAAAAGTTTGGGGAGCAATTATGAAAAAGCCCTTTTAGCCGCGTAAACGAATTTACAGATTGTTCGCGCGACGTCCAGTTATCTGTTTTACAGGATTGTTCTGGGAGGGCTGGTCGTGGCGGCCATCTTGATTGTTGAGTTTAATTATCAAAATCTCGGGGAGGGGGTGGGCCTATGGGTTTGAAAGCTAATGGGGTGTGGGGTAGAGTGCAAGGCTGAAGGTTCACCTATGGAACATATATATATCTATATATATATATGAAACCAAATCAATTACATTTCAGAAACCAGATCACAGTGTCTGAGGAATCTGTCATCTGTGATTTTGGGTGATAGACTGCAAAAAAAAAAAAAAAAATCCAAGAACTACATACATTTAGAAATGAAAAGAAATCCATGCTGGCTGGCCGGGCTGAGCTGGGATGTCTCCCGTTACTACTCGCCGTGCCAATGAAAAAGAATATTCAGATTCTTGCGTCATCTCGGTATCAGTGACGCGCACTCCCTCCACTACCAGGCATGCTGTGACGTGGCACAAAAGCCCTGGAACAACAACAACAAAAAAAAAAATCGCTCAGAACCTAACCCAGCAAACCTTTAACTGTCATTGCCTCAGGTTCCCCTTTAGATTGTAAGCTCTTTTGAGAAGAGGCCTATAAATCCAGAATGTATTATTAGCAATGCACCTCCCATTGGGGAAAAACAGAACGAGCTGGAGTGCGCAGACACAACACATTAGCAGAATACCTCATGTTGGTCACGCACAGAGAGCACAAAGCAACCCTCACCAAATGCAGAATAAGTGATCGCGAGTTATAAATAGAAATATACAGCCAGGAACGGCCTTCCACCCCAGCCTCCCCGCAGAGCAGGAGGAAAGGGGGAAGCAAGAGGGGGAGAGGCTGGATTAGGGAGCAGAGCGGCTCTTCCTTGCTCTGCTCCCTGCTCTAGGCTAAGCCCCGCCCCTCTGCCTGGAAGGGGGTGGGGCTGAACAGGAAGCAGAGGGCTGTTCTGAGATTTGGGGGACTGGCCAGTAGAATCACTGGGGCGGATCCGTTTACTGGGGTATAGCAGGAAGTGACATCACAGACACCCAGAGAGCAGTAGCCGCTGAAGCATTAAAGGGCAACAGCAGGAAGTGATGGCGGAGACCTGGAAAGGGACTGCACCTAAAGTTAACAACAATCAGTGAAAGCAGGAAGTGACATCACAAAGACCCTGGGAGGAAACTGCCCTATAAGCAGCAGAGACTGAGCGGTTGATGATGTGATACAGAAGGAAGTGACATCAGTGAACCCTAGTGTATAGCGGAAAATGACTTCCTAGAGACCCTGGGAGCCACTGAAATCCTTAATGGCAATAGCAGGAAGTGATGTCACAGTGACCCTGGGAAACAGGTTCCCTTCCTAAATCCCTGCTCACGGCTCACGATTCTCCTCTCTTTATGGCTGAAAGAAGTCTTCTTCCTTTACTCGTTATGTTTAAGGGCCTGCCTCTTTTTTTCAGGAGTCTGCTTATCTACTGGGGAGAGGGAAAGGTGGTGGTGGGGGCGCCGAGACAGTAGCTTTTAAAAGTTTGTGAATCATCGGGGATTTCACCGGTGCGATCCTGCCCGGGGAACAGTCTGAATGCGCGATGCCCGCCCTCCCGCAGGTTTTCGTTAACTGACAGGAGCTAGGGGGAGGAGATGGGCGCAGAGCTGGGACCTTGCTCAGTCCCTGCTGCACCCTGTCTGACCTGGGAGTCAGGGACGGACCGATAAACCAAGAGGGTAGGCTATCTAAGAAAGCCGTTTAGGCAACAATGTGGATTAGACGCCAAAGATAGTCCAAGTTTGAGCTTTATTTGAATGGAGACATAAATGTTGTACATGTGCCCGACCCAGGCCGAGTTTCACCCTACCTGGGGCTGCCTCAGGGGCTAAAAACAATGAATAAACAATGTAAACAATACAGGACATATGTACAAAATGTATGTCTCCATTCAAATAAAGCTCAAACTTGGACTACCTTTGGCGTCTAATCCACATTGTTGCCTGGGAGTCAGGGACTAAGCCTCACATAGTATTAATGCTCTGCCTCTTCTCTCCCATTGCATTCTGTTCTTCCCTCCCTCAACCTCTTTCTCTCTCTTTCACCTCCTCTGTTCTTCCCTCCCTCTCTCCACGCATCCTCTTTATCTCTCGCTGTCTCTCCCGCCATCTCTCTGTCTCCACCTGCTCTCTCCCCATCTCCCTCTCTCCTGTGTCTGTCCATCTGTCTCTCTCACACACACACACTCACACACACACACTCACACACACACACACCACACAAACACACTCACACACACACACTCACACACACACACACTCACACACACACACACCACACAAACACACTCACACACACACTCACACACACACACACACCACACAAACACACACACACACACTCACACACACACACACACCTCTCATAGAGATAACTCCAGGAGGCAAAATGCAGAGTCTGAATCCCTTCTGCAAAATACAGTTCCTAAGTTTTATTTATTTTGGAGGGTGGAAGAGGAAGATTGCCTTGTTTCTTTATTGTGGTAGGAAATGAGATCCCAGGTGAGGAGCCAGGTCTGGAGTGTGGTTCCAGTGGTTGCAGACAGCGGGTGGGTCAGCGTATATAAAGGGAACGGGAGCTGGGTTGAAGGCTGCGGAGTGGCTGGCAATGTTCTGCCATGAGCTGTGCTGCAGAAGTTCGAGGGAGTGGAGGATGGAGCGAGAGACGGACGTGCACTGGCCAGGAGAGACACACGGGGGGGGGGGTGGCTGCAGATTAGATTATTGCAAAACTCGGGAGGGAAGATATTGGGGGAGGGGAAGAGTTAGCAGTGGTTTAAGTTCGGGATCAGAGGACCAGGGAAGAGAGGATAACAAAACTGTTGACAAAAAGTTGAGAAATGATATCCTGCAGGCAGTCGAGCTTGTACAGCCGGAAGCTGGGAGATATCCTTGGCAGCAAGAATGGTAAGAAATGGACAGACCGGCTGGGGAAAACTGGAATTCATCTGCTGCCATCTATTGGCAATGAACAGGCCTTGTGGCTGCAATTCGGAAAACTTAACATCTCATGGGGGAGTCAACGGAGGGTCTGAGGCTCTGGATTCCAGGAAGTTTTCGGCTTTTACAGAGAGAGAGAGATCAGGGAGGAACCTTGCTCCTGGAAGATGACGACATTCATCTAGTTAGCAATTACCTGCCGGCCTTTCTGGAGCTGGGCGGGGGGAGCAGCACGGGGAGAGACTGCGGAGGTTGGGTGGCTGGCGCCAGACATACACACCGCGGTGCGACAGATGTAAATTCTGGAGGGTTGGGGGTGATTCGAGGCCAAGAAAAGGACCCAGGTCAGTCATGGTGAACTCCAGTCCTCGAGTGCCACAAGCAGGCCAGGTTTTCAGGATATCCACAATGAATATGCATGAGATGCATGCAAATCTTTCTCATGCATATTCATTGTAGATATCCTGAAAACCTGACCTGTTTGTGGCACTCGAGGACTGGAGTTCACCATGACTGACCTGGAGCGTGCTCGCCCAGGCGTTCCAACTTTACCGCGCCATGTCCATCGCCATGTCCATCGCCAGCCCCTCTCTGTGGAGCTCTTTGCCCTACAATCTAAGAATTCAATGCGACACCAAAACCTTCAAAAAAAGAGTTAGAAACTTGGCTATTTACCAGAGCCTTCTCAGACGCACTTAATCATCAACACCAACAGATTCCCAACCAGACAGCACCAAGAAAACAGTGATACCACCTGGTCCACCTATGAAATCTCAACACAACCACGAAACCTTCAATAACCTTTCAAGAACTTTCTACATATATATATTAACTAACCCTAAAATGACTTCTACCAGTGTTAGCTAACTTTTTCAACTATGATATTCTCTGTTAAAACCCTAATTTTACTTTATCCCCATATATTTCTTTCCTGTAAACCGTTGTGATGGCAATACCGAATGACGGTATACAAAACATGATAAATAAATAAATAAATAAAATGCGACGAATGCAGCGGATGCTTCCAAGACACAGGCTGATGGGACGCATTAAAAAAAAAAAAGCAAAAAAATTAGGGGGCAACTCAGAGTGTTCCTGGGAGGCTGATAAACAATTTCACCCTTCCCCCCCCCCCCCACACAACTCTCACTTCTAGCGGCATTCAGAGATGTAAATTCCACAGGGAAAGCACCACATTACTCACATAAAAGCCATTGAAAATGGTTTCTCCTCCTCCTTCCCTAACCCCCACCCCCTTACATATTGAAATATATGGAGCAAATCTAGGAGTAAATGACCAAAGGGTTTAGATCAGGGGTGGGCAAGTCCGGTCCTCGAGGGCTGCAACCCAGTCGGGTTTTCAGGATACCCCTAATGAATATGCATGAAATAGATTTGCCTACAACTGAGGCAGTGTGTATGCAGGTCTCTCTCATGCATATTCATTAAGGATATCCTGAAAACCCGACTGGGTTGCAGCCCTCGAGGACTAGAATTGCCCACCCCTGGTTTAGATGTCTGACTTGGGGCCTAAGCCAATCCCTATGGAAATTTGACCTGGATTTAGGAGCCTAAAAAATGGGTGGCTGGAGGGGAGGAGTTACGCCAGGGGGAAAAAGTTAGTGGCCTAGGATTGATTTTCACTGCTAGAGGCCTTACTTAGGGTCCAAAATCCAGGCCAGTTGAATGCAGACCTAAATTTAAGAACTGAAAACCTTGACACAAAAATGAAATACTCATATATTTAAAAAATTGACTCCTAATTGCTACATTTTTTTAAATTATTTCTTTTGCAGCTTCCTTAAGAAACAAACAAACAATCTAATGAATCTTGGGGTGTGATTTATGGCCTACAGCTGAGACCTCCAGTCCTAGAGGTGGCAGGCTCTATACCCCTGTCCCATCCCCTGATTGAGGGGATACAGGCTCTGTATCCCTGCCCCTATCCCCTGAGCCCTGCATTTCTGGAAACACAAGAATCACCTCAGACCTCTAGTCATTTTGTGCAGTTTAAGGTATGCAGGTTGTCCTGGGATCAGCTTGCTCCCTATCTGAAGCCAGGAGAATGCGACAGATTTGGTTTTGTGCCAAGTTTGATTACTTTAAGAAAGCTGTTTCACTCCAGCATGGAGATGCACAAGACCAAATCCTTTAGTCCTGCAGCTCCACCTGGTGGAGAGGTGGGAGACTGTTGGAGCAAGCTCCTATCTTGAGTTTATCTGAAAGTCAACGCCAGACACAGAGGGGCCGATGCAATAAGTTGCGCTCAAGCTTAGCACACGGGTTTATTTGTGGTTGGGTGCGGAAGAATAGCGCCCAATGCAGTAAGGAGATTATCTCTGTTGGGCAGTTTATCGTTATATGTAAACCGGAGTGATTTGTAGTCTCTATAAGAACCTCGGTATATAAAAATTAAAAATAAAATAAATAAATAAATAGCATGCCCAAATTGCTCGCCCTAAACAAACAAGTAACCAATAGCGCCCAACGCACGTAAACTGCATGTAGATGAAGGCAATATGTATTACCGCTCAATACAGGAAAGCGCTACCAAAGGTTGGGCGTCCAACGCTTATTTTTGAACGGGGGGGAATGTAACTCCAGCTCCGGAGGTAGAGCAAAGTTAACTCGCAGCTAAGGGCTCACGAAAAACATTAAAAATCTATAGTCCTCTGTGTTGCGATAAATATGTCCTCCTCCTTAGTATCGTCCCGACTCTTGGATTTACTGCTTGCGGTGGAGAAAAATATATGTGCGTTGATTTGATCAAAAAGAAGCGCGCTTTTCTTATGACCGCTTAATTTAGACGACCGTAGCAGTGGGCGCCTGATAGAATAAACGTCAGCACTGAAATCATCACCTCATTAAAATAACCAAAAAGAAGCAAAACTAAAACGCATTATATCTCGGTCTGCCTCAATCGTCATTACAACCGTTACAACTTGTCCAGAATGCTATGCAATGCTTCACGTAGGGACCATATTACACCATTACTATATCATTTACATTGGCTTCCAATTCCATTCCGTATTTCTTACAAAATTCTGACTACAATTCATAACTTACTATACAATTCCAATTCAATCTGGCTATGCTCACTTTTGAGACGATATATAAACCAAATAGACAGCTCAGATCCATGAACAAATGTATATTGGAAATTCCTACAATAAAATCCGCAAGCTTGGCGTTAACCAGAAAACGAGCTTTTTCTATCGCAGGTCCTACTTTATGGAACTCAATCCCCGAGTATATTCGATTAACAGAAAACCGTAATGATTTTAAAAAAAGCATTAAAAACGTACTTATTCATCTGTGCTTGTAACATATCTGAATGAATATTCCACTTCTGCTTTTTATTTTCTTTGACATTAATGATAATCAGTTGTAAAGTAATTGTAAAGTTTGTAAATTATTGTATGTCCTGATAGTATGTATGTTTTTAATATGTAAACCGCTAAGATGGATAGACTACTACTCCTAGCGCGGTATATAAAAGTTTTTATATAAAATGAATAAATAAAATAAAACGGACGCTCATATTGAGCCGCTCCATGCAACTTATCGTTTTGGTCGCCCTTCTCTGCACTTTCTCCAGTGCAGCTATATCCTTTTTGAGATGCGGTGACCAGAACTGCACACGGTACTCAAGGTGCGGTCTCACTAACACAGGGCCCCCATGGGAGGGATAATTGGGGGCTGGGGTGATTTCTGTATTTTGGAGGGGATGGTCCTGGGGAGGGCCTGTTTTTTGTTTTTTTTTTGGGAGATTTGCTTTGGGGGATTTTATGTTGCATTACCAGCTTCAGCAGTCACCCTACGCCCCTGGGAGTAGTGGTGGTGGTGATGGGGGGGTTCCTTTTGGAATTGTTACCCAGGGAGACAGTTATCACCCCTTCATATGCCTGGAACAGCTTCCTCAGAGGATGAATCAAACGCCCCTTTCTCTGCAACATATTCAGCTGGCAGGTAAAATCCCACCTTTTTGAGGTTGCCTTTAAATCCTGAAATCTGGTTCTGCCTGATTATTGCCTTCTTTTACTGCACCAAAGCATTTCCCGAAGCTTCTTGCTTGTGCTTCTTGTCTGGACTTTTAAGCTCATGGGGCAGGGACTGGCTCGTGCGTATCTGCGCAGCGCTGCGTACGTCTGTGGAAGGGATGGGTGGGTAGTGGCTAATGCTTTTGAAATATCTTTTTAGTTTAGGGAGGGGATTTTTTTTTTGTTTTTTTATTCCTCTTGATGTGCTTGAGGGTGCCATTCAAAGGGATCGCAGGGTCACTGTCCTGGAGCGCTTACAAGTGGAAGCTGTGTGCGTGGGGAGGTTTGGCGATTCTCCTGAAGGTCTCAGTGACTTGGATGGACGAGAAGGGTTAAACACGTTTGGAAGCTGGGGAACAGAACTGGCGGTGGCGCTGCTGCTGCTGGTGGTGGTGGGAGCGGTCATCATCGTTTTTTGGAGTTCTGTGCACCAAACCCCCAGCCGACCCTGCAGTTTCCAGTTTCGCGCTGTGTTTTGGGCGAGTTTCGGGTGTCACTGATTTTGGCTGTGACAAAGGAGTTAGCAAGAGATGTATGGAGGCTCCCGCGTTTACGCCATCCCCACAGTCTGGGCCCAAACTTGAATGACAGGGGGGGGGGGGATGAGCAGGAGGCCTGATGGGGGCCTGGTGCATGATCGAGGATGGGGGTTTAGAAAGGGATAAGGGGAATTTATTTGTAGATGATGAATGTTCAGGCAGTGCCAGACATGAACAGCAGGTGGCAGCAAAAAGCCATCCCTTGCCATGGCAGGATGGCGAGACTGTAACTGACTGACATAGGTGAGATTTCTCCCACATTGATTCCAATGCTTAACCCCACATAAGCTTCCTTCTGTCCCCCATGTCTTACCTCTCCATGCTGTATTCATGCTTTATGCGTATCAGTGTGATGCCTGCATGGGGCTCTGATGAAGATCCGCTCTTCAGCTGTCTGTGCTGTATTCATGCTTTACGTGTATCAGTGTGACCCTGCATGGGGCTCTGATGAAGATCCGCTCTTCAGCTGTCTGTGCTGTATTCATGCTTTATGTGTATCAGTGTGATGCCTGCATGGGGCTCTAATGAAGATCTGCTCTTCAGCTGTCTGTGCTGTATTCATGCTTATGTGTATCAGTGTGACGCCTGCACGGGGCTCTGATGAAGATCCGCTCTTCAGCCGTCTGTGCTGTATTCATGCTTTACGTGTATCAGTGTGACGCCTGCATGGGGCTCTGATGAAGATCCGCTCTTCAGTTGTCTGTGCTGTATTCATGCTTTACGTGTATCAGTGTGACGCCTGCATGGGGCTCTGATGAAGATCTGCTCTTCAGCCGTCTGTGCTGTATTTATGCTTTATGTGTATCAGTGTGACGCCTGCATGGGGCTCTGATGAAGATCTGCTCTTCAGCTGTCTGTGCTGTATTCATGCTTTATGTGTATCAGTGTGACCCTGCATGGGGCTATGTGAGAGCACCTGAGCTGGAGGAATTTATAAAATCTCTCAACATGAGTATCTCCTCAGGAGTGGAATATAAACAGGACAAAATTCAGAGGCTCTCCTCAGTAGACAAAGGGCCTGCTGTAATAAAACGTGATCTGCCTTGAACTTCAGCACAGATTTTCCTTATTCATGCGCAAAGCAAAATTGTAACCAGTGATGCAGTAAACAAAAAGATTCAAAGCGTGGCATCATAAAAAAATTGCGCACAACAGGAAAAAGTGAGTTCAAAACTCAAACGCTCCTGTGTTCTCACTTTTTGCATAGACTAGAAAACAATCATATGGCCAATCTCATTTGCCCCTCCACCCCAACTACTCTGCTCTTTAATCCCCACCCTCAGGGATCTCCTGTGTCTATCCCCTGCTTTCTTGAATTCAGGCACTGCTCTCCTCTCCACCCCTCACTGTATAGAAATATTTCCCAAGATGACTCCTGAGTCTACCCCCTGTCACCCTCATCCCATGACCCCCTCCTCGTTCTAGAGCCTCCTTTCCATTGATAGAGGCTCAGCTCCTGTTCATGGAAACCTGTGAGATATCTGAATGTCTCTATCCTATTTCCCCTATCTCCCCTCTCCTCCAGGGTGCATCATGTTTAGATCTTTAACTCTATCCCCATGTGCTTTAGGATGAAGACCACTGACCATGTTAGCAGCCTCCTTTCCATTGATAGAGGCTCAGCTCCTGTGCATGGAAACCTTTGAGATATCTGAATGCCTCTATCCTATCTCCCCTCTCCTCCAGGGTGCATCATGTTTAGATCTTTAACTCTATCCCCATGTGCTTTAGGATGAAGACCACTGACCATGTTAGCAGCCTCCTTTCCATTGATAGAGGCTCAGCTCCTGTGCATGGAAACCTCTGAGATATCTGAATGTCTCTATCCTATCTCCCCTCTCCTCCAGGGTGCATCATGTTTACATCTTTAACTCTATCCCCATGTGCTTTAGGATGAAGACCACTGACCATGTTAGCGGCCTCCTTTCCATTGGTAGAGGCTCAGCTCCTGTGCATGGAAACCTCTGAGATATCTGAATGTCTCTATCCTATCTCCCCTCTCCTCCAGGGTGCATCATGTTTACATCTTTAACTCTATCCCCATGTGCTTTAGGATGAAGACCACTGACCATGTTAGCGGCCTCCTTTCCATTGGTAGAGGCTCAGCTCCTGTGCATGGAAACCTGTGAGATATCTGAATGTCTCTATCCTATCTCCCCTATCTCCCCTCTCCTCCAGGGTGCATCATGTTTACATCTTTAACTCTATCCCCATGTGCTTTAGTATGAAGACCACTGACCATGTTAGCAGCCTCCTTTCCATTGATAGAGGCTCAGCTCCTGTGCATGGAAACCTGTGAGATATCTGAATGTCTCTATCCTATCTCCCCTATCTCCCCTCTCCTCCAGGGTGCATCATGTTTAGATCTCTAACTCTATCCCCATGTGCTTTAGGATGAAGACCACTGACCATGTTAGCGGCCTCCTTTCCATTGATAGAGGCTCAGCTCCTGTGCATGGAAACCTCTGAGATATCTGAATGTCTCTATCCTATCTCCCCTCTCCTCCAGGGTGCATCATGTTTAGATCTTTAACTCTTTCCCCATGTGCTTTAGGATGAAGACCACTGACCATGTTAGCAGCCTCCTTTCCATTGATAGAGGCTCAGCTCCTGTGCATGGAAACCTCTGAGATATCTGAATGTCTCTATCCTATCTCCCCTCTCCTCCAGGGTGTATCATGTTTAGATCTTTAACTCTCTCCCCATGTGCTTTAGGATGAAGACCACTGACCATGTTAGCAGCCTCCTTTCCATTGATAGAGGCTCAGCTCCTGTGCATGGAAACCTCTGAGATATCTGAATGTCTCTATCCTATCTCCCCTCTCCTCCAGGGTGCATCATGTTTAGATCTTTAACTCTATCCCCATGTGCTTTAGGATGAAGACCACTGACCATGTTAGCAGCCTCCTTTCCATTGATAGAGGCTCAGCTCCTGTGCATGGAAACCTCTGAGATATCTGAATGTCTCTATCCTATCTCCCCTCTCCTCCAGGGTGCATCATGTTTACATCTTTAACTCTATCCCCGTGTGCTTTAGGATGAAGACCACTGACCATGTTAGCAGCCTCCTTTCCATTGATAGAGGCTCAGCTCCTGTGCATGGAAACCTCTGAGATATCTGAATGTCTCTATCCTATCTCCCCTCTCCTCCAGGGTGCATCATGTTTAGATCTTTAACTCTCTCCCCATGTGCTTTAGGACGAAGACCACTGACCATGTTAGCAGCCTCCTTTCCATTGATAGAGGCTCAGCTCCTGTGCATGGAAACCTCTGAGATATCTGAATGTCTCTATCCTATCTCCCCTCTCCTCCAGGGTGCATCATGTTTAGATCTTTAACTCTCTCTCCATGTGCTTTAGGATGAAGACCACTGACCATGTTAGCAGCCTCCTTTCCATTGATAGAGGCTCAGCTCCTGTGCATGGAAACCTCTGAGATATCTGAATGTCTCTATCCTATCTCCCCTCTCCTCCAGGGTGCATCTTGTTTAGATCTCTAACTCTATCCCCATGTGCTTTAGGATGAAGACCACTGACCATGTTAGCAGCCTCCTTTCCATTGATAGAGGCTCAGCTCCTGTGCATGGAAACCTCTGAGATATCTGAATGTCTCTATCCTATCTCCCCTCTCCTCCAGGGTGCATCATGTTTAGATATTTAACTCTCTCCCCATGTGCTTTAGGATGAAGACCACTGACCATGTTAGCAGCCTCCTTTCCATTGATAGAGGCTCAGCTCCTGTGCATGGAAACCTCTGAGATATCTGAATGTCTCTATCCTATCTCCCCTCTCCTCCAGGTTGCATCATGTTTAGATCTTTAACTCTCTCTCCATGTGCTTTAGGATGAAGACCACTGACCATGTTAGCAGCCTCCTTTCCATTGATAGAGGCTCAGCTCCTGTGCATGGAAACCTCTGAGATATCTGAATGTCTCTATCCTATCTCCCCTCTCCTCCAGGGTGCATCTTGTTTAGATCTTTAACTCTCTCCCCATGTGCTTTAGGATGAAGACCACTGACCATGTTAGCAGCCTCCTTTCCATTGATAGAGGCTCAGCTCCTGTGCATGGAAACCTCTGAGATATCTGAATGTCTCTTTCCTATCTCCCCTCTCCTCCAGGGTGCATCATGTTTAGATCTTTAACTCTATCCCCATGTGCTTTAGGATGAAGACCACTGACCATGTTAGCGGCCTCCTTTTTATTGATAGAGGCTCAGCTCCTGTGCATGGAAACCTCTGAGATATCTGAATGTCTCTATCCTATCTCCCCCCTCCTCCAGGGTGCATCATGTTTAGATCTTTAACTCTCTCCCCATGTGCTTTAGGATGGAGACCACTGACCATGTTAGCAGCCTCCCTCTGGAGCGACTCCATCCTGTTTCTATCCTTCTGAAGGTGGGGTCTCCAGAATTGTGCTCAGTATTCCCAGTGAGATCTCACCAGGGACCTCTACAGGGGCAGCATCACCTCCCTTTTTCTGCTGACCCTTCCCTCTCCCCTGTGCACCCAAGCAGCTTTCTGGCTTTTACCCTCGCTTTATCCACCATAAGATCATCAGGCGCGATCACCCCCAGATCCCTCTCTGCTTAGAATAATTTCACCTCCGATGCTGCACCTCTCCCTTGGGGATTTTGCATCCTAAACGCATTACTCTGCATATTTTAGCATTAAATCTCGGCTGCCAGACTTTAGACCATTCCTCCAGCTTCGCTAGATCCCTCCTCATGTCCTCCTCACCTTCCTGGCTGCCCACCCTGTTACAGATTTTGTTATCATTGGCAGAAAGACAAAACTTTCCCCACGACCCTTTGCGTTATGTCGCTCACAAAAATGTTGGGGAAATAAATCCAAGGACCGATCCCTGAGGCAGAGAGCGCTAGTAACACCCCCTCCCTCCTCAGAGACCTCTCCATTTACCTCTCCCCTTTGTCACCTCCCTCTCAGCCGGTTCCGGTCACTCACTCTAGGATCCATTCCAAGGGCGCACAATTCAATTATAAGTCTTCTGTGCGGAACCGTGTCAGAGGCCTCGCTGAAATCCAAGTAGACTGCGTCCCTGCGCTCTCCCTTCATCCAAATCTCTGATCACGCAAAGAAATTGATAACACTTGTCTGACAAGATTTACCCTTGATTAAGCGATGCTGGCTCGGATCTTGCAATCCACTGCATCCCAAAAACTGTTTTAGCAGCAAAATCCATTAATTTGCTCACCAACCGGCCCGTAGCTCCCAGCCTCCTCTTTACTTCCACTTCTGTGAACAGGAAGCACGTCCGCCCTTTTCCAGCCCTCCGGGACGACTCCGGACTCTGAGGAAGCATTGAAAAGGTCACCGGCGGAGCTGCCAGGACACCTCTGAGCTCCCTTAATACCCTCGGACGCGTCCCACCCGAGGGTCCTGTCACCTTAAGCCACTTTTAGTTAGCTCCTCGTGGACACAAAGAATAAAAAGTTATTTACATGCAAGGATCTGTATTATTCCAAGCGGTCTCATTGTAAGGACGCACAACATCCACCTCTGGAAATCCTTCTTCGAAATGCACGCTCCCTGCAGGACCCTCCTGATGATTTCGGCCAGGGCAGCCTCGTCACTGGCCCTCCAAAGAAAAACCTCTTCTCCCTCGCTTTTCTCTTTCTTCTCCACCTCTCCCGATCCTCGCCCTCACCCGAAAGAGGTTAAAAAAAATACAATCGCAGGCAAATCAGTCTGGGGCACAGCAAACCTTCACCAGCCCGTCCTCCCCCGGGGAAAAGCGAGCCCAACTAGGAACGGGCGTTAAAAGTCCCCCGTGGTAAGACCGCCCGCGACAGGTAACCCTCACCGGAGCATTTCTCGTGCGCCGCAGCATCCCCCTCTCTGCGCGCGACGTGTGACACCGGGCCCCGGATCAGCTGCCTTTCTTCTCGTGCCTCGGCGGGTCGCCTTCCGGACCCGCTGTGCGGCAAAGCCACAATCAGAAGTCTGGGGACAATTAGGAAGCTTTAATCTCCTTCCTCTTTATCCCAGGATTTACATTTTTAAGTGCTGTGCAGCCTTTCTGCTTTTTTTTTTTTCCTCTTTAATGTCCTCCCGGCCCCCCCCCTGCACTTTGGGGTGCTCGGCGCGCGGATCCGACTGATGCCCGGCTCTTGCACCCGCACCGCGGCCCCTGGCACCGAACCCCGACGGCTCCAGCCACCGCATCTCCTCCATCTGAAGGGTCTCACGCGGCGGTGGCTGCCAGGAAGGAGGTTTCCCCCCACCCCCCCACCCCCCATCGCTGGTGGCACGAGTCCAAGTCCAGCGTGGGCCGGCAGTGAGGGCGGCAGGTGAGAGCATAGGAGACCGAGGTTGCGGGCGTAAGGGACTGTGACCTCCTGGGGGGTCTCAGACTGGTTCCAGACTAAGAAAAAAAAACCCCATCAGACCTAAAACCTTTTGGGCTGGAGGTTTCGGGCAGGGGGGCCAAGGACTCACGTGGCCTGAAGTCAATTTCTGTTTCACACTTAAAGATGCAGCTTAGAGAGCAAGTTCAAACTCAGGGCCAGGGCTAAGAACAGGCAATGCTGGGTCAGACCCAGGGTCCATCAAGCCCAGCATCCTGTTTCCAACAGAGGCCAAACCAGGCCATAAGAACCCGGCAAGTACCCAAAAACTAAGTCTATTCCATGTAACCATTGCTAATGGCAGTGGCTATTCTCTAAGTGACCTTAATAGCAGGTAATGGACTTCTCCTCCAAGAACTTATCCAATCCTTTTTTAAACCCAGCTACACTAACTGCACTAACCACATCCTCTGGCAACAAATTCCAGAGCTTTATTGTGCGTTGAGTAAAAAAGAACTTTCTCCGATTAGTCTTAAATGTGCCCCATGCTAACTTCATGGAGTGCCCCCTAGTCCTTCTATTATCTGAAAGAGTAAATAACCGAGTCACATCTACCCGTTCTAGACCTCTCATGATCTTAAACACCTCTATCATATCCCCCCTCAGTCGTCTCTTCTCCAAGCTGAAAAGTCCTAACCTCTTTAGTCTTTCCTCATAGGGGAGCTGTTCCATCCCCTTTATCATTTTGGTTGCCCTTCTCTGTACCTTCTCCATCGCAATTATATCTTTTTTGAGATGTGGCGACCAGAATTGTACACAGTATTCAAGGTGCGGTCTCACCATGGAGCGATACAGAGGCATTATGACATTTTCCGTTTTATTCACCATTCCCTTTCTATTATTTCCCAACATTCTGTTTGCTTTTTTGACTGCCGCAGCACACTGAGCCGACGATTTCAATGTGTTATCCACTATGACACCTAGATCTCTTTCTTGGGTTGTAGCACCTAATATGGAACCTAACATTCGGGCTGATTCAGTAAAGTCCGCGAGAGAGCGGGCAAACGCCCGCTCTCCCGGCGCGCGCACAGGCCACTCGCCTGTGCGCGCGATGCAGTATTCAAACGAGGCCTGGCTTTAGAAATGGGCAAAAGAAGGCGCTAGGGACACTAGCGTGTCCCTAGCTCCTCCTTTTTGACAGGAGCGCCGGCTGTCAGCAGGTTTGACAGCCGACGCTCAATTTTGCTGGCGTCGGTTGTCAAACCCGCTGACAGCCATGGGCTCGGAAACCGAACGCCAGCAAAACTGAGCGTCCGGTTTTCGACCCAACAGCCGCCGGCCGAATTCAAATTTTTTTTTCTTTTTTTTTAACTTTTTTTACCCTTCGAGACCTCCAACTTAATATCGCCATGATATTAAGTCAGAGGGTGCACAGAAAAGCAGTTTTTACTGCTTTTCTGTGCACTTTCCCGGTGCCTGAAGAAATTAGCGCCTACCTTTGGGTAGGCGCTAATTTCTGAAAGTAAAATGTGCGGCTTGGCTGCACAGTTTACTTTCTGAATCGCGCGGGAATACCTAATAGGGCCTTCAACATGCCATTTGGATGCCCAATTTTCCAGTCTCACAAGGTCTTCCTGCAATTTATCACAATCTGCTTGTGATTTAACTACTCCGAACAATTTTGTGTCATCTGCAAATTTGATTATCTCACTTGTCGTATTTCTTTCCAGATAATTTATAAATATATTGAAAAATAAGGGTCCCAATACAGATCCCTGAGGCACTCCACTGTCCACTCCCTTCCACTGAGAAAATTGCCCATTTAATCCTACTCTCTGTTTCCTGTCTTTTAGCCAGTTTGCAATCCACGAAAGGACATCATCTCCTATCATATGACTTTTTACTTTTCCTGGAAGCCTCTCATGAGGAACTTTGTCAAATGCCTTCTGAAAATCCAAGTATACTATATCTACCGGTTCACCTTTATCCACATGTTTATTAACTCCTTCAAAAAAGTGAAGCAGATTTGTGAGGCAAGACTTGCCCTGGGTAAAGCCATGCTGACTTTGTGCCATTAAACCAGGTCTTTCTATATGTTCTGTGATTTTGATGTTTAGAACACTTTCCACTATTTTTCCTGGCACTGAAGTCAGGCTCACTGGTCTGTACTTTCCCGGATCGCCCCTGGAGCCCTTTTTAAATATTGGGGTTACATTTGCTATCCTCCAGTCTTCAGGTACAATGGATGATTTTAATGATAAGTTACAAATTTTTACTAATAGGTCTGAAATTTCATTTTTTAGTTCCTTCAGAACTCTGGGGTGTATACCATCCAGTCCAGGTGATTTACTACTCTTCAGTTTGTCAATCAGGCCTACCACATCTTCTAGGTTCACCGTGATTTGGTTCAGTCCATCTGAATCATTACCCATGAAAACCTTCTCCATTACGGGTACCTCCCCAACATCCTCTTCAGTAAACACTGAAGCAAAGAAATCATTTAATCTTTCCGCGATGGCCTTATCTTCTCTAAGTGCCCCTTTAACCCCTTGATCATCTAATGGTCCAACTACTCACTACTTTTATAGTGACATTGGACCATCATCAGAGCCCTCTGGAAGGTAACACTGATACTGTAAAGAGGGAGTACAGCACAGGCAGCTAAAAAGCAGATCTTCATCAGAGCCCCATGCAGTCATCACACTGATACACGTAAAGCATGAATACAGCACAGACAACTGAAGAGCAGATATTTATCAGAGCCCCATGCAAGTGTCACACTGAAACACATAAAGCATGAATACAGCACAGACAACTGAAGAGCAGATTTTCATCAGAGCCCCATGCAAGGTCACACATACACATATAGCATGAATACAGCACAGACAACTGAAGAGCAGATCTTCATCAGAGCCCCATGCAAGTGTCACACTGAAACACATAAAGCATGAATACAGCACAGACAGATGAAGAGCAGATCTTCATCAGAGCCCCATGCAAGTGTCACACAAACATAAAACATGAATACAGCACAGACAGCTGAAGAGCGGGCTGACAGAAGGACATGTGTGACTTCATTAACAGCTGATAGACTTTCACTGCATACAATTGAAAGTGTGAAAATATAAGCCTGTGTGTGCTCAGGGTGAGGGGTGAACAGAGAGCAGCATTAGCTGTGGCCGCTGCTGTTCCCTGGTGGTTTCTGGGGCCGGGATCCTATCTGGGTCCCTGTTCTTCAGGGAGGTTTGTGATGCACTGTGACGGGACCCTGTGCACACTTGCATCTTGGCAGGGAAGAACCCAGTTAGCCAAATTTTCAGCCTGATACAACTTTATCCCTTTGGGTTTTGGAAAAATGAGGACAAGGTTTTGGCTGTGGGATCTGTTCAGTAGTTTTAGAGGTTCCCCCTGGAACATTCTTTATGTTTTTACTGCTTCCGTTAATTTTATGGAAAATGAATGTTCCCTGTGAGCCGCTTAGAACAAGGGATAACACAACATATAAATATTTACTAAATGTATAAATAATTCTGCTTTTTCTCATTTATTTATGATGAGGGAAAACAGTGGCCATTCAACCAATAGCCGACCTCCCCCAGCTGCCTGTGCTCCCTCATACAGCCTTTGACCAATAGGAGACCTCCTCCAGTTGCCTGTGCTTCCTCACGCAGCCTCTGACCAATAGCAGACCTCCCCCAGCTACCTGTGCTCCCTCACACAGCCTCTGACCAATAGCAGACCTCCTCCAGCTGCCTGTGCTCCCTCACGCAGCCTCTGACCAATAGCAGACCTCCCCCAGCTACCTGTGCTCCCTCACACAGCCTCTGACCAATAGCAGACCTCCTCCAGATGTCTGTGCTCCCTCACGCAGCCTCTGACCAATAGCAGACCTCCTCCAGCTGCCTGTGCTCCCTCACACAGCCTCTGACCAATAGCAGACCTCCTCCAGATGCCTGTGCTCCCTCACGCAGCCTCTGACCAATAGCAGACCTCCTCCAGATGCCTGTGCTCCCTCACACAGCCTCTGACAAATAGCAGACCTCCTTCAGATGCCTGTGCTCTCTCACGCAGCCTCTGACCAATAGCAGACTGCCCCTAGCTGCCTGTGCTCCCTCACACAGCCTCTGACCAATAGCAGACCTCCTCCAGCTGCCTGTGCTCCCTCACACAGCCTCTGACCAATAGCAGACCTCCTCCAGCTGCCTGTGCTCCCTCACGCAGCCTCTGACCAATAGCAGACCGCCCCTAGCTGCCTGTGCTCCCTCACACAGCCTCTGACCAATAGCAGACCTGCCCCAGCTGCCTGTGCTCCCTCACGCAGCCTCTGACCAATAGCAGACCGCCCCTAGCTGCCTGTGCTCCCTCACACAGCCTCTGACCAATAGCAGACCTGCCCCAGCTGCCTGTGCTCCCTCACACAGCCTCTGACCAATAGCAGACCTCCTCCAGCTGCCTGTGCTCCCTCACGCAGCCTCTGACCAATAGCAGACCTCCCCCAGCTACCTGTGCTCCCTCACGCAGCCTCTGACCAATAGCAGACCTGCCCCAGCTACCTGTGCTCCCTCACGCAGCCTCTGACCAATAGCAGACCTGCCCCAGCTACCTGTGCTCCCTCACGCAGCCTCTGACCAATAGCAGACCTCCCCCAGCTGCCTGTGCTCCCTCACACAGCCTCTGACCAATAGCAGACCTCCCCCAGCTACCTGTGCTCCCTCACGCAGCCTCTGACCAATAGCAGACCGTCCCTAGCTGCCTGTGCTCCCTCACACAGCCTCTGACCAATAGCAGACCTGCCCCAGCTACCTGTGCTCCCTCACACAGCCTCTGACCAATAGCAGACCTGCCTCAGCTGCCTGTGCTCCCTCACGCAGCCTCTGACCAATAGCAGACCGCCCCTAGCTGCCTGTGCTCCCTCACACAGCCTCTGACCAATAGCAGACCTGCCCCAGATGCCTGTGCTCCCTCACACAGCCTCTGACCAATAGCAGACCTCCTCCAGCTGCCTGTGCTCCCTCACGCAGCCTCTGACCAATAGCAGACCTCCCCCAGCTACCTGTGCTCCCTCACGCAGCCTCTGACCAATAGCAGACCTGCCCCAGCTACCTGTGCTCCCTCACGCAGCCTCTGACCAATAGCAGACCTGCCCCAGCTACCTGTGCTCCCTCACGCAGCCTCTGACCAATAGCAGACCTCCCCCAGCTGCCTGTGCTCCCTCACACAGCCTCTGACCAATAGCAGACCTCCCCCAGCTACCTGTGCTCCCTCACGCAGCCTCTGACCAATAGCAGACCGTCCCTAGCTGCCTGTGCTCCCTCACACAGCCTCTGACCAATAGCAGACCTGCCCCAGCTACCTGTGCTCCCTCACACAGCCTCTGACCAATAGCAGACCTCCTCCAGCTGCCTGTGCTCCCTCACGCAGCCTCTGACCAATAGCAGACCTCCTCCAGCTGCCTGTGCTCCCTCACGCAGCCTCTGACCAATAGCAGACCTCCTCCAGCTGCCTGTGCTCCCTCACGCAGCCTCTGACCAATAGCAGACCTCCCCCAGCTGCCTGTGCTCTCTTCCCCCGCCCCCGACAAAACGATGAGCCCTAAACCCTGGTGGAACACCTGCCCCCCCCCCCCCCCTGTAGATAGCTGCATACAGAGGGTGCACCAGGGGCCACTGTCCTAGGGACACAAGTCCCACAGGGGCACTACAGGAGCTCAGGAGGTTTCTGGCTTCCTCCACTGGTAGGGTTGCCAGCTCCTTTCTTCTCCCCCCTATCCAACCCCACGCTCTTGGCTGTGTTTTCTCATATTTTATAAATGTAAATATAAATTTTAATATAAATTTATTTATGTAATATAAATGTTATAAATAAATAAATAAATAAATAAATAAATTTTAAAGCAGGGGACTGGTTGCACCCCTCAGCCAAGGTAGATATGAATGCCTGGGAGGGGTTGGGAACCCCAAAAATTCCAGTTTGATTTCTCTTCAGCGCAAATGAAAAGGTGAAATATTAGTTCGGAAACACCATTTATTTTCAGAAGTTTGTGTGTGGAAATGGAGTTATCTGCATGAAATTTGATTTTTTTTCTATGGGTAAGTTGTACTCAGAAATCTCTCCGCGTGTAGGTGGACCCCTGGGGATTTATGCTATAACTTTATAAAACTATGCGGGGGAAACTGCCCCCCTTTGTAACTATTCCGACGCCCCTGGGTCCGAAAAGTTTCTGGGCCTGCAGGGACACGCGGGCTTTCACTGCCCACTTTCTAGGATTTCGCCAGGGCATCGTCCGCACGCGATGAGCCAGAACTGAACGGGAGGCGGATATTTTATAAAACAATCCTGAAATAAGTGGCTCGAGTGCCCTCCACCCGGGCCTCCCACCCAAAAGCTGCAAACAAAAGACACAAGCGGGATTCGCACTGCGCGACTCGGCTACCGGGCCTGGAAACCCGCGGACGAGCTGCGTGACGTGCGCGCGCGCAACACCGCCAACAAAAATAGCGACTTGGGCGTCTTCTTCCGAGCCTTTCCCCGGAGCGCCCACCATGACCTTGGATACTGCGCTCTTGAGGTTTACGAGACACCTTGCCTGTGCCTATGTGCCCCCCCCCCCCCAGTGTCCACGCGTTTACGCTGAATTTTGCGCGCGTAAAACAAAATCCCTAGGCGCACAAACCTCGGAAGGGGAAGGGGATGAAGGGGCATCCCTAATGCCAGAACATCTCTTCCCTCCCCCCAGGCTGGACGCCCTTGCACCCCTCCTCTCCCCCCCCCCCCCCCCCCCGCAATCCCATTCCTCACCTCTTCCTCGGTTTTGCCCGGAGTTGGGGGGGGGGCGTGTGCGTTGTCCATCGGGGTGGCAGCTCCAGTTCTCTGTGCATGAACTTATAGCTCAGGGGGGCCACGCTTCAGACACCTGTCCTGTGTGCCCCCCCCCCCGTAGGTGGGGGAAGAGGGAGCATTGGCGTTTGATGGTCAATAATTTTCATCTACCCCCCCCCCCGCTCCCCTCCCCACAGGAAAAAGCAACCCAATTGCTATTCGATTTAACATTTCTGAGACTTTTTATGTGGGGGGGGGGTCCCTCAATCTATTTATGGGGGGGGGGAGAGGCGGTGACACTTTTTGTTCCCTAAAACAAAATCCTGCAAATAACAGGAAGACGCTTTGTGAGAGTCCGAGCCGGCAGCCGAGGGCGTCCCCTGGAGAGGGGGGAGAGGGCAGGGGAGAGGAGAGGGCAGGGGAGGAAGCCAGAAAGCCCCGCGCCAGAATTAAATGCCCTCCGTCCATTACAAACCCCCCCCCCCCCCCCACCTCCTTCCCTCTCTCCCAGAGTTCAGAACATTTTCAGCGGCGGATCCTTCAAGCTCGGGGGGGGGGGGGGGGGGGTCGGATCGGATCCCTCACCTGGCTGGGAGTGGGGAGGAGGGTGGAGGGGCAGACAAGCCACTCACCTGGCCAGGGAGAGAGAAGGGGCGGGGGGGGGGAGAGATCGTGCCACATACCTGGCCGAGGGGGCATCCGAGCAGCAGGAGCAGGAGGAGCAGGAGGCGCGAGCTCCCGAGGCGGACGGAGAGCAGCATAGCGGGGCCGCCCCCTCCCCCGAACTCCCGGAGAGCGGCCCCGGGCTTCCTCTCTACATCAGGAGCTCTCTCCCATCCTCCCCCCCCCCAGCTCACCTCTCTCTCTACAATCCCCCTCCCCTCTGATCAATCACCCGCCCCTCCCCACCTCTCTCTCCAATCCCCCTCCTCTCTATTCAATTATCCATCCTCACCCCACCCCCTCTCTACAATCCCCTTCCCCTCTGATCAATCACCCGCCCCTCCCCACCTCTCTCTCCAATCCCCCTCCTCTCTATTCAATCACTCACCCCACTCCACCCCCTCTCTACAATCCCCCTCCTCTCTATTCAATCACCCGCCCCACTCCACCTCTCTCTCCAGTCCCCCTCCTCTCTATTCAGTCACTCGCCCCACTCCACCCCCTCTCTACAATCCCCCTCCTCTCTATTCAATCACCCGCCCCACTCCACCCCCTCTCTACAATCCCCCTCCCCTCTGATCAATCATCCACCCCTCCCCCACCTCTCTCTGCGATCCCCCTCCTCCCTATTCAATCACCCACTCCTGTCCCTCTCTCTACAATCCCCCTCCTCCCTTCGAGGTCCTCCTTTTTGTGTGTGGTGGGGGGGGTCAGTAGTTCCTAAGTCTGGAGCAGGGAGAGGGGTAGGTGAGGAGGGGCTGGGGAAGGAATGGGGGGATTGGACCTCCAGGGGTGGAGAGAGCTGGATGGAAGAGGCAGGATGGGAGGAGGTCTCTGAGGGTACCTGGGAAAGGGGGGGGGGGGGAATCCTGGCAGGCACCAGAGGATTCGTTCTTGTAGTCTTGGGTCTGGGGGTGGAGCTGGGGGACTCCAGGCATTGGGCTGATTGTATATTGGGGGAGGGGGATTATTATCTTTAACACCTCTCTCTTTTGTCTTTATTCATTTAAGGACTGTGGGGGGGGGGGGGGGTTTGAAGGGGGAAGAGAGAGAAAGCTGCTCCAGAGAACAAGAACTGCATCCCCCAGATACACAAACACACATTTATTTATTTATTTATTTATTTACTTATTTAGATTTATAGCACTTTTTTCAGCCCTTCAAAGTGGATTACATTCAGGAACTGTAGGAATACACATAGAGATACACTCACAGACACTCTCTGACATATACAAACTCAGATACACAAACACACAGAGACACACTGAGATATATGCATACTCAGACACAGACATACATGCACATACATAAACACATATACACTGAGATATACACACAGACACTCAGAAACAGACACACAGAGATACACTCTGACATATACAAACTCAGATACACAAACACACAGAGACACACTGAGATATATGCATACTCAGACACAGACATACATGCACATACATAAACACATATACACTGAGATATACACACAGACACTCAGAAACAGACACACAGAGATACACTCTGACATATACAAACTCAGATACACAAACACACAGAGACACACTCAGATATATACATACTCAGACACAAACATACATACACATACATAAACACATATACACTGAGATATACACACAGACACTCAGAGACAGACACACAGAGATAGAGACAGACACACTGAGATATACACACAGACACTCAGAGACAGACACACAGAGATAGAGACAGACACATTGAGATATACACACAGACACTCAGAAACAGACACACAGAGATACACTCTGACATATACAAACTCAGATACACAAACACACAGAGACACACTCAGATATATACATACTCAGACACAAACATACATACACATACATAAACACATATACACTGAGATATACACACAGACACTCAGAGACAGACACACAGAGATACACTCTGACATATACAAACTCAGATACACAAACACACAGAGACACACTCAGATATATGCATACTCAGACACAGACATACATGCACATACATAAACACATATACACTGAGCTATACACACAGACAGTCAGAGACAGACACACAGAGATAGAGACAGACACACAGAGATATACACACAGACAGTCAGAGACAGACACACAGAGATACACTCTGACATATACAAACTCAGATACACAAACACACAGAGACACACTCAGATATATGCATACTCAGACACAGACATACATGCACATATATAAACACATATACACTGAGATATACACACAGACACTCAGAGACAGACACACAGAGATAGAGACAGACACACTGAGATATACACACAGACACTCAGAGACAGACACACAGAGATACACACATGCAGACACTCAGAGACCCTTACAAATATACACAGAGATACACACATACACACACATAGAGATATACTCACAGACACACTCTGACATATACAAACTCAGACACAGACATACATGCACATACATAAACACATATACACTGAGATATACACACAGACACTCAGAAACAGACACACAGAGATAGAGACAGACACACAGAGATACACTCTGACATATACAAACTCAGATACACAAACACACATTTATTTATTTATTTATTTATTTAGATTTATAGCACTTTTTTCAGTCCTTCAAAGTGGATTACATTCAGGAACTGTAGGAATACACATAGATATACACTCATAGACACTCTCTGACATATACAAACTCAGATACACAAACACACAGAGACACACTGAGATATATGCATACTCAGACACAGACATACATGAACATACATAAACACATATACACTGAGATATACACACAGACACTGAGAGACAGACACACAGAGATACACTCTGACATATACAAACTCAGATACACAAACACACAGAGACACACTCAGATATATACATACTCAGACACAAACATACATACACATACATAAACACATATACACTGAGATATACACACAGACACTCAGAGACAGACACACAGAGATACACTCTGACATATACAAACTCAGATACACAAACACACAGAGACACACTCAGATATATACATACTCAGACACAAACATACATACACATACATAAACACATATACACTGAGATATACACACAGACACTCAGAGACAGACACACAGAGATAGAGACAGACACACAGACACTCAGAGACAGACACACAGAGATACACTCTGACAGATACAAACTCAGATACACAAATACACATACACGAAGATAAGCTCACAGACACACTGAGATATAAACATACATAGAGGCACAAACACACATATCAGAGAGATACACTCAGATATATACATACTCAGAAAAAAACACACATACACATAGAGATACACTCAGACATGTACATACTCAGAGACACAAACACACATACACACAGAGATACACTCACAGACACACTCTGACATATACAAACTCAGATACACAAACACACAGAGACACACTGAGATATATACATACTCAGACACAAACATACATAAACACACAAACACATATACACTGAGATATACACACAGACACTCAGAGACAGACACACAAAGATAGAGACAGACTTACTGAGATATTCACACAGACACTCAGAGACAGACACACAGAGATACACTCTGACATAGACAAACTCAGATACACAAACACACATACACGAAGATAAGCTCACAGACACACTGAGATATATACATACATAGAGGCACAAACACACATACCAGAGAGATACACTCAGATATATACATACTCATGCACAAACACACATATACACTCAGAGACACACTCAGACATATACATACTCAGAGATACAAAGACACAGAGATACACTCAGACATATACATACTAAGACACAAACACACATACACATACATAAACACATATACACTGAGATATACACACAGACACTCAGAGACAGACACACAAACATAAAGACAGACACACTGAGATATACACACAGACACTCAGAAACAGACACACAAAGATAGAGACAGACACACTGAGATATACACACAGACACTCAGAGACAGACACACAGAGATACACTCTAACATATACAAACTCAGATACACAAACACACAGAGACACACTCAGACATATACATACTAGACACAAACATACATACACACACAAACAAACACATGAAGCTTGTCATGAAGTTCGGTATAGAAAAATGTTAAATAAATAAATATACACTGAGATATACACACAGACACTCAGAGACAGACACACAAAGATAGAGACAGACTTACTGAGATATACACACAGACACTCAGAGACAGACACACAGAGATAGAGACAGACACATTGAGATATACATACAGACATTCAGAGACAGACACACAGAGATACACTCTGACATATACAAACTCAGATACACAAACACACATACAAGAAGATAAGCTCACAGACACACTGAGATATATACATACATAGAGGGACAAACACACATACCAGAGAGATACACTCAGATATATACATACTCAGAGACACAAACACACATACACATACATAAACACATATACACTGAGATATACTCAGACATATACATACTCAGAGATACAAACACACATACACACAGAGATACACTCAGACATAAACATACCCAGAGACACAAAGACACAGAGATACACTTAGACATATCCAGAGACACAAACACAGGTACACACAGAGATATACTCAGAGACACCGACATATACATACTCAGAGATACAAACACAGGTACAAATAGAGATACACACAGACTCTCGAAAACATATACAGATATAGACTGTAAGACAATCAGACAGACACACGCACACATCTTATCCTTTTCTTAAAGATATCAAAAAGAAAAACTGTAAAATACAAATACAAATCTACATTTTAATGTCTCCTCACTATATCCTCCTTTTTAATGTGCTTTAGACTTTATCTTTAGATATTTCCCATTCATTTCCACTTCTGCCTCCATCTCAGGTACCCCCCCCCCCTCTCTCTCTCTCCTCAATAATTCCTGTATCTCTTTTTATTGCCCCTGCTTTCCCCTCCCTGCCTCTCTCTCTCTCTCCTCAGTAGTTCCTGTATCTCTGGGTATTGCCCCTGCTTTCCCCTCCCTGCCCCCTCTCTCTCCCCTCAGCAGTTCCTGTATCTCTGGTTATTGCCCCTGCTTTCCCCTCCCTGCCCCTCTCTCTCCCCTCAGCAGTTCCTGTATCTCTGGGTATTGCCCCTGCTTTCCCCTCCCTGCCCCTCTCTCTCCCCTCAGCAGTTCCTGTATCTCTGGTTATTGCCCCTGCTTTTCCTCTCCCTGCCCCTCTCTCTCCCCTCAGTAGTTCCTGTATCTCTGGGTATTGCCCCTGCTTTCCCCTCCCTGCCTCTCTCTCTCTCCTCAGCAGTTCCTGTACCTCTAGTTATTGCCCCTGCTTTCCCCTCCCTGCCCCTCTCTCTCCCCTCAGCAGTTCCTGTATCTCTGGGTATTGCCCCTTCTTTCCCCTCCCTGCCTCTCTCTCCCCTCAGTAGTTTCTATATCTCTGGTTATTGCCCCTGCTTTCCCCTCCCTGCCTCTCTCTCTCTCCTCAGTAGTTCCTGTATCTTGGGGTATTGCCCCTGCTTTCCCCTCCCTTGTTGACTGCCTCTCTTCTACGACTTCATAATTTTTGTCTTGTGCTGGAGATCTGAGACTGGGGAGCATATGACACCATCATCTCCAGACATGAGGTGGTGGGAGGGGTGGGAGTAAGACATGGGGCGGGGATGTCTGCCCTCAAGGGATGGTGACCACAGCATTGCCCAAATATTAAGTCTCTAATTGAGGTGCCCTTTGACTTATGTCGGCCTCGGGTCAGTCTGCTTGCAATCTCCTGTATTTGCATGTTGAAAAATTCAGAGTGCAGGGGCTAAAAATACCAGAGGAGACTCCAGCAAAATGCAGATAGAGCAGGGGCTGAAAATAGTAGAGGAGACTCCAGCAAAATGGAGAGAGTGCAGGGGCTAAAAATACCATAAGAGACTCCAGCAAAATGCAGAGAGAGCAGGGGCTGGAAATACCAGAGGAGACTCCCAAGAAATGCAGAGAGCGCAGGGGCTGAAAATACCAGAGGAGACTCCTGAGAAATGCAGAGAGGGCAGGGGCTGAAAATACCAGAGGAGACTCCTGAGAAATGCAGAGAGCGCAGGGGCTGAAAATACCAGAGGAGACTCCTGAGAAATGCAGAGCGCAGGGGCTGGAAATACCAGAGGAGACTCCTGAGAAAAGCAGAGAGTGCAGGGGCTGAAAATACCAGAGGAGGCTCCTGAGAAATGCAGAGAGCGCAGGGGCTGAAAATACCAGAGGAGACTCCTGAGAAATGCAGAGAGCACAGGGGCTGAAAATACCAGAGGAGACTCCTGAAAAATGCAGAGAGCGCAGGGGCTGAAAATAACACAGGAGATTCCTGAGAAATGCAGAGAGCTCAGGGCCTGGAAATACCAGAGGAGACTCCTGAGAAATGCAGAGAGCGCAGGGGCTGGAAATACCAGAGGAGACTCCAGAGAAATTCAGAGAGCGATAATTCTAGGGGCGAGTTAAAGCACATGTGCATCTTGTTAGGTGCTCTTAGACGCATGGGATGATCCTTGTCTGTTGATTCTTTTCCTGCTCATTCCTGGCAACTCTGTGAGAAGGAGAGGAGATGTAAGGCTGGTTTTTTTTTTTTTTTTCTTTTCCCTGGCACTCTGAGACTCAGCGTATCTCTGAATGCAAAAGGTTTTATTAATCTGTAAGGTCCTTGTCTCACTGCGGAGGCATGAGTGTGTTCTTAGATGACCCTGCTTGGAGGGCTGCTGCTGCCTGCAGCCAGACTGTAAATGTATTCATCCCGTGCAAGAATGATTGCCTTAGTTACATAACAGATTGTCTCCAGAGGATGGGCAGAGAAGGGTGGTCGTCTCAGGAGGCTGAGAAGTCAGGGCACCAGCTTAAACCTCCAAAGAGGCCAGGGAAGAGGCTGCTGACTGGTTACTCAGAGTGTTGCAGCGGGGGACAATTCTAGATGACTTTTTATCTGACTGTGAAGTATTGCTGAACACTGAACAGGGAGACGGCGCGGGTCTCTGTCACTGTAGCTTAAAAGTCCAGGTGGGACACATCTCCCTGGACTGGTTGGGGGCAGAGTGACTTCTGCCCTGCCCGGTGAGGAGGGAGCCTGGATGATGTCTTGATCTAGCCCTGTGATTCTATGATTTTTTAGATAATCTCTTGTGGCCCCTTCAAGCCCTTATTTTTATATAACTTTAGATGACCACTTGATGTGCTTTCCAGTCCTTATCTTTCTATGATTGTAGATGACCACTTGAGGTCGCTTCTAGCTCTGATTCTAGATGGCCTCCTGAGCTCCCTTCCAGCCTTGTCTTTCTAGGAATGTGGATGAGCTCCTGAGGTCCCTGCAGCCCCATCGTTCTCTGATTTGGTTGACCTCCAGAGGTCCCTCCCAGCCCCATCATTCTCTGATTTTGGTTGACCTCCTGAGGTCCCTCCCAGCCCCATTGTTCTCTGATTTTGGTTGACCTGCTGAGGTCCCTCCCAGCCCCATTGTTCCCTGATTTTGGTTGACCTGCTGAGGTCCCTCCCAGCCCCATCGTTCTCTGATTTTGGTTGACTTCCTGAGGTCCCTCCCAGCCCCATCGTTCTCTGATTTTGGTTGACCTCCTGAGGTCCCTCCCAGCCCCATTGTTCTCTGATTTTGGTTGACCTGCTGAGGTCCTTCCCAGCCCCATCGTTCTCTGATTTTGGTTGACCTCCTGAGGTCCCTCCCAGCCCCATTGTTCTCTGATTTTGGTTGACCTGCTGAGGTCCCTCCCAGCCCCATCGTTCTCTGATTTTGGTTGACTTCCTGAGGTCCCTCCCAGCCCCATCGTTCTCTGATTTGGTTGACCTCCAGAGGTCCCTCCCAGCCCCATCATTCTCTGATTTTGTTTGACGTCCTGAGGTCCCTGCCAGCCCCATCCTTCTCTGATTTTGGTTGACCTCCTGAGGTCCCTCCCAGCCCCATCGTTCTCTGATTTTGGTTGACCTCTTGAGGTCACTGCCAGCCCCATCATTCTCTGATTTTGGTTGACCTCCTGAGGTCCCTCCCAGCCCCATCGTTCTCTGATTTTGGTTGACCTCTTGAGGTCCCTGCAGCCCCATCATTCTCTGATTTTGGTTGACCTCCTGAGGTCCCTCCCAGCTCCATCGTTCTCTGATTTTGGTTGACCTCCTGAGGTCCCTGCCAGCCCCATCGTTCTCTGATTTTGGTTGACTTCCTGAGGTCCCTCCCAGCCCCATCGTTCTCTGATTTTGGTTGACTTCCTGAGGTCCCTCCCAGCCCCATCATTCTCTGATTTTGGTTGACCTCCTGAGGTCCCTCCCAGCCCCATCATTCTCTGATTTTGGTTGACCTCCTGAGGTCCCTGCCAGCCCCATCGTTCTCTGATTTTGGTTGATGACTTAAGGTCCCTGCCAGCCCCATCCTTCTCTGATTTTGGTTGACCACCTGAGGTCCCTGCCAGCCCCATCGTTCTCTGATTTTGGTTGACGTCCTAAGGTCCCTGCCAGCCCCATCCTTCTCTGATTTTGGTTGACTTCCTGAGGTCCCTCCCAGCCCCATCGTTCTCTGATTTTGGTTGACTTCCTGAGGTCCCTCCCAGCCCCATCATTCTCTGATTTTGTTTGACCTCCTGAGGTCCCTCCCAGCCCCATCGTTCTCTGATTTTGGTTGACCTGCTGAGGTCCCTCCCAGCCCTATCGTTCTCTGATTTTGGTTGACTTCCTGAGGTCCCTGCCAGCCCCATCGTTCTCTGATTTTGGTTGACTTCCTGAGGTCCCTCCCAGCCCCATCGTTCTCTGATTTTGGTTGACCTCCTGAGGTCCCTGCCAGCCCCATCCTTCTCTGATTTTGGTTGATGTCCTAAGGTCCCTGCCAGCCCCATCCTTCTCTGATTTTGGTTGATGTCCTAAGGTCCCTGCCTTCCTATCTTGCTCTGGTTCTAGGTGCCATGCTGAATCCCTCCCAGTCTCCTATTTCTATGACTCTAGACGATCTTCTGAAGGACCTTGTAGCCTTTTTCTTTCCGAGACTCCGGTTGACCTCCTCAGGTTCCTTCTAGTCCTGTCTTTGCATGAATCTGAGGTTACCAGTGAATGTTGTGATTTTTCCTCGCTGAGAGACACCAGACTCTCCAGCACAGCCTCCGGATCTCCCCTCTCCTTCACACCTCTTCATCCTAACCCTCTTGCAGGCACGCACGGTCCCCAGACAGTGCTACCCACAGGAGCACTGCCAAGTGGCCAAACAGTTAGTGGCTAATGGATGATGCCTAATCTTCATGTAATAACGTCCTGCTGCCTGTGAGCGAAGATGGTGGAAACCTGGACATTGCGGGTTTTTTCCCTCACCTTAATTTCATGTTTGCTGTACCAGGGAGGACGAACCCATAACATGGCTGTACCCAGCCTCAATCCAGAGGCACAAACTGACAAATGAAAACACACGAAGTGCCACAGACGCTGGTACCCACTCCCCGAAGAGTAAAATTGTCAGGGGTTTGGCGTTTTGAAAGGTCATGAAACCTCAGCAGAGGCAGAGCAGGACAGTACTCGGACGGACGGGTGACCTTCAGGGTGCACAGAGTCGGAGGTGCTCTCTCTCTCTCTCCTCCCAGCCAGCGCCGACCCCCCCAGTGCCCAAGCATTGCTGTTCAGGGGGCACCAGAGGATGATCTAAGCTGCCCTCCCACCTAAGGGGGAGACCTTTTCGCCAGAGTAGAGCAAACCACTGCCACGCCTGGCCCCAGCTCACCCTCCGGAGAAGAGCTCCGACGCAGTCAGGTTCCTCTGGGGCGTAGCCCAGGCCTCTCACCCCCGCTCCCAATCTCATCTGGAGAGTGCATGTCCATCCCCTCAGAAAGCTGAAGGCTGGGAAGGACTGGAAAAGATTAACCCTGCTGCCTGTGGATCTCTGCGCTCTGGGAGACTTAATTGCTTATTGTGTTGGGTTTTCTTTTTTTTTTTCCTTTTATTCTTAAACGTGCTCCTGAAAAGTGAAAAGTGACTTTAATTGTTCCTCAGCTCGGGGCTGTCATTCCTAGGCTGTTATTATCTCCTCTTCGGAGGAATGTGTCACGCTGATTCTTACAGCTGTGCCACTGCTGTTTAAGTTAATTAGCAGAAGGGGTCTCGGGTTGACTCTCTCTCCTGAATAAATTAAGTGCTGTTGTTTTATATATATAGAGAGAGAGTTATTTATTTATTTTTTTGGGAGCGCGCTGGTGGCATTTGATGGCAAGGCTTAACCAAGCCTCGGCTCTCCGTCCGCCATCGGCGGTGGTGACCGGGAGTGAAGAGGCAGCGCAGGGGGGCTTGGCTGAGATTTTACTACTCTCCTCTCTCTCTTTGGTTAAAAGGAAGACGGTCGCTGGTTTCTGGCCACGACGGAAGGGCTGAGCCAGCCCTAGGATTGTTCCCCCTCCCCTCCCCCGGCACCCAGCGCGTTAATGGTTCTGTAATTCCCAATTTGTCTAGGAACTACAGGTCCCTAAGCCGTGTAAGGAGAAAGCCAGCACCAGTTTTGGCCTGTCCGAGGTGACCCGGACTCCTCCGGCCACCTTATTCCCACCGATGGCCAACCTCGGCCCTACAGGGCTGCAGCTGGTTCTGGATTTCCTGCCACGGACTATCCGTAAGGTCTTGTTGTTGCTTTTCCTAAACCCTACTTGAGCTGAAACCCTAGAGCATTGCAAGAGGCAAGAGCATCACGACAAAGTAGGTGAGCTAAAATTATTCTCCACGACGCCTGTGCTATTCGACAGGATAACGCACCGTCCAGCCGACATGGAAGGCACTTTGTGATGATATCCAAGCGTCCACGTTAGCCGTGACCCAGTTGGGACTGGATTTTTGGGTGAGGAAGCCTCTTGTGCAGGGCTGAAGTACCTGCAGACTGGAAGATGGCCAATGTAACCCCCAATATTTAAAAAGGGCTCCAGGGGCGATCGGGGAAACTACAGACCGGTTAGCCTGACTTCAGTGCCAGGAAAAATAGTGGAAAGTGTTCTAAACATCAAAATCACAGAACATATAGAAAGACCTGGTTTAATGGCACAAAGTCAGCATGGCTTTACCCAGGGCAAGTCTTGCCTCACAAATCTGCTTCACTTTTTTGAAGGAGTTAATAAACATGTGGATAAAGGTGAACCGGTAGATGTAGTATACTTGGATTTTCAGAAGGCGTTTGACAAAGTTCCTCATGAGAGGCTTCTAGGATAAGTAAAAAGTCATGGGATAGGAGCAGGGCCAGCCCGGGCCGCTGCAATGTCTTCTGGGCCTGCAAGGCCCGTCCCGGCTTCTACCGCGGCGCTCCCTCCTCCAGGGAGACGCCGTGGACCCGCTGCGCCTGGCCCCGCCCCCCCCCCCCCCCCGCGCGGGAAGAAAGGGGGAAGCCCACAGATGACCATCAGACGCTGCAGGGGTATCTAAACCCTGCAGCTTAGGCCTGTGCGTCACTCTCCTTGAGAGTTACGAGTTGCTGCTTTTGACTACTGGCTTCCGACTCCGGCTTCTGTCCACTGGTTCCTGACTCCGGCTTTCATCCAGGAGGCCCCTCCCAAGACCAAGCGGCTCGGGTCCTCACGGGCTCCTCCTGGGAGGGGATCTCGGGCTTCCAGTGGTGAAGTTCCCTCCGGTCTCCTGCTCAGTGCCGCCTCCTGGCTTCGACGTCCACGGTGAGCCTTCATCTGTCCCAGCCGGCTCAAGGGTGCACGAATCCAACAGAAACAGGATACTGGGCTAGATGGACCCTTGGTCTGACCCAGTAGGGCGTCTTAGGCTATTAATCCTGAAATCCTGAGTGGCTGGGGGGACTCCAAGGGCCAGTTTTATCACCCCTGGCCCTACCTCACCCTCTCCCCCCCCCCCACTCCCATTGTGGATTTTTTCTGCCAGGTCACGTCAAGCCGCGGAGCCGGGACCTTTGGTGGCGAATCGTTTCACGTCCCGGGCAGGAGCCGCCACTGCCCTAGACCCGGTCGGTGCCTTTCCTCCGGAGGGATCACCACTGCTGAGCTCTCCCCGTGTCGTCCCTTCAGCCACGCCGGGTCTCCCAGCCCAGAACGCAGGACCCTCGGGGGCCTAATGAAATTGCAGCTCCGCAGCTCCTGAAATGAAGTTGCCGCCTGTGCTAATTAGCTGCCCGGGCAATGGGATGAAAGCCAGCGTACATCCAGTCCTGCCACAGCTCTCCCAGGGCTGGAGCTGCAGAGAGAAAGACGTTTCCCCTGCTGAATAATTAGCCAGGGCCGTCAATCAGATTGGCTTTGGGATTTATTTATTTTTTAGTTCCTCTCTTGTGCAAGATCTGCTGGAAAGCTCCAGGTCATTGGTCCTGGTTTTGCCTCCTGTTGCGTCTCTGGCATATATATATATTTTTTTTAATGCAGTTTCTATGAATGTTTTGTCTGTAATTTCATGCTGATGTATTTTAAATGGATTTCTGTTGGTTACGTTGTTGATTTTCAGGCTCTGACCAGACTGGTTCCGATCTAGAGGGTTAAAAAGAACTGATAGATAAATAAATAGTTCCTGCCTGCTGTCCCTGGAGCAGTGGTGCCCGTCCCCACGGGTCAGGTTTTCAGGCTATCCCTGCTGAATGTGGGGTGGGGGACCGGTCTGGGCACTGGAGAAGCCCTGGATATCAGTGGGCGGGTGCTGATGGGAGGCTGAAAGCTAGGACTGGCTCAGGGCCTGGCGTTTCCTCTCGGTACCCATGGCTAGATTTAAGGATTGCACCTGAACTGGTCATTTAATGACACAAGGCTAGGAAGGGGGAGACCCGGAGTGGCGCCTTTTCCGAATTTCAAGACACAAAAAGAAAATCAGGTTTGTTTCTAATCCGGCATGCGAAACTCATTCGGGCAATCCCAGTGTTTCACCCGAGCTGCCGAGGGCCAGAATCCAAACTGGGGGCACCAGGGTGGGGGTCCTGGACGCGCAGAATGCGAAATCAGAAGAGAAAAGAGAGGATATTTTCTGGTTCCCTGTTAAATTCTCCGTCCTGGAGCCCAGCCCCATCCCGGGGCAGGGGGAAATGGGGAACCCCAAGACCTGATCTCCTGACCCCAGAGACATCCTGCTCAAACACCCATCCTATGGGGGGGGGGTGTGCAGAAGGGAACGGGGGTGCTCTGCCACCCAGCTGCCGTCTTGGGCATTATCGCCCCTCCCCCCCCCCCCCCCCCCCCCCCCCCCCCCCCCGGTTCGCTTGTTCCTCTTTGTCCTTCCAATTTCTCTTTTGCCCAAAAGTTAATTATAAAAGTAAATGAATCATTTTTGCTGGAGCGGGATTAATCACGTGGGGTGGTGGACCGTGTCCGTACGGGCAAATGAAAGCATTCCCTAATAGGAAAACAGATCAAATCCTCATTCAGCGTCACAATTAAATATGTCAGCACATTATGGATGGCAAAGCCCAACTGCAGCCAGGGTGAGCTTTATATTCTGGCAGCGGCTGGCTAGAATATATGTTTTTTTCTTCTTTTACTAAACAATAATTCAGTTTTCTGTTCCAACCAAAAGAAGTTCTTAAATTCTCATTTACCCCCCTCTTGTAATCTCAAGGTTGCATGGCTATTAAAAGGATTGGAAAATGTCTCTGTCTTAGCAATACCCTACTACCAATGCCCTCAGCGCCTTGTGCAACTATCACACTGATGCACATAAAGCACGAGTACAGCACAGACAGATGAAGAGCAGATCTTCATCAGAGCCCCATGCAGGCGTCACACTGATGCACATAAAGCACGAGTACAGCACAGACAGATGAAGAGCAGATCTTCATCAGAGCCCCATGCAGGCGTCACACTCATACACGTAAAGCATGAATACAGCACAGACAGCTGAAGAGCAGATCTTCATCAGAGCCCCATGCAGGCGTCACACTGATACACATAAAGCACGAGTACAGCACAGACAGCTGAAGAGCAGATCTTCATCAGAGCCCCATGCAGGCGTCACACTGATACACATAAAGCATGAATACAGCACAGACAGCTGAAGAGCAGATCTTCATCAGAGCCCCATGCAGGCGTCACACTGATACACGTAAAGCATGAATACAGCACAGACAGCTGAAGAGCAGATCTTCATCAGAGCCCCATGCAGGCGTGATACTGATGCACATAAAGCATGAATACAGCACAGACAGCTGAAGAGCAGATCTTCATCAGAGCCCCATGCAGGCGTGACACTGATGCACATAAAGCATGAATACAGCACAGACAGCTGAAGAGCAGATCTTCATCAGAGCCCCATGCAGGCGTGACACTGATACACATAAAGCATGAATACAGCACGGCTGGCTGATGGATCTCGTGGAAGTTGATTTTAAAAGCTCAGGGTGTGATCATTTATTTATTTATTTATTTATTTAGAACTTTTCTATACCGATTTTCCAGTAACAGAATTACTGATCAATTCGGTTTACATTTTGAACAATAACAACAGTGACAAGTAAATGTCTTACAAGGAACAGGAAGAAAATAACTTGGAAATAAATATGTGGGTTGATAACATAAAAAGTACTATATACAAATCCTAAAGGTGGGTAGAGGCACTAAACAATGGCGTGGGACTGTCAAGAGGGTGGGTATTGGGTTTTGGACTGCCAAGGAGTTGGAGTTGGTTAGAAGAATTCTTTTGGTGTTCCTTGTGGTATTTTTGGGGTATTCTTTGGGGTTTCAGAGAAGTTCCAGAGCTGAACTTGGATAGTTCTTGTGTAATTCTCTTGTTGGTTGTTTAAAATAAATTGAAGTTCTTATATAGCTCTCTTGTAGGATGAATGAAAATAACCTTGAGGGGTCCTTGGCAGATATTATTCAGCAGGTTGATGTTATGGAAAAGCTTGATGGAAGAGCCACGTCTTAAGTTTTTTTTTGAAAATAATGGGGCATTGCACTGATTTGAGTTCTGGTGGGAGACTATTCCAGAGTTTGGGACCAGCTGTGGAGAAGGCTCTTTTGCTTAACGTTGATTTCATTGGTGGAGTCTGGAGGTTGTTTCTGTAGGCTTGTCTCACTGGTCTAGTAGATGTGTGGAGTTGTAAAGGGATATTGAGCTCAAGTGGTGTTAGGTTATGTAGTGCTTTGTGTATTGTTGAGAGCACTTTGAAGCGTATTCTGAAATTGACGAATTTTGAAATTGATGAATTTTCCCCACCCCTTCCTATGTTTCCCCCGCTTCCCCCCGCACCACCCATGGATACCCTAGAAGAAACAACATTCCCCCTACAGCTTAATTTATTTTTTGATCATGATCGGTCAATGTGTCCTTATTGTAAGGAATAGTATTTTGTTCTAAGGTTACATCGTTATAGTTTTACTTTTATTTTATTCATTGTACATTGTTCTTTGTTTTATTGTTTTATTGTATCACCCACCTGAGTTCTTTGTAAACCGGCATGATGTGCTGCACGAATGTCGGTAAATAAAAGTAAATAAATAAATAAATAAATAAATAAATAAATAAATAAATATAGGCTTTTTAAGATTGGTGAGATGTGGTCTCTTTTGTTAGTCTTGGTTAGAATCCTTGCCGAAGCGTTTTGCAACATCTGTAATGGTTTTAAGGTGTTTGCGGGGAGGCCCACTAGAAGAGCTTTGCAATAATCTATTTTCGTGAGAATGATTGCTTGTAGAACCAGTCGGAAGTCATGGAGATGGAGGAGTGATCTAAGTCTTTTTAAGACTTGTAATTTGAAGAATCCATCCTTTACTATATTGTTGATGAGAGCTCTATAATTCATTTGGTTGTCAAGTATGACTCCAAGATTTCTGACTTGTGGTGACAAAGTTAGTTGAGGAACGAGGTTGGTGCTGGGAAGTGAGTATGTTCCATCTTGAGAAATAATGTAAAGTACCCTGCAGTATGTGAGGCACTGCTTCCCAAACCTGACCTAGAAGCCACAGACCCACTTGAATATGCAAGAGATACATTTTCAAGCACTGGATACTCGGTGTCCATGCAAATTTATCTCCTGAACATTTCTTGTAAATATCTTAAACACCCATCTGGCTGCAGGGACCCCGGGACAAGTGTGGGAAGCCCTGGTCGGAGGTCACTGAATCTTCGTATTGTTGATTTATAGTGTTATTATATAGTGTTACATGCACGGCAGTAATGCTACCATCGTGTCAGTCCCAGAGAGGGGGGTCTGGCTGTAATAGTGTTATATAGTGTTACATGCACAGCAGTAATGCTACCATGGTGTCAGTCCCAGAGAGGGGGGTCTGACTGTAATAGTGTTATATAGTGTTACATGCACAGCAGTAATGCTACCATCGTGTCAGTCCCAGAGAGGGGTGTGTGGCTGTAATAGTGTTATATAGTGTTACATGCACAGCAGTAATGCTACCATGGTGTCAGTCCCAGAGAGGGGGGTCTGACTGTAATAGTGTTATATAGTGTTACATGCACAGCAGTAATGCTACCATCGTGTCCGTCCCAGAGAGGGGGGGTCTGGCTGTAATAGTGTTATATAGTGTTACATGCACAGCAGTAATGCTACCATGGTGTCAGTCCCAGAGAGGGGGGGTCTGGCTGTAATAGTGTTATATAGTGTTACATGCACAGCAGTAATGCTACCATGGTGTCAGTCCCAGAGAGGGGGGGTCTGCTGTAATAGTGTTATATAGTGTTACATGCACAGCAGTAATGCTACCATGGTGTCAGTCCCAGAGAGGGGGGGTCTGGCTGTAATAGTGTTATATAGTGTTACATGCACAGCAGTAATGCTACCATCGTGTCAGTCCCAGAGAGGGGGGTCTGGCTGTAATAGTGTTATATAGTGTTACATGCACAGCAGTAATGCTACCATCGTGTCAGTCCAGAGAGGGGGATCTGGCTGTAATAGTGTTATATAGTGTTACATGCACAGCAGTAATGCTACCATGGTGTCAGTCCCAGAGAGGGGGGTCTGGCTGCAATAGTGTTATATAGTGTTACATGCCACAAGCAGTAATGCTACCATCGTGTCAGTCCCAGAGAGGGGTGTGTGGCTGTAATAGTGTTATATAGTGTTACATGCACAGCAGTAATGCTACCATGGTGTCAGTCCCAGAGAGGGGGGTCTGGCTGTAATAGTGTTATATAGTGTTACATGCACAGCAGTAATGCTACCATCGTGTCAGTCCCAGAGAGGGGTGTGTGCTGTAATAGTGTTATATAGTGTTACATGCACAGCAGTAATGCTACCATGGTGTCAGTCCCAGAGAGGGGGGTCTGGCTGTAATAGTGTTATATAGTGTTACATGCACAGCAGTAATGCTACCATGGTGTCAGTCCCAGAGAGGGGGGTCTGGCTGCAATAGTAATGGGTACTGGTTGCACCCCGACTCTTCCCCCCCCCCCCCCACGCCTTACCACAAGGAGCTGTCATTAGCTTACAGCTGGGAGTCATTCCCCATCCCATCCACTATCTAAATATATTGTGATTTAGGGGCTCAGGGTGCAATGGAAAGAATTCACAGTTTCATGTTGCTGTTTTGCCAAGGGGGGGTTAAGTGCCGCCTGGGCACTCAGCATGAAGGACTCCCGGATCTTCTGCCCTGGTGGCCACTTCAGTAGCCCCCAAAGGCTTTTCCCCTTTCCCTGTAGAGCCCTTTCTAAAAGAGCTGCCAAGTGACCCTGCTCAGGCAAAAAGAGCTTAAAATCAATTTCTCTCTCTCAGATGGGGGGGGGGACCTTTCCGTAAATGAAAAAAAAAAGGGGAGGGTCTAGCAACCAAGCGTTCCCCCCCCCCCCAACCCACACCAAGGTCGGGGCTGCCCAGCTTCCTGACGCTCCAGTCCTGGGGGGGGGGGGGCTGTTCACTAATGTTAGCAGGCGGGAGGAAGAGGGAGCCCCCTCCCTGTCTTCAGCACCACGGACAGCCGCCGCCTTCCCGAGCACACGCGGGAGCTGCCCCTGCCCGGATGCCCTCTCAGGGGCGGCAGCAGCAGCATTTTATCACCTTCACGTCATGACCCCCCCCCCCCCCCCCCCCCCATCCTTCCTCCCGGTTCTCTGCCCTGCGTGACTCTGCCAGCACCGAGCCACCCAAGCGGATTCCCGGGCCAAATGAAGTTCACGAAGGATCCCTCCTTCCTTCAGAGGCCGCAGGGCTCAGGCCCCGCCCCCTCCCCTTCACCCCCCCCCCCAACAACAGCCCAAGTGACCAACACAAGGGAGGAGGGAGAGGCAGCAGCCAGAGCAGGTTCTGTGGGGGTTTTTTTTTGGGCTTTTCATGTTTAGGTCTCCTCCCCCACCCTCCCCGCCAGCCCACTCCAGCTTGTGCTTAAAATGAAATGCCAGGGGGGGGGGGGGGGGGGGAACGACCTTTGGACCCTCCTCTTGCCAGGGCTCCCTCCCGCCCCCATCCGCTGGCACACTGGCTCCTTTCCGGCCCCTATTCAAGTCCCACCTACAAACCAATCCTTCTTTAGGCTGCTTGTAAATCTTGATTTAATTTGAAACCTACATCCCGCATTTCCAAAGGTTGGAAACCCATTCAGTGTGGATTAGAATCAACAATAAAGCATTTTTACAGTACATAAAATCCCCTATAAACCATCCCATCGGTGTCTGGTTGATTGTAGCCATGCTTTAAAATCCTTGCCTAGTAACCATTTGGTATGTTTCTGTGTTGGCCACTCTATGCATCACACGCCAAAATCCATATTTCCACTGATCTTTTCAGGACATTTTAGAGGTCAGAATTCACAAGATTTGTCTGGCTAAGGTCCCTGCACAAAAACCTGCACACATGAGCCTTTGTCCTGTGTTTGGTACCCATGCGTCCCCCTGAGCAAGGCGATGGTTATTACTGGGCATGTAGGTGACACAGGGTGAGGAGGGGGCAGGGTGATGGTTATTACTGGGAGTGTAGGTGACACGGGGTGAGGAGGGGGCAGGGAGATGGATATTACTGGGGGTCTAGAGGACACAGGGTGAGGAGTGATAGTGGCAAGATGATGGTTATTACTGGGGGTCTGGAGGACACAGGGTGAGGAGTGATGGTGGCAAGATGATGGTTATTACTGGGGGTCTGGAGGACACAGGGTGAGGAGTGATGGTGGCAAGTTGATGGTTATTACTGGGGGTCTAGAGGACACGGTGAGGAGTGATGGTGGCAACTTGATGGTTATTACTGGGGGTCTAGAGGACACAGGGTGAGGAGTGATGGTGGCAAGGTGATGGTTATTACTGGGGGTCTAGAGGACACAGGGTGAGGAGTGATGGTGGCAAGTTGATGGTTATTACTGGGGGTCTGGAGGACACAGGGTGAGGAGTGATGGTGGCAAGGTGATGGTTATTACTGGGGGTCTAGAGGACACAGGGGTGAGGAGTGATGGTGGCAAGGTGATGGTTATTACTGGGGGTCTAGAGGACACAGGGTGAGGAGTGATGGTGGCAAGTTGATGGTTATTACTGGGGGTCTGGAGGACACAGGGTGAGGAGTGATGGTGGCAAGGTGATGGTTATTACTGGGGGTCTAGAGGACACAGGGTGAGGAGTGATGGTGGCAAGTTGATGGTTATTACTGGGGGTCTGGAGGACACAGGGTGAGGAGTGATGGTGGCAAGTTGATGGTTATTACTGGGGGTCTGGAGGACACAGGGTGAGGAGTGATGGTGGCAAGGTGATGGTTATTACTGGGGGTCTAGAGGACACAGGGTGAGGAGTGATGGTGGCAAGTTGATGGTTATTACTGGGGGTCTAGAGGACACAGGGTGAGGAGTGATGGTGGCAAGTTGATGGTTATTACTGGGGGTCTGGAGGACACAGGGTGAGGAGTGATGGTGGCAAGTTGATGGATATTACTGGGGGTCTGGAGGACACAGGGTGAGGAGTGATGGTAGCAAGTTGATGGTTATTACTGGGAGTGCAGTGGATATGGGGTGAGGAGGGGGCAAGGTGATGGTTATTTCTGGGGGTGCCGAGAACATGTCAATTTGTAAAAGGGGTGCACAACACGAAACAATCTCATGAACAGCCCCCCCCCCCTCCCCAGCACCCCCAAAGTCTCTTGTGCTAGCCCAGATGGCTTCCTCTTGCATTACTGAGACTGATTGCAGCCACGAGCCTGTTCATCAGCCCCCATGGTGGATTAAAATTAGCAGCAGGGAAAGGTCAGCGGTGCAGTTTAGCAGCGAGGAATAAATTACCATCTCTTTATGAAGCGCAGGGCATATTGGACATCCTCAGGGAAGCTGCACACGTTGCTGGACGGTGACAGGCGGCAGCTTTCTCCTCCTCTCCCCCTGCCCCCCCCCCCCCCCTCACAGCAAGCAATTACTGTTCTGGTAATTGAAGGGATAATGCTGTACAGTGCGAGCCTACAATTTATAGGGGGCAGTGTAATGACATTTATAAAGGGTGAGAACCGGGCCAGGAGCATGATAGGGCTCCCGAGATGAATTTCTGTGCGTTGGGGCATGGAATGGGCTCCCAGGAGAGGGGAAGGGGGATGAAAGTAGTTAGAGAGTTCATGAAATCCCGGCCATTAGCACAGGGGGTGCCCGGTCGCCTAGAACGGAGGGGAAACGCCAGAGAGCACTCGGGAGCTGTGGCATTGTACCGGGATGCAGACTGGACAGAGAATGGATGTGCCTTATGGTCCTTCCTAAGTCCGTTCCCAGGTATCTCTGCTGATGGCAGGAGAAATTCACAAGTCTTTCAGTTCGATGCATGGAAGGACTGCCCGATGGAGGTGGAGGGGATATGGGTGTGTGTGTGTGGAGGGGGAGAGGTAGATGATGGTGATATCAGACTGGAGGCGAGGCTGGGACAAGCATGGAAACGCCCCAGCACTGACAATGCCAAGAGCTGGGAGTGGGGGGGGGGGGTCTGTGATGAACCAGATGTCAACTCTAGTCTGTTACGGCACCGGGAGGAGAGACCGTGCTCACCAGGCCGTGCCGAGGGACTGGTAGCATCATGACGGCCATGCCAACGCAGACTCGGCAATGTTGAAAAGTAGTCACTGCTCGCAGAGTTCAGACCTCACAGCGAGGGGCGGTCAGTCGCCAGGCAGCGTTAGAACCGTAATGCCACACCACTGTAGATACCCCCTTTGACGAAGCTCCTCTTGAGAGGTTTCTAAGAAAAACTAAAAAGCCCGAGGATAGAAGGTGATGTCCTTTTGTGGATTACAAACTGGAGGTGCTGGGAGTTGGGATTTATTTTGGGGAGGGGTGCGGTTATAAAGCAGAGGTTGGGGGCATGCAGGTAAATAGAGACAGGTGAGCTTCGTAAGGTGTTCGGGCTGCAGCCTCACCAGCCTTGGTGGCTGATTAGATTATTGCAGAACTTAGAGGGAAGCTACTGGGGGAGAGGGAGAGTTAGCGTTGGTTTAAGTTGGGGATCAGAGGACCAATGAAGTGAGGATGACTCAAAACCAGCATGGTTGAGGAATGATATCCTGCAGGCGGTCAACCTTGTACGCCTGGAAACCGGGAGATACCCCTTGGCAGTGAGAAATGGTAATAAAACCCGTATTCACAGCTCCGGTGGGTATTATTCAGCCATCGGCGTTAAGTCTACCCATGTTGGCGTTCACTGGTGTAGCCGCGTGGACGGTCTCTCCTTTAACTTCATGGCATTTGATTGGGGCCCCTAGCTAGCTGCCTGCTCACTTTTGCTCTTTGGCATCCTCGGATTGTGATCCCAGCAAGGAGTCAGCCCACGATCTCTCGGGCCCTTCACGTCCTGAAGCAGGTCCAGCCATGGAAGAGTCGTAGAAGTCGGAATTCCCCCTTCGCTGCCTTGAGAGAGACGAAAGTTGGCAGCTCGTTCGGCTTCCATTGTAATGCAGCTATTGCCAGATGTATTTCAGGTCCCCCTTTTTTAAAAACGAAAAAGTTATGTACTTTTTTTGTGATTAGCCGAGGATTCATACTGTGAGTATTCGATTTCCAGCCTTTGATTTGCTTGCTCCAATTTGGCATGTAATTGATTTTGCTTAATTGCATCAATGTTAATTGATTGATGAGCTGCAGAACCAGAAGGGATCATGCTTCACATAATTTCCAGGGATTTGCTTAAGGAATACATTAATTTTGTAGATGAATGAATATGAATGCCAGTGTTTCTCTTCCATCGTTTTCTTGCTCATGGTTGGTTTGTTTTTTTGTTTGTTTTTTTTTTGCCCCCCCCCCCCCACCCCTCATTCATGGTGATCAGAGAGCAACAGAAAAGCGCAGGAGAGAGCCCCGCTCGAAGGGGCGAATCCTGTCCCACCACGGCACGCTGGCGTAAGGCCAGGCCAAGCTGAATCTTGTCCCCCCACTCCGAAACCATCGCCGGTCCCGGACCGAATCAGCTGATTTTCCAGAGCCACTCGCTCGTCCCCTCTCTTCCAGTCATCTCGTATTTTCGGCGCCGTTTTCGACAGGAATCCCTGCTGACCCTTTCTCTGCGAGGGAATCCGCTAACCCAGGAGTGACTGGACGGCAGAAATACCATTCCACTTTTTTTTTGCTGTAGACGTAGGGATGACCCAGACCTTTGGAAACTTTCAGGCGGTCCCAGGTTCCAGTTTCGTGTTCATACGTCTAGCGCGCTTTCTTGGGGGCGCCGTCGGAACCCCAGAGGTTGTGCGGTGTGGAAGGAGGCATGTTGGGTTGTGCCCTACTGTCATGGATAACCCTAACCCAAGACACTGGTTTTCCACCTGCAAAGCTTTCCTTTCCTGGGTGAGTTGCTGGGCCGTGACCCTGGATGACCCTGGAGACACCTTTCTCCCTGCTCTCCCCACCCCCTCCCCACCGCGACCTTGCCAGCCCCGCCGTGCAGCGGATAAGGACTTTGAGGTGCATCCCGTTCCTGCCCAATTTTCTTCCTGGTGCAATTCCGCAGATTCCCCCCATCCCCGTCTGATTTCCGCTTCGCTTTCTTGCAACCCGGGCTTTCATGAATCCCGTCTCTGCTTTTCTTTTGACAGAGGCTCACACCAGGACCTCTTAGTCTGGACCATTTGGTTTTTTTTTTTTTAACTCTGAAAAAACGTTTTTCCTTTTGTGTCTGATTTATATCTTTGCGCTCTCTGAATGCCTCTAACATAACTCTCCCCCTCACGCTCTGCTCCTCGTCCCTCCTCGCCTCTGGGGGGGGGTGTGTGAGGCTTTAGCTCATCGCGTTCGGCTGTTCCTGCACTCTCCTCCGCACCATTTCAGTCGCCCTCCTGTGGGCTTGGGCCCGGCCCTGCCTATGTCCTTTAAGAGGTCGTGGCATCCAGATCCAGCCACGACACACGGGGTTGGGGGGGCCGATGCAATATCTCGCGCTCAGGCCAGCGCGCAGGTTAGCCCACGGACTGGACACGCTGTTTTGGAGGCGCCAGGCTAACGCTCGTTAATTGAGAGTCCGTTCTCCTAACCCGCGAAGAGCCAGGTCTCCTGGGCACCCGATGCCACGGGCCAGCTAGGGACGCACAAGGGATCCCCGGCACGTCCTCTTCAGCGTGGCAACTCATTTGCATATTGCATCAGGCGCCCGGGAGAGGGGGAATGTGCGTGCATTGAAAAACCTGCGCCCGGTCTGGATGCACAGGGGGTTTTTTTCACTCTCGATACTGCATCGGCCCCACAAGATGGGGGGGGGGGGGGGGTTTCCCTCACCCATGACCTCCTGCAGAGGTATTTTTTTTTATCACCCCCTTTTTTTTTTTTTTCCTTCCTCCCCCACGCCAGCGTCCTCTGGCTCTGGCTGCCTCCTTGTCACGTTGTTTTGGCAATCTTGGAGGTCGCTGATAGGAAAAGCCCAGAGCCCAGCGCCTGGTTGTGTCTCTTGGGTCTGTGCACACCAAATCCATGACCCTACGGACACGGAGTGAGCGGCCGAGCGGGGGGATTAGAGTCCCTGATGGCCGTGCCTCAAATCTTGTCCTCGCCGGTGAAAGGGGTCTTTCGCGTCTCATCTTTTAATGAACGCTGCAGCTTTGTACTGCCCCGACACAAACACCCGCCCCCCCCCCCCCCCGCCTGCAATCCAAATATTTCTCATTCCATTATAAATCTGTGGAATTAGCCTAATGGCAGCATTCAGAGCGGGAACCATTAGAGAGACTTCCGCTAATGGCTCAGGCCTTCAATAGAGATTTTCTTTACTACCATTAGCAGAAAAAAAAAAACCCCATCCCTCGGTTCCAGTGAGGCACCCTTTATAATCTCCTATGGTACAGGCTGCAGGGTGCCAGGCTTGGCGGAGGAGGGCAGGTCTCCTTTACAGAGGGCACAGGAGCACAACCTGGGCGGAGAAGAGCAGGTCTCCTTTACAGAGGGCACAGGATCACAACCTGAGGAGGGCAGGTCTCCTTTACAGAGGGCACAGGAGCACAACCTGGGCGGAGGAGAGCAGGTCTCCTTTACAGAGGAGCACAATCTGGGCGGAGGAGGGCAGGTCTCCTTTACAGAGAGCGCAAAATCACATCCTGGGCGGAGGAGGGCAGGTCTCCTTTGCATAGCACACAGGGTCTCCCCCCCCCCCCCCGCCGTGCCTGACAGCCCCCGCTGGGCGGGCCACGAGTAACTTCGCCTCCTCTCCAACACCCTGCCCACTTTCTAGATTTCACCCAAATTTCTTCACCAGGACGTGCGCAGAGAACCCAGGGGGCCGCTCGACCCCCGCCCCTTTCCCACCACCAAAAGAGTTCCGTGAGGATGGAGATCGCACAGAAAAGCTGGACAAAGTAACTTCGGTGGAAACATAAATTAGTCTATATATAATATTTTTTCTTTTTTTTTTTTTTTTTGCAAAATAAAAAAACCAAAAACAAACAAACCAACAAGCCAGGAAGGCTTTACAGCTGGCCTGATTCGTAATTCATATTTGGTTTTAGGGATGCTAGCACCATATGGAAGGGGGGGGAGGGGATTTAAAATCCAACAGCACTGAAACACTCAGGGACGCAACTGCCGGCGGCAAACATTGTGGACGAAGTTCGGACAGTGGGTCGGAGAGACCGGGAGCGGAGGTCGGGGATGGTGGGGGGGGGGGGGGGGGAGATGAGAATATTGTTTAATCTAAATGCGTCCGAAACGGCGGGATTTCCAGGGATTATTCCTACCCATGACCTCCCGGCCCCCCCTTCCCTTGCTTCATGCCCTCCCCCCATGCGAGGCGGAGGAGGGGCCACATCGCTGCCAGCACCCGGCCCCAGCCTCTCCTCTCCTCCCTCCCTCCCCTCTTCACCTCTCCGCCGGGAACGCGCGCGTGAAGGCTAATTTCCAAAGCCCTGTGCGCGCCGAAGGCGGGCTGGCGCGCACGAGTACGTGCACATCTCCACTTTAAGGGTCGGGGCTAAGAGGGTAAAAGGTAGGCTAGTTAATTAGGAGGGTCAGGAGGTCCCCGTCCTTTACCTGGGCAAACTGGGAATGAACGGAGGGAGGGGGAACCTGGAAACTGCATCACTGCGCGTGCCCGCTAAATCCCCCTCACTTACGCGGCAAGAGGCGGCATTTGTGCACGTGTCCACATAAAATCGTGCGCACACGCGTGCGCTCGTACAGCTTATTTCATACCATCCGTGAATATATGCGTGTGCGTTATACTACGGCTGCGCCCTTCAGTGTGAACCACTGCAGGCACGCGCACGCGAGCCCACGTGGCTCTTTCCAGGTTACAGTCATAAAGCGACACCGAAGGAACTACATATCCCAGCATGCCCTGGAGATAAAACCCAGACCTGGCTCCGCCTGTCCCCCAGGACTTGGAGCTGGCTGGTCGCCCATGACGCGCTTCCCAGGGTCGGGCACCAGCAGGGGGAGGTCCACGCACGCGGTGGGCAGCCTCGTCGGGAGTCAGTGATGTAGTCCCCAGAATCCCTCCTCCTAAGGCTTCTGCCGCAGCTACGACGGGTTTTAACCTTATTACGGTGCTCGATCAAGTTAAAAACCCTTTGCGGAAAACTTCTCTGAATGCCAACTTCAATTTAAAAAAAAAAAAAAATTCAGAATGTCCACAAAAAAAAAAAAAATCACAATCCCGCCACTGATTCTGGACCAGAACCTCGCTCAGGGGTCCGTCAGTGGTCAAGGATGGAGGTCGAAGGGAGTATCCGAGGTCAGGGTAGTAAAGTCAGAGGCCGTACATGGGGGGGGGGGGGGGGAGGGGAGGGGAGGAGCATGCTAGCCGAGGCTACCCGGTTATAAAAATTTTATAAAAATTAAAAAAAATAAAATAAAATCCAAACCAGTTGTTACAGGGCACCAAAGGCTCTGCCGCATCCTCTGCCCGCTAGGGACCCCCTTCCGAGCCTGCCCCCCGCCCCCATGCACCCCCTCCATGCACTGTGAGCGCAGGGAAGAAGTGCGGGTGAGCCTTCCACTCCAGGCCTCCCGGACCCTACAAGGGTAAATTATTTCAGCATTCCAAGTACAATTTTTAAAAATTAAAAAAAAAATGGACAACAAAAAACACAAATGCATACCCCATCCTCATCCCCCCCCCCCCCCCCAGGAAGACACAGATAAACACAACTCATGATAACTGCGGCTGTGTGGAAGGAGGAGTTTCTTTCGTTACTGTTGAGTTTATGAAAAGATGTTTTCGAGAATTTAAAAAAACTTTTTTTTTTTTTTTTTTTTGCTTCTGTGGGGGTTTTTTTTCAATGCCCTCCCCACCCCATCCCACCTTTTTTCTTTCCCCATCGTTCAGCCATTGAAGCAAACTGGGCCTAGTTCAAATCCAAATTTCTGGTTGGCCTCTCCGAAGTCTGACACGGGCGACGTCATTGAGCGGGAGCTGCTCCCACTTGTAGGAGACGATCTCCAGGACGGTCCCTCTCGTTGCCTTTTCCGTGGCTGGGGAGAGGAGGGGGGGGGAGAGTGGAAAGAAGGGTAGGGGGGGAGGATGGATAGAAGGAGGGGGGAGAGTGGAGAGATGGGGGGGAGGGTGGACAGAAGGAGGGGGAGAGTGGAGGGGGAAGAGTGGAGAGATGGGTGGGGAGAGGAGGGGGGGAGAGTGGAGAGATGGGTGGGGGAGGGAGGGTGGACAGAAGGAGGGGGAGAGTGGAGAGATGGGTGGGGGGAGAGGAGAGTGGAAAGAAGAGGTGGGAAGGTGGAAAGAAGGAGGGGGAGAGTGGAGAGATGGGTGGGGGGAGAGTGGACAGAAGGAGGGGAGTGGAGAGGAGGGGGGAGAGTGGAGAGATGGGGAGGGTGGACAGAAGGAGGGGGAGAGTGGAGAGATGGGGAGGGTGGACAGAAGGAGGGGGGAGAGTGGAGAGATGGGGGAGGGTGGATAGAAGGAGGGGGAGAGTGGAGGGGGTAGAGTGGAGAGATGGTGGGGGGAGAGGAGAGTGGAAGAAGAGATGGGAAGGTGGAAAGAAGGGGGAGAGTGGAGAAATGTGTTAGGAAGAGTTTAGGTGGAAGCCTTGTGGGAGAGGGACCTCCACCCAGGGCTGAATTCCCCGCTAGGTGTGTGCCCGGGGGGCGCCTGCACGGCCTCACGCCCACCTCCCACCCCCAGCGTGATGATCCTCTCCCTCCCTCTGCCTTATCGCTGGCTTCTTCTGCTCTTATCCCCAACCTTTTTCCCATTTCCTGCTCTGATGCAAATCCTTCCTTGTATCTTTATCAGGGGGGGGGGGGGGGAGCGGACATGCCCAGATCCACTCAGAAAGCTCCTCCCCCCCCCCCCGAGACACAGACGTGGGGAGTGGGGGAGAATCCTCCAAGCAGCCCGAGACTTACCTCGCAGCCGTCATAGGCGGCGAGGAGGTAGGGCGTCCTGGCGTGCGTCAGCTCCTCGTCGTTGGCCCCCAGGAACCTGAGGGCCCGCTGGTAGCCCCCGGAGGCGGCGTTGCGCCAGGCCGCGGAGTTCTGGCAGTGGTAGGTGAAGTTCTGCCGGGCGTTGGCGCTGAGGAGTCTCAGGAAGGTCAGCTGGACGACGTGGACGGGGAGCCCCTCTGCATCCACGTAGGAGAACTGCCGGGGGGGGGGGGGGGGGGAGGAGAGAGAAAGGGGGGTCCTGAATTAAGCAGGGAAGAGGGCCCTTCAGTCCCCCCACACTGCGGCTACCTGTCCCGGCTCTCTCAGAGGGGGGGAGGGGGGCTATCGCGCACAGAACCCTCCTGCCAGTCACCCCGCCTCTCTCCGTCAGGCTCTCATCAGGGACGGGTCATGTGCGCACCCCCCCCCCCCCCCACCTCTCTTCGGTAGCCTCTAAAAGTGAGATGGTGGAGAGAGGGGAAATCGTGATTCAGCCCCCCCCCTCCCCCGAGTGAATTGCCAGAGGGATGGATGGTGGCGCGCTCTGGTAGGGGGAGAGAAGGGCAAACCGTCTAAATTTAATTAAAAAAAAAAATCAAATATCAAAATCTCTCTTCTGGAGTAAAGTGAGGTCCGGCTGATCCTGGTCCTGATTGAACTGGGACCGGATCCACAAGTTGGTCCCCTGCGGACCCCGGGGGGGGGGGCATCCGATCACCTTCTGAATTGGGGAACATTGCGAGGGCAGAGATAAGGGGTGGAAGGGGCTGGTTTTAGGGGGACATTTGATATTATATATATATATATAATATAATATATAAAGTAAGGTTTCGGAGATCTCTCCCTTTAAATTAAACTTTGCTGGACGTGAGTCTGTTGGACGTGCTCTTCTCCTAGCCCTCTCCACGCACACTCACACTCTGCAGGGGCAGATTAATTAGCGCCAGAAGTGACACCTCCAGTATCAGAGACGCGCTACGACACCCCCCCCCCCTCAATCTCACCCTAATTAAATGAACCTCAGGCTCACAAAGCCGCCAGCAGGAAAGAGCGTCCGTCCGCCTTGAAGGATATCGCAGCATAGGCGGGCCGGGGATTGGGCTCTGTTGTTGGCCGTGTCAAAGTCGCACTTATTATAAACTAAAAGGGAAGGGAAAGCGACAGGAGCGGGGCGAGCCTGCAGGGAACGGGACTCCGGGAACGCTTGCAGAAAGCGGCGATGGGGGGGGGGGGGTTGTTACGACGCGTAACCGAACGCACCGCCGTGCTAAGGGACGGGCTTTGCCGTTCGTGGCCACCGCGGAGTAAGGCGGAAGTGGTGGTGGTGGGAGAGAGAGAAGCGGCTGGGAGACGCGATTTATTTGTTTTCGGATCATTTGATGTCTCGCCTCGTCCTAAACTAGCATCAAGGTGGATTAGCACCGGAGTTTTACGATAAATAAAATTACAGCTGCAGCGGTGTCGCCGTTTACAGTACAGGCGAGAGCAAATGAGGAAATCGGCCACGGAAAGTTTTGAGGTTTTGTGGCAAATTTTTTTGGTTGTTTTTTTTTGTGGAGCGATGGGGGCGCAGGGCGGTAGAGGTGAAGGCAGTGCCTGGCAATAGATTATTAATTTTGTGCGATGGATGAGCTGCTTAGAATATGGGATACATGGGGTGAAGCTCCTGCCCCCCGCTGCCTCCACTCCAAACCTCTTGACCCTCTCAGGCTGAATTCCCTGGGTCCTCACCTTCCTGCCTCTCTTGAAGGTGCTGTACCACTCTCCAGGGCGGTCCTTTGTCCAAGCTGCAAGCTTAACCTGGGAAAAAGAGAAGCGGAGGGAGAGAGGGCAGTCAGCCAGCCCTGGCGCATGCCTTGTATCCAGTTTCCGGGGGCCCTGCTGCACTGTATCCCGCTAGATCCCCAGCTTCCTTCCAGTTTATCTCTGCAAAGTGAGCTTCCCTGTGAGGGTCTGTCCCTGTGTGGGTGCAGGGAGTCTTCCTCCCTGTCTTGGTGTCTCTCTGTGACAGTGTGTCCCTTATTGAGGGGCTGAAGAGATTCCTTCTGTGAGGTTAAGGTTGTCTTTTGCTAAACTGATGCTCTCATCAAATATAAAGGAATTAAAACCCGCACTAGTATTGAGTCACAGAGGTCACACACAGAGAGCCAGTGACAGAGCCGGGGATTACAACTGATGCACAGAGTGATAAAGTAAATCACCCTGAGATCACACAGACAGTTAATAACAGAGCCAGAGATTACAACTGAGGCAAAAGAGTATACGGTGACTCACCCCAGGGTCTCACAGAGAGAGTCAGAGACAGAGCCAGGGATTAGAGCTGAGGCAGGGGATAAAGTGACTCACCCTGAGGTCACACATGCAGAGAGTCAGTGACAGAGCCGGGGATTAGAGCTGAGACACAGGGAGATAAAGTGACTCCCCCTGAGGTCACACACAGAGAGTCAGTGACAGAGCCGGGGATTAGAGCTGAGGCACAGGGAGATAAAGTGACTCCCCCTGAGGTCACACATGCAGAGAGTCAGTGACAGAGCCGGGGATTAGAGCTGAGGCACAGGGAGATAAAGTGACTCCCCCTGAGGTCACACACAGAGAGTCAGTGACAAAGCCGGGGATTAGAGCTGAGGCACAGGGGGATAAAGTGACTCCCCCTGAGGTCACACACAGAGAGTCAGTGACAGAGCCGGACTCCCCCCGCACTCCCCTGGCACTCCAGGCGGTAAAGTTAGATTGCCTTCATCTCAGTATGGCAGTGTGGCTACCTCTAGGGTAGAGAGTCTGCCCTCCTCCTCTGTATTTACCGATTCAAGTTTCTTATCTGGGTACAGGCAGGTTTCCCCTCCAGCTGTGAAGTTGCAGAAAACCTTAAGAGAGTCTCTGGAGCATCCCTGGTTCGGATCGACCCAGTAGTCACCTATGGAGGAGGCAGAAGCAAAGCAGAAATATTAGGCCGGTGGGGAAGGGACTCTGTGAGCGTAGACTATGGTCCTGCGAAATCCCGAGCCTTTCGGGCATAAAGGGTTTCACCATTTGCAGTCGTAACAATTCGTTTTTTCAGGGAGGAGCATTCTGGGGTGCCACAGCCAGCGCGCTTAAGCCTCAGGACCTGCCCCCCCCCCCCCCCCCCCCCCGCATGGTTAGAGCAGAGGGGAAAGCCTTGGCTGTCACGCAGGTTTCAGGTTGGGTACCAGCTCGTGTTTCCTGCTCAGGCTGGCACCCCACCGTGTGCCTGAGACCCATCCCACCCCCATCTGCGCGCGTATCACAATCTATCCCCTCCAGAGCTCGCTTCAACTGAGGTTTATCCCTGCTGGGAATTCGCGACAAAGATAAAGAAAAAAACTCTTCACGGGACTCTGAATCTCCACCCCCTTCAGATCCCAGCAGTAAGTCCATTTATAGGCTTCAGTCACGCTGTAGAAGAGCGCACTGCAGCGGAAATAATACAGAGCTATAGCAAGGGCAAAGGTTGCAATGATAATGCAGTTTCATGCTTTCCATTAGGGCTCTGACCCCGCTGGACGGTCAGGATTCCCACATACACACGTGCGGATGTGCTCACGGACACAAACGCCTGCACGCAGTACACTCGCGCCTGCTCTCTCTTGAACCCGTTAGTTACACCTTTTTTCGTCCACGTGACTGAAAGTGTGTTTTTGAAAAGGGTATACGCATTTTTCCGAAAGCAGAGCCCAGGGTGAGAACTCCCTCCCCAGCGAACCTGTGCACCTGTTGTCTATTTCTATTGTTCTCACGGTTGTTTTACAGTCATGTGGTGCAGGGGGTCGGTGGTGAGCAAGCCGAGTCCAGTGAAGGCTACCTTCTGGTTGTCGGGCCTAGGCCAAGCAATCTCATGACATTCCCCCCACAGCTACCTTCAAAAGGAAAACCTTACACACCTTTCCCCATTGATAAAGTTAATATGCACCTCATCAATGCCCACCCACTATAACCATAGTTGGAAATGCCGCCATTGCCTGCTGAAGGTTCTCCAAGGTTGGCAGTGGGATGCGTTGCCCATTTTCAAGTCCACGAGCCTGGTTGTATCAGGAGATGGGGCCTCTTCTGGTCTTCATGGCTCACTCCACAATACTGCCCCCTTGCATAACTATTCTTACTTCCAATAAAGCACCTTCGCTTTATCTCGTAGTCAATAGTCATTCAGCTCCTGTTCCTTCTCTACAGCCTGAAACTTTGGCTCATTTTTTTTTTCAACAAAAAAATTGGAAATTTATGTTAAAAAAAAAAAAAAAGTTGCAGATACCCCATCACCCAAATGTTGAGCGAAATGATATACCGAAACCCTTATGGGGAAGTTTTGTGTCATTGGGGAAGACGGAGATGATTGGGATGGTGACAAGGATGAACTCAACCATTTGTCCTCTTCACCCATGTGGTACAGCAGCCATGAAGGTTCTTACTGAGGATATAGCTTTACCACTTTCCACTCCAGTGGCTGCGTCTCTAGAATCTGGTGAATTACCAACTTAGCTTAAACAAACATCCATTCGACCTTTGTTAAAAAATCCACAGGTGGATGAAAAAGACCTACAATACTATAGACCCCCATTTCCTCTTTTACTTTTCCAGCAAAGGTTATTGAATGTGTTGTGTTGCAATAATTGCAAGAGTTCTTATGTGATCAACAGGTGTTAGATACCCATTGATTTAGATTTTGCATGAAACACAGTACAGAGCTCTTGCCAAGATCTAATTTTGACGACAGTTTGATAAAGGGTTACTACCTACTTGCTCGTTTTACTGTTTTGTATCTTCAGCATCTGATAACTTTGGACCACAAGATCGTGCACATATAAGGTACTGGAGGTGTTGCGCTGGATTGGCTTTCTTCAATTTTGTCGCGCAGAAACCCAACAGGTTCGATGGGGGTCTGTTGACGTTCACTCGGTCAGTACTGAAAAAAAGGTGTCCCACAGGGCCTCCTCGCTTTCTGCGATTTTATGTAATGTTTACCTTCAACCCATAGGTAAATTGCTTGCTGGTTTGGGTTTGCACTACTCTCTCATGCAGATGATACCTGGTTTTTCTTTCCCTCTTCCGTTAATACCAGTTCTGCAACTGGATCATTAGCAAAGTATACGGCAGCTATTAAGGGCTGGTCAACACACACCCAAGAGATTGGTAAAACCGAGATAATTTAGCTTCCATTTTACCTTTGAAGGATGTCAAATATTGATAGGGAGAGACGCGAAGAACCTAGGAGTCATTACTGACTCTGATTTAACATTAAAGGATCACATAAAATCTTTAGCTTGGAAAGTTTTGGGGAACTGCCAGTGCTTCATAGATTAAAACCTTACTTGGATCTAGCAGATTTCAGGACGCTCGCACCGGCTCTTATTTTATCGTGTTTGGATTATCGCAGCTCGCCGTTTTCGGGCTTACCTGCTTATTCCGGTGATACAGAATTCGGCAGGAAGACCTCTTGGCAGGCAGGGCCACGTAATGAGCAAATACTGTAACTCTGGCTTGAAATGCATTACACTGGTTACCGGTCAGTTTTAGAGTTCAGTACAAAATACGTGTTGCGATTCGTTTAGCACTGGGTGAGAGCTCTCTGCCTTGCACAAATACTCTTTTTTTAAAAAATGTATCATCCAGTGAGGTCCCTAAGATCTGAAGGCCAATGCTTGTTAGCTGATTATTGTGGTTACTTGTATATTAGTGAAGGCTTTTTTTTTTTTTGGTTGGGGGTATTACGCTCTGGAACGTCCTGCCAGAGGACGTGCGTAAATGATCCTGTACAAAAACTTAAAAGATAACTTAAAAGTCATCTATTTAAGCAAGCTTTTTATTAATTTTAAGGTTATTTTATGTGCAGAATACATTAGCTGAGATGTACTGACCTGGTGACTCAGTGAAAATTTGTTGCAATGTCAATTATAATGGCATATTGAGGAATAGTAACTGACTAATAGTAGGTGTATTCAGAGTGTTTAAGTATTTATTTTAACAGTTTAAAAGCTATTTTATCTGATCTTTGTATTGTTGTATTATTAATTTGTTTGCAATTTTATTATTTACATTTGTTTTGTGTGACACCTTGTAACCGCTAGACCACTGGATTGTGTGACTTATAAATGTTTTAATTACATCAAATCTAGGACGCACTGGGCTACTGAAGCCCCTGTGATACGAGGCTTAGGACAGAACATGGATGGAAGCCCCCCATCTCCCTCCTCACCATCTTCATAGTCTGGGTGGCACATCTGGAGCTCCTTGCAGGTCCGGGCCGGGCTGTCCTGGGTCCCCACCGGTGACCTCAGCTGCTCCACCTCCACCTTGAGGGAGCCGAGGGTGGCGTAGACCTCTTGCATCCCGTAATCCGGCACCTGGTCTGCCTGCTCCTGCTCCAGGTCAGACTCCCTCCTCCTCTTCCGGGGCAGTTCCAGAGGCAGCGACTGGACACCCTCGGCCGGAGGGCCCTGCAATGTGGAAAGCGCAATTAATTTCAGGCATCACGAGTGCTGCAAAATTCTTGCCACTTGGTCAGATGGTCCTTTTCCCCAAAAGAGCACAGAGGGGTGAATCTTCAGAAGGGCATGGCTAGCTAGCTCGCAGGTTGGCCAGCTAGATGCTCCAGGATGAAATCTGACCCTGCAGAGTGGGTAAATCTGCACACCTAGTTTCAGCCTGTGTGTCTCGGGGGACAAAATTAGATTGGACAACGGACGATAACCGATTAGGGCTGATTTTAAAGCACTAGCTGGCCGTCTTTGAGTGCCACAAATGCATTTTTTAAATCTAGCTGGACAAATTTTGGCCAGCCAGATTCGAATCCTATTTCAGGCACAGCCCTAGCCAGTTAGGTTATGGATTAAAATATTCTTAACTTAGCCAACCAAAATATGGCCAGGCATGTGAGGCGCTGGGGGCAGTTTTGAAAATCAGTCCTTAATAAATAAATAAATAAATAAAAAAGTTTGAGAACGGGGGGAGCTAAAGTGATCTTACGAGGGGTCAAGCAGGGCATTGGTGGCAGAATAGGATCAGAACCTGGATCCTGCTCCTAATCGCCAGTGGAGGTGCCCAGCACTTCAGGGACTCCGCGGGTAAGGGTTTTGAGCTGGCACCGAGGCAGAAGGTGCGTATCACAGATATCCCCGGGCACTGGCGTCAACTTATAGAACCGTTTTGATCTCCGACGGGGCATGGCGTCCCCTTGGCCCCACAGCCTGAAAAGTGAGAGAGAGGTCTCCACCGCGTCGATGGGATTGCACGGCCCGTCAAAACGGGTCTTTGGCTATTTGCATTTACCATTATGTTTTCTTGTATTTTTCTCAATGTCTCAATGGCAGGCCTTTTTTTTGGGGGGGGGGGGGAGGAAGGGAGGGGAAGGGAGGCTTTGTTCAATCTATAGCAATGTAAATTTCATCAAGCGCTCAGCGAGCTACACGCTTTGTCGACATGCGGCGCAACGTTCGCCGTTGACTTAGAATGACGTCCCAAAACGCCATCTCCATAGGCAATACTACCATTCCCATATCTAAACACGTCCGGAAACCTCGGCGGCGTCCTCGACATCGAGCTGGTCACCCGAACTCACATTAAATCGGTAGCTAGGTCCTCTTTCCACAGGTTGCGTCTTTCCGAACGTATCGAGCCTTTTATGTGACCCGATCACCTTTACAACTGTGCTCCAGTCATCACCAATACTTGCAGGGACCGATTATTGCAACTCTCCTTATATTGGTAGCAACCCCAATCGACCGTCAGACCCCCCACCCTGCAATTGGCACAAAACGCAACCGCTCGTTTAATAACTAGCAAAAAAAAAAAAAAAATCCCAAAAAAGCCACATGAACATATCTCACCGGCCCTGTTTACTTTGCACTGGAGAATTCAATATAAAATATTATCCACCTTACATAAGGGAACGGTCTTTTCTCCATCGCAGGCCCAATCAGATGGAACTCTATTCCTTTACCCTTAAGATCCTTATCTAATATTATGGAGTACAAAAAGGGCCTTAGAGCACCATCTACCGAAGCTAGCACTTAAAACACCTATGTCAACCATAACCCTTTCTCCCTTACCCCTTACCTATGTCAACCATACCTTTCCTATGTCTCCCTTACCTATGTCAACCATAACCCTTTCTCCCTTTCCTATGTCAACCATAACCCCCTTAAATCCTATTTCTCCACTTCCATCCTGATTCCAGCCAGGCTTTAACACCCAGGCCCGTCCTTTCATTTGTTTAAAGTATACATGCTTTTATTTTTTATATTGTTTGATTGCGATTGTAACTATCTGTAACCCGCTCCGAACACTGGAGGGCGTGGGTAAAAAAAAATCCTTTAAAATAAATAAATAAAGTGTCGCGCCCAATGACCGATGGTCCGGCCCTGCAAGGTTTACTGTTTTCTGTTCTCGCCCAGGCTATATGCGAGGTGGGTACCAAAGGAAAATTGAGTTGGGGAGGTGATGGTGGTGGTGGGATGGGAGAGAGCGGGGGGGGGGGGGGGGGAAGAAACAAGTTTGGCCTTCTCCTTGGCTAAAAAATTGCTTTATTCCAGTTGGCCCCACTTTGGGCGCCGTCATTCAGTCCCTCACGAGCTCCAGAAGGCAGAGGGGAACCCTGATGCCAAGTCCTGCCACACGAACGTATCACACCGGCTTTTATTTTACTTCCGAACCAAAGGAGAGGCTGGCACTGTGGGGGAAAAAACTAGGTAGTTATTATTTTGGGGACGGGAGCAAACAGATGTGGCCTCTGTCTTGCTGCATGAGCTCTTGGAGACTCAGTACTCCCAGTGATCAGAGTGATGCAGATGGGAGTCAGTCTGGTTCCCGCATACCAAAAAAAATAAATATTAATAATAATTTCCTCTCCTTTTATTCTTCCCAGTTGAAGTTCCAAATGCTTTCGTTACAGAGAGCTACTAAAATGAGAAAATACGCACATTTCAGCAGCTCACGCGTTGCGCGCAAAGTAGTCAGGTTATTGCAGCCCTTGTGTAACTGCACCAATTGCACAGTCCACGTGCTAAAAATGTCCGTGTGCTTTTCACGTACACATGTAATTTTGGAAATCCCGCGTAGATGTTTTTTATTTTTCTACCCAGGTCTAAACACGCCCGCAGGAATGCCTCCTTTTAAATGCGGCTAAAAATATTTGCACGACTACAGAACCCGTAGCTGTGTGCGAGGAAGGGGCAATATTCAGTCAGGACCGTTTCTACCCGGGTAAAATGCCTTTGAAAAATGACCTTCCCTGGGACGGGATCATCCAACAGACCTGTCGTGTCCCCTTGATACTTACTGGAGGGCCAGGAGGTCCAGGGGGGCCGGGATCACCTCTTGGGCCCAAGAGTCCCTGAAAAGACAAACACATCAAGGCTTACTGCACACCTTGAAAACATCCGGCCGGTGGAAAACTCTGACGCTTCTAGAGAATCCTCTCACTCTGTGCAAGGGCTGCACACCGCTTGAGGTCTTGGGAGACGCTCCATTTGGTGAGGATGGCAGCTCCGATTTTAAGCAATGAATTGCTGTCTGACAGAATAAGATAGGGCGTAGCAAAAGTACTGAAAGGGGAAGGGGTTGAGGAACCAGGTTAACGCAACAGTGAGCTCCCGCCCAACACAACAAGAACATACAGCTCAATGCCCGCCAGCTTGGTTTGGAGCCAACCAAGGAATCCGACGACGGCTAACGGATCACCCAGGCATGATAGGCAAGGGGAGATCTCTGGTCCAAACAGCCAATAAGAAAAAGAGAGCACAGGAAAAAACAATGAGGAGTGGTAGGGAGGAAGCGCACAGAGAGGAGGTGGTGAACCCTATGAAGAAAGAGGACACCTAAAGAGTACAGGCCACGAAGAGCAGAGGAGACGAAAAGAGGGTCAGAGGTAAGCAGAGAAGATGCAGGGGTGGGGAAGGAGTTAGAGAGGGGAAGCTAATAGTGAGTGCATGGTGCAGGAAGGCAAACAAGAAAAGGGGTCAAGGCATAGGTGGTGAGGAAGTGAGGTGGGCAGTAGGAACCTTGAAAGAAGAGAAAGAGCAGGTCAGATTTAGTGCGGGTGGAGACGGCGGAGGGACCCCCTTGCCCATGAACCATCCACAAAGTTGGGGATACTCACTGGTGCCCCCTTCGAGCCTTTCTGGCCCAGTGGCCCCTGTTAGGAAAACAATGACAGTCATAAATATTGGAGGCTGGCTTAACTTCCAAAGGAAAGTGCTATTGGACTCCAGCATTGGCCTTCAGTGGGGTAGAGACAATAGAAGACAACACTGAAAGGTTAAATCAATTAAAAGAAGAAAGAAGATGACCGAGGCCAAGACAGAGAGTGCAGTAAACCCAGAAAGTCCAGGGGGAAAGCACAGAGATCATACTTACCACGAGACCTGTAGGGCCTGGTGGTCCTTGAGGGCCCAATGGCCCCAGGAGACCCTAATTGGAAAGAAAAGAGGGTAAGCCCTTTAAGGCACGTTAGACAAAGGCATGGAGGATGTATGAGGGGCCTCAGGCCTTGGTGATAACGTCCTACTGATGCAGCACGGTGATTCGTTAATGTCACCGGCTCTGCTGGGGGTGTTACAGTGCTGACTCTAGGAAAGAACAGGGTTGCTAAGTCACGAGGGACAGGCTGGCCCAGGCTTGATTTTACCCCATAGCATACTGGGGCTTGTAGTTCTGCCATTTCTTAGAACCAAAGGCATTACATCTCCCAGCCTGTCCTTCATACCCTGGAGCTGGTTAGAAAACCTATTCCAGTGATTTTCGGTGGGTGATGTAAGCACTTCCTCCACATCCCTCCATATAAGTCTCTGGTTTCAGGCCTTGGCCTGGTTGACTTGACTTATCTCTTAGTTAATGCGGATGGTCTGGACCTCTCTTCCCTCATCATTTGGTCCATAATCCACTAAAAAAAAAAAACCAACAACAACAACAAGGAGGCAGAACGCCTACAATATAGTACCTTTCTATATACTTACAGAATCTCCCTTGACTCCCAGTGGCCCCTGGCTTCCAGGAAGACCTCGGTCTCCTTTCTCCCCGTGCTCCCCTGGAGGTCCAATCAGGCCTATCAATCCCGCATGGCCCTGGAGGGGAGTAGAGAAGGGTGGGTAGGACTCAGGAGGTGGAGGGGGGGCGTTGAAAACAATCACGAGACCGCCCAACACCACCAGGAAAACTGCCCAAGCCCAGGCAGTCATGCAGGTTGAACAACGTCATCACAGCTCACGTCCTCGTAAGGTCTTCCCTTCACGCACATGAATGACAATGTCATCGGTTGCTCCTTGTTTCTAGGACTGGGTTTGGGCTTCCGTAACTGAAGCATTAGCAGCTGAGATGCAGCGGCAGAGGGGGGGGGGCCCGCAGTTGGGTTTCCTTGGATGAGCAGGCGGCCATCTTGGAAAGTGTCAGAGATATTCTGGGGCTGCCATCTGCTCGCCCTAGGGCTGGCAAGGGCAGGGTAGGAATTCAGGAAGAGGTACTGGTTTTACTCGTGCACGTTTCTTTCCCACTGAGCTCACCGGCTCTAAAAGATGTTGGATTGGTGCGCTGGAAACCCAGGCGCTCCATTTCTCCGAGTGACACATGGGCTCCCCGGCACCCGCCTAACAGTACGCTTCCACCCCGTTCTGGAGGCTACCACCCGCAGAGGTTGAGAGGGGCCTGGTCCCTCTTTGGCCTCCAAAACACCTCTCAGATGATGCAGACCGGAGCCACGGCTGACCTGAGAGGTTCACGAACCCTGGAGTTAGGAGGTGACAGGCTCCACCGTCCCTGCGGCGATGCCTGTCCCGTCACCCGTCCCCTATAAATTCAGGAGGCGCATCCTTCTGGCCACACTCACTTTGTCCCCCTTGAATCCAGAGTCTCCCTTCAGCCCGGGCAGTCCTGGAGGTCCCTGCGAAAACAAAAACAAGGGAAGGCAAAATTACCATCCGGGAAACGCAGCCTGGGCGATGACCCACCCCCATTCAAAGGGCATTTAGGGTTACTGCCGTAGAGCAATCCAATGTTTTGGGGCATTTTTAACAGAAACCAGAGCGCTACCGAGCCTTAGATGCCTGCAGGGTGCGGCCTAGCTGCATTCTGACTGAGCTGCGCCCAGCCTGCCGGGCACGAAGAGCCAGGGCGAGCACCAACGGGAAGGAGAACGAGAGCACTCACCAAGGGGCCCGGTGGCCCAGCCTGCCCTGGAGGGCCCGTCAGACCTTGTTCACCCTACGGGAAATTACGCAGACAGGATATTGTTAGTGGTCAGCAATAAGGCGCCGGTCGCGTCACCCGACAGGCGGAGACGCCCCGCGCCCCGGATAATCTGCGCACCGCTATGGAGGGGGGCACGGTCCAGGGATTCCGACCTGTAAGACACTGCAGTCAGCCCCCCCCACCCCCAAAAGTTAAGTCGCCCCGGGGTAACGCACAGAGAGTGAGCGGCAGAGCTGGGGGTTACAGCTGGAGCACAGGGAAGGTAAACCAGCCACGTCCCTCCCCTCACCCCAGAGCAGCAGTTCTGCCTGAATCTCAGCCGTACGGCCCCTACGCTAGCGCCCTCCACGGTTACGTGTATACGAAGCCGCGCCCGGGGACGGCCCAGCCGGTGGCACTGTACAGGATTCACCCGAGCTCCCGCTTCTCCAGGCCCCACCAGGGACCTCTACAGGGGCAGCATCACCTCCCTTTTCCTGCTGACCCTTCCTCTCCCCGTGCACCCAAGCATCTTTCTGGCTTTTACCCTCACTTTATCCACCTTAAGATGATCAGACGCGATCACCCCCAGATCCCTCTCTTCCTCTGTGCTTAGAATAATTTCACCTCCGATGCTGCACCTCTCCCTTGGGGATTTTGCATCCTAAACGCATTATTCTGCATATTTTGGCATTAAATCTTCACTGACAGACCTTAGACCATTCCTCCAGCTTTGCTAGATCCCTCCTCATGTCCTCCACAACTTCTATGTAAATATGGTCAAAAAAAACCCTCTCTCTGCCCCCCCCCCCCCCCCCCCCCCTCCTCAAAATGATACCGTGCTCTCTCGCAGCGGCAGAAAAACAGGAGGCAGCTCCTGTGGGCAGACTCACGGCAGATCCTGGGATACCAGGGAGCCCTTCTGAGCCAGCTCTGCCTGGGGGCCCCTGCGCTCCGACAGGCCCGGTCTTTCCTGGGGCCCCGCCAGTTCCAGGCCCCCCCTAAGAAAAGAAAAACACAGCAGCAAACGCGATCCATAAGTGGAGACGGCACCTACCCATCCCCATCGCTAACTCAGCATCCAGAATATAACAGCCAGGACACCTGGGCTGGACAGACTGACTGCACAGTCTGGTATCCGGACAGCATGACGCTCCTCCAAAGGGTGGAGAGGAGCAGGAAGAGTTATCACCTTAACGATTACAGCAAAGTCAACTGAGGCACGGGGAGAGAAAGTGACTCACCCTGAGGTCACACACAGAGAGTCAGAGACGGAGCCGGGGATTAGAGCTGAGGCACAGGGGGATAAAGTGACTCCCCCTGAGGTCACACACAGAGAGTCAGTGACAGAGCCGGGGATTAGAGCTGAGGCACAGGGGGATAAAGTGACTCACCCTGAGGTCACACACAGAGAGTCAGTGACAGAGCCGGGGATTAGAGCTGAGGCACAGGGGGATGAAGTGACTCACCCTGAGGTCACACACAGAGAGTCAGTGACAGAGCCGGGGATTAGAGCTGAGGCACAGGGGGATGAAGTGACTCACCCTGAGGTCACACACAGAGAGTCAGTGACAGAGCCGGGGATTAGAGCTGAGGCACAGGGAGATAAAGTGACTCCCCCTGAGGTCACACACAGAGAGTCAGTGACAGAGCCGGGGATTAGAGCTGAGGCACAGGGGATAAAATGTCTCACCCCAAGGTCACACACAGAGAGTCAGTGAGAGAGCCGGGGATTAGAGCTGAGGCACAGGGGGATGAAGTGACTCACCCTGAGGTCACACACAGAGAGTCAGTGACAGAGCCGGGGATTAGAGCTGAGGCACAGGGGGATGAAGTGACTCACCCTGAGGTCACACACAGAGAGTCAGTGACAAAGCCGGGGATTAGAGCTGAGGCACAGGGGGATAAAGTGACTCCCCTGAAGTCACACACAGAGAGTCAGTGACAAAGCTGGGGATTAGAGCTGAGGCACAGGGGGATAAAGTGACTCATCCTGAGGTCACACAAGAGGGGTGAATGACAGAGCTGGGGATTAGAACTCATGCACGAATTGACACATGGAGGAGGAGGAGGAGAAGGAGTGAATCTGGACTCCAGCACTCATTAGGAACATAAAAAATTGCCCTGCTGGGTCAGACCGAGGGTCCATCAAACCCAGCATCCTGTTTCCAACAGAGGCCAATCCAGGCCACAAGAACCTGGCAATTACCCAAACACTAAGAAGATCCCCTGCTACTGATGCAATTAATAGCAGTGGCTATTCCCTAAGTAAAATTGATTAATAGCCGTTAATGGACTTCTCCTCCAAGAACTTATCCAATCCTTTTTTAAACCCAGCTACATTAAATGCACGAACCACATCCTCTGGCAACAAATTCCAGAGCTTTATTGTGCGTTGAGTGAAAAAGAACTTTCTCCGATTAGTCTTAAATGTGCCCCATGCTAACTTCATGGAGTGCCCCCTAGTCTTTCTATTATCCGAAAGAGTAAATAACCGAGTCACATCTACCCGTTCTAGACCTCTCATGATCTTAAACACCTCTATCATATCCCCCCTCAGCCGTCTCTTCTCCAAGCTGAAAAGTCCTAACCTCTTTAGTCTTTCCTCATAGGGGAGTTGTTCCATTCCCTTTATCATTTTGGTTGCCCTTCTCTGTACCTTCTCCATCACAATTATATCTTTTTTGAGATGCGGTGACCAGAATTGTACACAGTATTCAAGGTGCGGTCTCACCATGGAGCGATACAGAGGCATTATGACATTTTCCGTTTTATTCACCATTCCCTTCCTAATAATTCCCAACATTCTGTTTGCTTTTTTTATTTATTTATTTATTTATTTAAGGGTTTCTTATATACCGAGGCACGTTTGCAAAACATCACCTCGGTTCACAATGTAACATAACTTAGCAACAAGCTTTACAATAATAACATTAACAGGTAGGGGGTTAACAAGGGCAGGAGATGATAATACGAGAAATATATATACATGTACAAGTTGATTTTAACAAGAGGGTTAAATAAAGCAATAAGGATAATTAGCAGGGTAAAGTATTAGATGGAGGGGGGAGAGAGAATAGAATGTGCGAGGGTCAGTGGGTGGGGAGAGAGAATAGAGTGTGCGAAGGGTCTGATGGGCGGTCAGTTGGCGGTCAGATGGGCGGTCATGTCGCATCTATGGGAGGAGTCAGTTCGTTAGTCAGGGTACGCTAGTTTGAACAGCCATGTTTTAAGATTGTGCTTGAATTTTTTGTGGCAAGGTTCCTGGCGTAGTTGGGAAGGCATTTTATTCCAGTGGGAGGTTCCTGAAATGATGAAAGATCGCTCTCTAAAGGTGGTATGCTTCATGCACTTAGGAGAGGGTATTTGGAGTTTGGCTCGGTGATGCGTTCTTGTGGGTCTAGTCGGAGTGTGAAGCAGGAGATGTTCTGGGAACCATTGCATGTCCTGGTTATGAATGGCTTTGTGTATGAGCGTGAGTACTTTATATACTATCCTGGAGGTTACAGGGAGCCAATGTAATGTTTTTTGACTGCTGCAGCACACTGAGCCGACGATTTTAAAGTATTATCCACTATGACGCCTAGATCTAGTATGGAATCTAACATTTATTTATTTATTATTCGTTGGAAACATCATATCGTTTTACATGGAACATGAATGCAGCGTATATGCTTTACAGAAACTGTTAACATCAATACATTATATAGGGCAGGTTGCTTAACTGACAGGAGTTGAACTGTGTAGGTGATGTATGTACAATAAGTATAAGGTACCAAATAAAATTTAAGTTGCTTCTTGTAACTACAGCAAGGGTTATTTTTCCCTATATGCATCACCTTGCACTTATCCACATTAAATTTCATCTGCCATTTGGATGCCCAATTTTCCAGTCTCACAAGGTCTTCCTGCAATGTATCACAATCTGCTTGTGATTTAACTACTCTGTATAATTTTGTATCATCTGCAGATTTGATAACCTCACTCGTCGTATTTCTTTCCAGATCATTTATAAATATATTGAAAAGCACCGGACCAGGTACAGATCCCTGGGGCACTCCACTGTTTACCCTTTTCCACTGAGAAAATTGACCATTTAATCCTACTCTCTGTTTCCTGCCTTTTAACCAGTTTGTAATCCACGAAAGGACATCGCCTCCTATCCCATGACTTTTTACTTTTCCTAGAAGCCTCTCATAAGGGACTTTGTCAAACGCCTTCTGAAAATCCAAATACACTACATCTACCGGTTCACCTTTATCCACATGTTTATTAACTCCTTCAAAAAAGTGAAGCAGATTTGTGAGGCAAGACTTCCCTTGGGTAAAGCCATACTGACTTTGTTCCATTAAATCATGTCTTTCTATATGCTCTACGATTTTGATCTTGAGAATAGTTTTCTGCTTCGGATATATTTAAAAAAGTTTTTATTATGAGTTTTTGCCTCTATGGCCAACTTCATTTCAAATTCTCTCTTAGCCTGTCTTATCAATGTTTTACACTTAACTTGACAATGCTTATGCTTTTCCTATCTTCTTCAGCTGGATCTTTTTTCCAGTTTTTGAAGGATGTTTTTTTGACTAAAATAGCTTCTTTCACCTCCCCTTTGAATCATGCCAGTAATCGTTTTGCCTTCCTCCCACCTTTCTTAATGCGTGGAATACATCTGGCCTGCGCCTCTAGGATGGTATTTTCAAACGATGTCCACGCCTGTTGTACGCTTTTAAACCCTGCAGCTGCACCTCTCAGTTTTTTTCTATTTTCCTCTTTGCCACTTTGGTGTAGTGTGGCCGGATGGTCTAAAGTGCTGGATTAAGGCTCCAGTCTCTTTGGGGGTATGGGTTCGAATCTGACTGCCTCCGGTGTCTTTGTTAGCTCGTAGTCATGGCCGAGTGGTTAAGGCAGTGGACTTTGTATTTATTAAATTTTATTAATCGCTTAACCCAAAATAGGCCTAAGCGATTAATAAAATCGATTGGGGTTTCCTTGCACTGATTCAAGTCCTGCTGACTACGGCACTCACAGCTTGCCTTGCACTGTCAGCGTGCTGAGCTTTAATGAAACAAATTGGGTGTCATGAATCCTGATGAATTTTAGAATCCTTAAATTACTGCAACAATTCTGTCCTACCGTATGCTGGATTCCTGCCTCCTGTTATGTCACCCAGTGGCATCTCAGAGACTTGGTGGAAGGAGGATAACCAATGGGACAGTGCTGTATCAGGGTACAAATTATATCGCAGTGATAGGGAGGATCAACTTGGTGGGGGTGTGGCACTTTATGTCCGGGAGGGTATAGAGTCCAACAGGATGAAGATCATACAAGAGACTAAATGTTCAGTAGAATCTATATGGGTAGAAATCCCATGTGTGTTGGGTAAGAGTATAGTGATAGGAGTATACTACCGTCCACCTGGACAAAATGATCAGACTGACAGTGAAATGCTAAGAGAAATCAGGGAAGCAAACCAATTTGGCAGTGCAATAATAATGGGAGATTTCAATTACCTTATATATAAAGACGTGGTATTTGATAATTTTGAACAATCACAACGCTATGTAAATCTTTTTATCAATTTTTACAATGTATATTTAAGGACCATCATACCACCCCCAGTGCTCACAAGTCATACTTGCACTTTCTGCACTTTCACAGGGTCATGTTTAATCAATTGGTCCAAATGACATCAATGTTCAATTTTTTTCATTTTTTACTGTATAATAAAAAAAAAGGCAACTTTCCTTATTTCCAGGTTATCGGGGTTGCTTATCCCGACAGCCCCAGGATAAGCAACCCCGATAACCTGGAAATAAGGAAAGTTGCCTTTTTTTTTATTATACAGTAAAAAATGAAAAAAATTGAACATTGATGTCATTTGGACCAATTGATTAAACATGACCCTGTGAAAGTGCAGAAAGTGCAAGTATGACTTGTGAGCACTGGGGGTGGTATGATGGTCCTTAAATATACATTGTAAAAATTGATAAAAAGATTTACATAGCGTTGTGATTGTTCAAAATTATCAAATACCACGTCTTTATATATAAGTTCATTTCAATCGTGGGATTTTCCATTAAAAGAATCTTTGTGTTAGATTTCAATTACCCCAATATTGACTGGGTAAATGTAAGATCAGGACTTGCTAGAGATCTAAAGTTCCTGGATGTAATAAATGATTGCTTCATGGAGCAATTAGTTCAGGAACTGATGAGAGAGGGAGCTATTTCAGATCTAATTCTTTATGGAATGCAGGATTTGGTGAGAGAGGTAACGGTGGTGGGGCCACTTGGCAACAGTGATCATAACGTGATCAGATTTGAACTAATGACTGGAAGGGGGGCAATAAGTAAATCTGCAGCTCTAACACTAAATTTTGAAAAGGGAAACTTTGATAAAATGAAGACTTACCTTGGTACCTTTCTCGCCTTGCTTTCCCTGTCGCCCCACAGGCCCATGAGGTCCCTGCACGAGACACAAAACACGCAGCGATGTGTTGGTGTGAACGGTGGAGCTCACATTTCAGAGAGAGAGAGAGAGACAGAGGACAGAGAGAGTCAAGGATTTACCACAATCCCAAGGCACTCGTGGCAGCTTTCCCAGGAGCTGAGCGGAGAGAGAACCTTCAGCGCTTGTTCACCTCCATCATACAGGTACAACCGCAATCCCACGGTACCAATGTTTCTCCTTATGCACCATTTAAATAACTTACAGGAAGGGCATCGGCAGAGCAAACTTCACTCACACACACACACACACACACACACACACACACTGCCTCAGCACAGGACAGGGACCGCACAGGCAGGAACAGTGCAAGCTTCACACACACACACACACACACACTGCCTCACCACAGGACAGGTGCAGCAAAGGCAGCAGCACTGCAAGCTTCACACACACGCACTGCCCCAGTATAGGGCAGGCACAGCACACATCACATAACACTTTCAAACAGTTACTCACCCTCTTCCCAGGAGCCCCATTGGGTCCAGCCTCCCCCGAGGCACCAGGCGGGCCCTGCAAGGAAAATCCAGCATCCTTACTGTGGCGGCACGGATCCCTCTTGCTGCTGGGGGGGGGGACGGGGGGGCCGACAACTATGAACGGCTGTCCGACACCACCAGTACGGTCCTAAACGAGGTCTGCGTAATGAGTGTCGTCCTCTATGTATGTGTGGCAGGCGCTCAGGAACAGGAAGGGGGTGGAGGACTCGTATTCTGAATAATAATTCTCACCTCTTAGCGCCTGTAAATGTGATTATAGCCTGAGGGGGCGGGGGCAGTTACTGACAGTTAATGCCCCGGCTGAGGAGAGAACATCCATGCAATTCCTCTGATGTTATAATGAACCACAAAATCAACTCAGAGGCACTCAGCAGATTGTTATGCCCCACAGTTATTGTATCATCCACTTCTTAACACGACAGACCACGTGCAGTGTAAACTTATACTGTTGAAAACTTACGTCTGATCTATGAGCAAAGGAGGAAAGATATTTCGTGATGAAAATATGACGACCTCACTAAGCATTGCAAATCCCTGAAGCAGCCCTGATTTTCAGGGTGAAACGAGGCTCTCGTCGGATATATATATATATACACACAATTGATAGTTTTGGATGTATATCTAATTAGCACCTGTAAAAATGGATAGACGTGTAATTGAATCATGTTTCATTGCATGAAAGCAATGCAGTGTACTTGTGAATACTGATTATTTAAATATAACGAACAGATAAGTAATTTGAGTTATCGGCGCAGGACATAAGCAATGTAACACATAAAAAAAAAACGTTTTGCCGGTGAAGGTATTGATGAATATTGGAGTATTTTAATTGAAGTGCTGTATGTATGGGACAAATGGTGCGAATGTAGGGTAATGCATGAATGACAGGGGCATGTTTTTAAATGGCATGTGGTCTAATAATAATTGTGATAATGGGGAATCATGTTAAAAAGTGGCTAATACAATAACTGTGGGCATATACGGTAATAATTTGCTGAGTGCCTCTGAGCTGATTTTGTAGTCCAACTGAGGAGAGGACAGGAGGCAGGATGATAAGTCTGAAATCAATACAAATCATGGGCTGCAAAGTAGGTTACCGACTGCCTGATTCTGTCCCGAGTTCACTGACTGAACTGCAAGGGAAGGCTTATGTGAACTGCCTAGCATCAGAAGGAAAATATACCCTCTTTGACATATCACAACGACCCACCTTAGTTCCCCTTTCCCTCCTCTCCCCCCCTTGTTACCTGCTCCGTCAATTACTACTTCAATTAAAGATTCCCCCCCCCTCTGTGACATCACAGACTTACAGGGTTACCAGGTTCTCCCGGGTCTCCCTTGTCTCCTGGTTCTCCATCTACACCCTGGGAAAAAAAAAAAACAAAACAGGAAATAAACTCTGGAGAAATGAAATCTAAAAAAAAAAAAAAAAAAATCGGCAATACCTTTTTCAGTTATGACTAATTCTTTATAACAGAGATGGGGAGATTGTGATTTTTGGACCCCCCCCCCCCCCCAAGAACCCTCTCTTCCTCCTGCCTGAAAATTCAGAACTTGTACATCTACTGATGGACGTGTGGTCTGATAAGTCACAACCCACGGCTAAATCGGGCCATTGCGGAGAAAGTCCCTCCAAACCCTTTGATCCCACCTTCCTTTCCCCCCCCCCCTTTCCCTCACAAGAAGTGGCTGGGGTTTGCGGGCCGGGTTTTCAAGGTTGCGTGCCAAGGTCCGCACACAGTATTTTTGGCCCTTCCTCTCCTTTAAAAAAAAACAAAAAAAACTCATTAAAAGTGGTCTGGGAGGACTATGTAAGACGGAAATTTAGTTTGAGAAGCTTCCCTTTAGCTAACGCGTTATACTGTAGCCGTTATTGAAACTTCAGAGAGCGGTACTCGGTTGCTCCGCTCAGTGGTTTAGAGGATACGTTCTACCCTAACCCCTGCCCGAATTTTACAGTCGTTCTAAACACTACGTGCTGCGGCTGGAAAGTTGCAGCAGCGCCAAAAGACCAAAGGGATGTGTGCTATAATAAGAGACTGGGGTAGGTGTATAACGTAAGAAAACATTTCTTCACAGAAAGAGTGGTGGATAAGTGGAACATTTGACCAGAACAGGTGAAGAGGGTGAAAATAGTTATTAGAGTTTTAAGAAAGCCTGCGAAAGCACAAATAAATTTTTTTGTAGCGTGTGAAGCAAAAGGGAGATCAGGTTAAAAGATCAAGCAGGGATAGGGTTCTGCGATATTACAGTATTTATTTCTCACCTTTTACCCATAGCACACTATGTGAGTTACAATAAAAATAAACAACATAACATCACATAAAAACACAACCTACCACGAAGCTTATGAAACAAATATCAAACAGTTTAAAAAGTATCTTAGCACCTAAAACTAAAAATATAATTCTGGTTTAACTTAATTTTTCCTTAATCACCTTAGAGATATGCAATACCAACCAACTCAGACCTTCCATAATCCTTCTTAACCTTAGACTCTAACCAATCCTATATAACCTAACAAACCTCCAGTATATATATATAAATAAATAGATAAATAAAATATCCAACTTATATATCCCCCAGCCTTTACCCTCAATCGTCTAGAATCCCTGGGAGGGGGTTCTCGCCCTACCACTACCCTATTAATTCAACAGTCTCATCATCCACCACCACCAATCAAATCTCCCAAAATGAATCAGTGGAAGCTTTCTCAAAAAGAGCAGTTTTAACTTGTTTTCTGAAAGATAAGAAATCAGAGGTCAGCCATATGTGTATTGGTAAATGGTTGCATAAACATGGCACAGAAGATCTAAACACTCATTGCCTTGTGGAAACCAAGCAGACTTCTTTATGCTTTGGTTCTTCTCGATGGCAAGCTCTGGCTAGGGGAATACCATTTCAGCTTTTCTTGAAGATATAAGGCAACCTGCTCCTGGCAAAGTATTTAATGCAGTATGAATGGGAAAATGGGCAGATGCCGGATCATTTTTATCAGTCTTCATTTGCCATCCTATTCAACGACAAATCAACCAAGCGGTGAATCGTAGACGTCAACCAGTTTTGTCAGGCAGAGGGGAAGGGACATTAGGGATGTGTATTTTTTTGTTTCTGTCCCACCCCCGACTTCTTATCCCATCTATAGACTTTGAAGACTCTTCGGGATTCCTAATCACTCTTACCCCGAAGATGGGTGCCAGTCGACCAAGGTCGGTGCCATTCGGGACAATTGGTGTGCATTTGCCTTGAATTCGCCAATGCTATTTCGCTGTATGGCGATTATCCATAATGGTGCCGACCTTGGGCCAATGGGTGTCATCGCCTACAATTACATTAAGTGCAGCAACAGTGACTGGGGATCAACTCCTGCCCCTGAAAAGTCTTCAAGCCTGGGAGTGGGGGACAAGCCATGGGCTATTCAGGGAGAGTCTGTAAGGGGATTTTTTGGTGCCTAGAGGGCACGATTAAGACCCCTGTTGCATGGTCACCTGCAGCATGTCCATAAAACATGCCCAACACCTATGAATGAGATCGTAAAGGTTTAGACTTTCCCCATCCATAAAGTTCCACAGGCGTCAGACCCCGACCTCCCCACCTGAAGTGCCCTGATAAGTGGAGGGGCCAGAGAAAAAAGGGAGAACAAACTTACCGGTATTCCTGGCTCCCCTGGAGACCCTGGATCACCAGTGAATCCGATGGGACCCTACAAAGACAAAACGATGGAGTTCGCTTGGTGGTGAGCTCGTCAACACAGTTGAGGGGCAGAGTGGTGGAGGGTCCACCACGAGATGAGGAGGGATTTAAAAAAAAATTATTTTTTTTAGATAGATTTGAGGGGAATGAATAGGGGGGTTCCGTTTACTGCACCAGCCGGCAGAGATATCTAAATACGATTTTGGCAGGTGGGGCTGGGGGAATGGCGATACGGGGGGGGGGGGGGGGAGATGAATTTTGTCTGGAGGACCTTTCCGCCCTTCAGCGTTGCTCACCTGGTTTCCTTTGCCTCCGTCCTCTCCCGCGGTGCCTCTCTTTCCGGGGGCACCGGCAGCTCCGGAGGGCCCCGAGTCTCCCTTCTCTCCGATATCTCCTTTCACGCCCTTAAAAACAAAATTTTTTTTTTAAATTAAAAGCACTTTCAACCTTCAGCAAAGTCACTAAGAAGTCTTCTCGTGGCTTTCAGCAGGACACTTATGGGTCAGCTTGAAAAGGGTTAAAATGGCTTAGGGGTTAGGGACCTAAATCAGCCCCTCTGATAACTGACCAGGGCTGAGCACCTAAAACTGGGTGGGTTTGGGGGCAAGAGTTAGGGCAGGAAAAATAACTTAGCTTACCTAGCACTAGGCGTTTAACAGGAGCTAAGTCTAGGCAAGAATGAACGCCAGAACTAAAGCTAGGAACCCAAATTAGGAGAATTTCAGCAAGAAACAGGGTTCTCACTTTGGCTGAAAATTCATCCTAATTTAGGCACAGAACATTTTATTTTTAAATTGATCCCTGTCTTTCCCCATGCTCAGGCTGCAGATTTGTAAGCTCTCAAGGACAGGAACGCCATGAACCCATGAGGTGTCTCGGAGGGCGCCCTCATTACAATATTTTGCGATGACAGTGCAGTGGCGTTACCTCGCCAATATGCCTGCAGTGCTCTTAAGCCCGCCTCCTGCTTGTCCTTTAGCCAATAGGAAAGGCGTGGCTTCAACTGGGGAGGGGGGGGTGAGGGAAGGAGGGAACCAGGCGGCCATCTTTGAAATGGATCCTTGGGGGGAAAAAAAAAAGTTACATATCGGATCGCTGCACGGGGTTTTAATGATTGATTAATGGATCGCTTGCCCTGATGACCGGGAAGTGGCCCCTGATTGCGAGCTGAGACGTCACCACAGTTTTATGCGGATAGCGGATGGGAAGGAGGGACACAGGAAGGCCTAGGAGAACCACTTATTCTCCATGGGGGTTACTTGCCTGCGGTTAGGGGGGGGGGGGTCAGTCATTTGTCCGGATTTGTATTTTTCACCCGCCCCCACCTCCCCCCCCACACAGACAGACCCCCCTGCTATTGAATAACCCCGTCTCGGATACTTACGTTGCCGCCCGACTCTCCGGGGTTACCCGGGTCCCCAGCTTCCCCTGGCTCCCCCTGAAACACAACAGCAGGGGGACATTCAGAGGGAAGGACTTGGCCCTTTTACCGCAAGGAAATTGCAAGAACGCCAAAAATAAATTTTAAAAAAAGTCAGCGGGCGGAGAATCACGCACCTTTTCTCCAACGGCTCCCGGCTGGCCAAGACCTCCGGGCATTCCCTGAGGGCCCTGAGGAAGGAAAAAGAGAGAGATCGATGTTAGGGAGGGGGGAAAGAGACAGGGCTGGATTCAGACACAGGCCCAGGGTGCCCGAAAACTGGGACTGCCCCACCGCTGTTCTGGGGATGAAACTGCCCCCACCCATCCCTTAGGTCTTCTGCCTACGGGTGCCATAACCTTAAATCCAGCCCCGGGAAGAGAGAGATAGGGAAACTCCACCCCCCACTAAAAAGGGATCAAGTCAAGTCAAGGTTAACGTTTCCCACCCACTCTCGCAATGAAGAAAGCGTTAGCCTGACCAGGAAGTGGCCGGACCCAGTGGATTAATTGGAGAAGTGCCCTGGGAGCCACACGGCCCTCCCCACTTCTCCTCCCCGCCCGGCTTATGGACAGGGGAAGGCCACTGTCTCCCAAGATCAGATTACGGCCAATTGACCTGGTCAGGGGACTTTGGTTGCTGGGGGCCTGAGAGCCACCAAACCTGGTCCAGGGATTTATTTTTTCTTTCTATTTTTTTCTTTCAAATTTATTTTAACGAGATCATTTGAAACCCAAGAGATATTTGCCCACATGGCTTCGAAACGGTGAGCTCAAATACCCCCCCCCTCCCTGTCCCCAGTGACGCGAGGCCAGGAAGTCCCCAGAACTTTAACCACGTCACCACTTACGTCACCGCCGCTTGGCCCCTGAGGACCCCTGGGGCCCGGGGCACCAGTCGGACCCTGCAACAAGGACAGAAAAGAAAAGGGCAATTCGTTGGTTCGTAGTAAGAGATTGCGGACGTGTTCGCCGCACCCCGGCCGAGAGTCTGATTCACCGTAGTAAACTACAACTCCCAGCATTCAGTGCGGTGGGAGCTCAGAATGGGGCCTGGCTCTGCCCATCCTTCCATACCCAGGACGAAAAGGATATAAATTACTCTCTGTAATTTCTTTTCCCCAAAAAACAAAGAGTCTAATAGGCCACCTCTGCTGTCCAGTAACATCTGTTTGGGTAATGGCCAGTCTAGCGGCCGTATCTGTAACAGCATGCAGGTATCGCTCTAATTTAAACATTTTATACAAGCTCTCACCGCCCGTTTTCACTTTTGGATGCAGTTAAAAATTTTTATTTTATCTTCTCACGCGCCTAAAATTGTCCATTAGGAAATCCCCATCTACTCTCTCCTGACGGTTTAAACCTTTAAGCCGGAGAAAGCAGTCAGCCCTTTTATCTTTCAGCTTCACTGAACCTCACGCCCGAGTCCTGGCGCCCAGGAAACGGGAATCGGAAAATGTCAGCCGCAGGAAAAGCGAAAGCCGGCACAGGGGAAGTGGTGAAAAGCACTTTAGTACTCTTGCACATGGAAATGCATTTTATAAAGCACGCTTATCACCTCTTAAGCTCTCTCTAGCCCCTGAAGCAGGCTGGGCATTCAACGAATAAAGGAGGAGATTATATTTTTAGGGGGCATTACGAAGAGGCACTGCGTTTGTTTATTATAATTTCTTTTTACCAACATTATCGATATTTCAGCAAAGAAGGATCTTAAGGTCATACCATGGGTCCCACGTTTCCGCTCTCCCCTTTCTCCCCTGGGGGGCCGGGCATTCCCTGCAAAAGATAATACACATTACTCTTCTCCCCATAGAGTTGCGCAAAACCCCCCTACCTCCATAAGGTGCAGCAGGCATCAGCTCGGTCCCGGTTGACCAACACGGCAGAAGGCAGTAGAGGCTTGCCAATATCTGTCAGCCGCTCGGTCTTACAGATGTGAAGCCTGATGCTGACAGGCAACCAGGCATGGACAGCACAGGAAAAAAGCATTCCCTCAGGCTGAATGTGTGTATGTGAGTGCAAGAGAGAGAGAGCGTGTGTGTGTGTGAGAGTGTGTGTGTGCATGCAAGAGAGTTTGTACGTGTGAGTGTGCATGTGTGTGTGTGAGAGAGAGTGTGTATGTGCGTGCGAGAGAGTGTGTACGTGTGTGTGTGAGAGAGAGAGTGTGTGTATGTGTAAGAGTGTGTGTGTGTGTGCGTGCGTGCAAGAGAGTGTGTACGTGTGACTGTGCATGTGTGTGTGATAGAGAGAGTGTGTGTGTGTGTGCGAGAGAGTGTGTACATGTGAGTGTGCATGTGTGTGTGAGAGAGAGAGAGAGTGTGTATGTGTGTTTGTGTCTTGCATGCATAACTTTTCATTCCAAGTCATGAAGCTGGCAGAGAGGAGGGTCTAACACAGGGGAAAGGAGGAACACAAAAGAACCCAGGTTCTGGAGTTGTTGACACTATTGAACGTCTTGTCCTGCCCCCGGGAAGGCCTGAGAACGAGGCGGGCCCAGCCACTTGTCCCCACGAATGCGCTTGCTGCCATGGGCCTCACCTGAGGAACTTGGCGCCTCCCTGCGGACCCCCACAACCCTAGGGATGCTTCCTGAGCCTCGAGCGTCATGGGAATGCAATAATAAATGTTATGATAAGTGTCAGGCCTCTGAGCTTGGGGTAAGGGGAACCAGCCCTGGCTTTCTTCCGTCTGGCAGGCAGAGACAGTCCTGGCTCTCCACCCACTTCCTCCCTCTTTTGCATCCCTGGACTTGTTAATGTCCATGGACTCAAGGGCTACATACGGCAAGAGGGGAAGGGGGCGAAACGCTCTCGGCCTGTCCAAGCAAAATGGGAATTACTAATCAGCGCGCGCACCCCTCCCCAACCCTGAAACATCAGGGCCGGCCCGACACGTTCCTCGTGACTTGGTGCCAGTCGAGAGGTTTGGAAATGGCAGGCGAATCCCTTAAATTCCTTTCCATCCCCGTCATGGCAGCAGAGTGGGGGGGGGGGGGGGGGGGCGGCCGCTGCAGGACCTTCCCATGCTAGCATGACGCGTGGCCGTCTCCTCCAAGCCGCCCCCACCACCGCCGCCAGCCCGGCCCACCCAAGACCGTGCGCCCCTCTTACCTGAAGCCCGCTGGGTCCCGATAAGCCAGGGAACCCTCGCAGCCCCTCGTCCCCTTTCTGCCCGTACATCCCCTGCTGTCCGCGGCGGCCCGGCTCTCCGTCCTGGCCCTACAGGGTAAAAGAAGCAGCAGCAGTCAGCGCCTTCCCCCCTGGCCCGTAGCCCGGGCCTCCCCGGTGGGCGAGCAGTCATGGATGGGTAGGACCCCCGGGGTGGGCGCACATGATGGCGTGGGCCCGGCACCCAACTCGTTTATGGAGCGTTTAGCTCAGCTGCGCGCCACCGGAGATATAGAAACATAGAAACATAGAAATGATGGCAGAAGAAGACCAAACGGCCCATCCAGTCTGCCCAGCAAGCTTCGCACTTTTTTTTTCTCTCATACTTCTGTTACACTTGGCTCTTAGTAACCTTTTGGTTCTATTTTCCTTCCACCCCACCATTAATAAAGAGAGCAGTGTTGGAGCTCCATCTACGTTAGTTAGGGGTAGTAACCGCCGCAATAAGCAAGTTACACCCATGCTTATTTATTTACCCAGACTATGTAATTCAGTCCTTGCTTGTTGTTGTCTGTATATAGATCCACTTTTCTTCATTCCCCCTGCTGTTGAAGCAGTGAAGTATCGGACTTTCTCCCATGAAAGTGAAGTATCGGACTTTGTCCCATGAAAGGGGGGCATCCCTTACCAGGGAGGGGTTGAAGGTGCTCTGTAAGCCGATGCGTAGCTCGCACGCCGCCGCCCCACGCGGATAAAAGGGCTGAATTAGCACGCGGGTGATAGCGCCGAGCAACGGCGGTTGGTTGGACGCCACTGCCGTGCTGCCCTCCGCAGATGCGCGCTGGCGGCTTCGGAAGCCAACGGCAGGGTCTTCGGAGGGCCAAAACCGGAGCCCCCACCCCGATACTTACCGCTCCTCCGGGGTGCCCGATCGGCCCTTGGATTCCGTTCGGCCCCGGGGGACCCTGTGCCAGAGAACAAAAAAAAAACAGGTCAGTGGAGATCAGGGAAAGATTTGGGTGAATGGAGGGTGGGGAGGGGGGGCTTCCTCCCAGTGCCACCGCACGACCCACACGGGGCGCTGGGAGGGGGAGGCATCCTGGCGAAGCCGCCGGCCGTGACCGGTGGGGTGAGGATGAGGTTGCGGGAGCGGGAGGGCAGTCGGGAAGGGGGTGGGGGGAGACAGGCAGAGAGGAAGAGAGTGGCAGGGGAGAGGGGAAAGGAAAGGGAGAGTGATGGAGGGAAGGAGGAAAAAGGGGTGGGGGAGAGCTCCGCACTCACCGCCTCTCCCTTGTCTCCTTTGCTGCCCTTCTGCCCGGGTCCCCCTGTCTCGCCCTGCAGAGAGGGAGGACACAGATACATTAGCAGAAACCAAGAGCCTCCAGCACCACCCATGCAGCCTGCAAACCTCCGCGTGGGTGGATATCTCGCCCCCACCCCTCTATCGTTCCTCAAGCTGGCCAGGGAGGGGGTAGGGGTGTGGGCCGGAAGGGGGCAGTTCATAAGTAAAGAGTGATGAACCCAACCGGATGGTTCAGGGATCGCAGTGGGGAATCAGCGCATTTATCGTGGGTGCAAAACCCACCGGAATCAGCGCTTCCTTATACTGTTTAAGCATCAGGGGCATGACCCCTCTGCAGGGAGAGGGATGGGGAGGGGGGTGCTTGGAGTAAGATCTGCCTGGGAGTTCGGGAGGAGAGAAGTAACCTGGCACTACTGCTTCCGGTTGGGAGGATGGGGGATGGGAGGGAGAGCAATAGGTTGGATCTAACATAAGGAGACAAAAGTGAGTTTGTCCCCTGAGATCATACACAGAGAGTCAGTGACAGAGCCGGGGATTAGAGCTGAGGCACAGGGGAATAAAGTGACTCACCCTGAGGTCACACATAGAGAGTCAGTGACAGAGCCGGGGATTAGAGCTGAGGCACAGGGGGATAAAGTGACTCCCCCCGAGGTCACACACAGAGAGTCAGTGACAGAGCCGGGGATTAGAGCTGAGGCACAGGGGGATAAAGTGACTCACGCTGAGGTCACACACAGAGAGTCAGTGACAGAGCCTGGGATTAGAGCTGAGGCACAGGGGGATAAAGTGACTCACGCTGAGGTCACACACAGAGAGTCAGTGACAGAGCCGGGGATTAGAGCTGAGGAACAGGGGGATAAAGTGACTCACCCTGAGGTCACACACAGAGAGTCAGTGACAGAGCTGGGGATTAGAGCTGAGGCACAGGGAGATAAAGTGACTCACCCTGAGGTCACACACAGAGAGTCAGTGACAGAGCCGGGGATTAGAGCTGAGGCACAGGGGGATAAAGTGATTCACCCTGAGGTCACACACAGAGAGTCAGTGACAGAGCCGGGGATTAGAGCTGAGGCACAGGGGGATAAAGTGACTCCCCCTGAGGTCACACACAGAGAGTCAGTGACAGAGCCGGGGATTAGAGCTGAGGCACAGGGGAATAAAGTGACTCACCCTGAGGTCACACACAGAGTCAGTGACAGAGCCGGGGATTAGAGCTGAGGCACAGGGGGATAAAGTGACACCCTGAGGTCACACACAGAGTCAGTGACAGAGCCGGGGATTAGAGCTGAGGCACAGGGGGATAAAGTGACTCCCCCTGAGGTCACACACAGAGAGTCAGTGACAGAGCCGGGGATTAGAGCTGAGGCACAGAGGGATGAAGCTTGACTCGCTATGAGGTCACTGAGACGTAAGACCTGCAGGGCACACCTCTGCGTGACCTGTGCTCAATCACCTTCCCACAGCTGTGTGAGGGAGTGTTAGGCTCCCCAGCTTTTCAGGTGTGGGGGGAGGGAAGGCTTGTACCCTGGGTCCTGTAACTTTTTCCCGGTGCTTACCTTGTCCCCATCTTCTCCAGCCGGACCTGGAGATCCGGCTGCTCCAGGTAACCCCATATTACCCTGAGGTCCATCTTGCCCAGAAGGGCCTGAAGGACCTTTCTCACCCTGCAACGCAAAAAGTGAAACAGGGTCAGCAACAGGAGAGCTGACCTGGGGTCACCCTGTGCAGGGGTGTCCCGGAAACTCTCTCACTTATTACCAGCACAGGCGTGGGCAGTTTAAGCTTCCCTTGCACACGTGTGCATGCTCAAACACATACACACTACCCGGCAATAGGATAGGTACAGCACAGGCAGCAGCAGTGCGAGCTTCACACACGTACGCACACATACACACACATGTAACTCATATATTGCTCCTTTTTGTTGCGGCTTTACATACAGGAGAGCCCTTTTCTCCAGGCGGCCCAGGGGGGCCCTGAGCTCCAGGCCGGCCCGGCAGGCCGATCCCTCCAGCAGCACCTGAGGGGCCACGTTCCCCAGGGGACCCCTGAAACAGAAGAAAGCCATGAGCCGGTAACGAAGGCCTATGAAACACAACGCGCACCCTACTGCAAATACGAACCCGGCGATACGTCACGCGCTGAGTCGGCGATTTTATCAGGCCATCTCTCGTGTGAGCCAGGATACCCCGCCCCACCTACCACCCCCCATAGTGTTGCTTGAGCATCATTAAAAGGATGGCAGATGGGACAAGAGGATAGCTCTCACGGGCCCCTCATACTTACATTGGGTCCAGGAGGACCTGCTGGTCCTTCTCCGCCCTTCAACCCACCGGGGCCCTGCAAGGAAAGAAACAGCAATTACACCATTAAGGATGAAGATCTCGGCAGATCCCACCCTTCGGCTCTGCTCCCCCCGTCGCACCCCCCACCTCACCCAATATACATCGCAAGTCCCTGGGTATCGATAATGGGTGGGCCCAAGGATGGTCAGGAACGGAGCTGATCAACGTATGGAAGAAAACGGCGAAGGATGAAAATTATCTTCCCTCACACACAAACGGTGAATTACAATAGAGAGGACATTTATAATTAACCAACAAATTTTTAATCAAGTTTAAACACGTTGTCCAAAATTACAATAATATATTTTTACAGTATGATTCACTTTCAAACACATCGTAAATCATCGCTGGAACCCCATTCTCAGCCCAAAAAAACTCAGTAGAAAAGATCAAACACACTCGCTCCCAACTAACCACCCTCCTTCCATTCCATGCAACTTACAATAAGAAGAGGAAAAACGTAATAAGTTGCTAATTCAATTCGCATAAGAATATTAAGCATCAAAAAAATGTTCAAAGTAAATCAGCTATCAATCTTCTTCTCCAATAACGGCATCAATCCTCATCTCCTTCTCCTATTCTTCTCATTAGAGTCAAGAGATGTTAGATTTTATAACGGCATGAATCGTCATTCGAAGATCCTCTCATGGAATATCAAATAAACATGCTTCTACACGTTACATTATGCTTCACCACTGTCGCTACTCAATGACATTGAGTAGCATCAATGCTGGAGCTTGGGAGCCCAACACAAGAGAGGCGTGTAGAAGCATGTTTGATATTCCATGAGAGGATCTTCGAATGACGATTCATGCCTTTATAAAATCTAACATATCTTGACTCTAATGAGAACAATAGAAGAAGAAGGAGATAAGGATTAAGAAAGTTATTGGAGAAGAAGATTGATAACTGATTTACTTTGAACATTTTTTGATGTTATATATTTTTATGCGAATTGAGTTAACAACTTATTACATTTTTCCTCTTTTTATTATAGGTTGTGTGGAACGGAATGAGGGTGGTTAGTTGGAGTGAGTGTTTTTGATCATTTTTACTGAAGTTTTATGGGCTGAGATGGGGTTCCAGCGATGATTTATGATATGTTTGAATGTCAATTATATTGTAAAAATTTATTATTGTAATTTTGTACAAGCTATGGAAGAGCCATTAAGAAGGGTGGTGTCAGAGCGAGATGCCCTACAAAATGACCAATATACTCCTGTTACCCTCCTATTGACCTTCAGCACTGCTACCTGTGGTCTATGTACAGCACAAGGCCAGAAACAACCCATAAGGAGAAGTTTTGTCTCATCTGCTAATGTCCTTTCCTTGAATCATTCCAGACCACTCCAGAAGCAAGGAGTTTATCCCTTCCTACCAACAGACGGAGACAGAGAACAAGTAGTTTGCTGATATCACACTACATCAGCCTGTCAGTATTTGTTGCAACATGTTAAACACATATACCCTGCCAACACACCCCCTGAATTGGGACTTCCAATTCAGGAAGTCAACCAACATCAACTGTCCTTTGGGAAATCAGCTAATTGAACCAGACCAACCAAGACCATGAATGCATGCTTATGGAAACTTGAAAGTTCATAATCACGTAGTAGAACAGGTATTATTGTAAATCTGCAGGCGGAGAGAATAAGTGAAATGTGGCAATCTGGGAGGGTCCTGGACTGGTCTGGCAGGACTCAAGGAAAGGAAATTAGCAGGTGAGTCTAAATTTCTCCTTCCTGTTCATCCAGCCAGACCAGTCCAGATGTCTGGGATGTACCAAAGCTCTCTCTCAGATTGGGTGGAACAATACCAGCACTCTTCTGCTCTCAATACACCAGAGCCAAATATGGCATCCTCTCTGGCTCAAACATCCAGATGGTAAAGCTTAGTAAAGGAATGCATGGATGCCCAAGTAGCTGCCTTGTAAATTTCCATCAGGGATAACAAATGAAGTTCTGCCCATGATGAGGCCTGGACCCTGGTGAAGTGCATCCAGAGATCTCCAGGAAACAGTAAACTATTAGTGATACTGGCTGAGCCCAGCTCTTCCTTAATCCAAAGGGCTACTGAAGTTTTGAAGCCCACCTCACCTTCCTGCTGGCTACTGAAAAGGATGAATAAATGGTCTGACCTTCTCAAGGAGTTAGCTACCTTCAGACATCACAGGAGGACCCTGCCAACGTCCAGTTGGTGGAGTTCCTTAAAGCTCTCTGAGGATTCCTTCTTGAAGGAGGGGAATATAATTGTCTGATTGAGATATGGAATTGTGATGCTACCTCCTTTGGGTAGACAAAGATGGAATGGTGTGGGTCACCACCACCTCTTTTGTAATCTTCATAAATATCCTGTAATTAAGAATTTGTCTCGCTGAGCAGAGTGCTACTTGGAAGAATATTGGCAGGCTGATGTCAGCACAGGACCCTACAGAGGGGGACATCAGCCATCTGGTTGTTCTCTGTCTCCATCTGCTGGTAGGGAAGCATAAATCCAGGTATCTGGAATGGGCTGGCTGGACGAAGAGGGACAACCAATATTCTCCTGCCACCTTCCTACTGCTTCTCTGTGGAGTCCTCATGTTGTAATACCTCCACCGGTAATTTCAGAACCCCACCCCTCCTGTCTCCCATGAGCAGCTACATTTAAACTGTTGTCCAGAAGCCCGTTGGGTTGTGATGTTGACACCCGGTGTGCCACAGAACTCACCACTTCCCCCTGAGCTCCTCTGGTGCCCTGGAAACCCCGTAGCCCCGGTGGTCCACTCTTCCCTGGGATCCCGGCAGGACCAACATCACCCTAGAGCAAGAAAAGACAGAAAATCTTTACAGAAGACACGGCTCTCCTTCCCTCTCCCCCACTCTGAGAGGAGCCTCACCACTACCACCACCGCTTCTCTGAGAGGAAGCATAACCCAGCCCTGTCCTCTCTGCCGGGGAGCGAGACGGCCCTTACCTTGGCACCTTCCTTGCCAGCGGCACCAGGCAGACCTTGCTCTCCGGGGGGTCCCGGGGAGCCCGGATGACCCCTCTCACCCATGGGGCCGCTCTCCCCCGATTTTCCCTGCAGCGTGGGAACAAGAACAATCAAGAAGTGTTATGGCTACGCAGCCCACTCCCCCACCCCACAGAGTCTGACACCTGTGCGCCCCTCTCCTCGCCATCGAAGGGGCAGCCGAGCACGCACTCACCTGCGGTCCAACGACCCCCACGGGTCCCGGGAGGCCCGTCTTGCCTTGGAAACCCTGGGGAAGGGAGAAAATTCAGAAGTGTGAGGAGGGGCTTCCAGGAAGGGGGGAGGACACAGCCGCAGGAGTTCCATCCCCGGCTCCGGCACACCCCGCGATGAAGGACGACAGGGTCTTTCTCCCTTCCCGCTCCCCTTACGGTTTTGGTCTGTGCCATAACAGCATCTGGGAGCTCAATCAACTTCTTCGAGCGGAAACATTTAAATGAAGCTTTAATTGCCTTCTTGGTTTTCCTCGCTCGGCGGCCACCTCAACGGCTCCCACCCCGGACCCCAGCGGGCAGGATCGACGTTGCCCGCGAGGGAGGGGACGTCAGCTGCCCACGCGGTGATCAGCATTGCCGCGCAGAGCTGCCTCGGCCGCCGATGCTCGGAGTAAAGCGGGCTGGAGGGGGGGGGGGAGGGGGGCGTGCTGGCTGTAACACGGGGTGTCTTCAGCTCAGGATGGTTCCAGGTTCACCTTCCCTGGTTGACTTGGGAATGGACATTTAAAGGGGGTAAAAAAACCCCAAACCTGGGCCCTCCAGCATGGCCCCCACGCCGGTCTTCCTCGGCATGGGTGTGTTGGAAGAGGAGGAGGAGGAGGGACAGAGCCGGGGTCCTGCGTGGAAACGTAAAACCGAGAGATGTGGGGGGATGGGGGAAAGCACTTTGTCACCCTTTGGCTCACCGCTGACGTACGACTGCCCGGACGTGGCCGCGGGAGCACCGAAGCGAAGCTTCCTTGAGCCAGGAAGGCAGACGATACTCACTGGTTCTCCTCTCTGTCCCGGGTGCCCCGGTAAGCCGTCTTTGCCCGCTCCTCCCTGAGAGAGAGAGAGAGAGAGATAGGGAGGAAGAAGGCACCTCGTTAGCCGCCAGTTTTCGGAATCACGCACCCTCCCCCCCCTCGTTTCTTTGCCTGCTCCTCCCCCCCCCCCAAATCTGTCCTGAAGCAACACTCCTCAGGCCCGGAGGCGACGGAAGACAGGGGAACGGTCAGCACCGTATCCAAAATACCATGGCGAGGGGTGGGAAGAGAGAGAACAGAGGCAAGGGTGGGGAAGAGAAATCCGTTTCAGACGTTACCCAAGATAAAGAAAACAGAAAGAGAATTTAGCAAAACATCCCATCTAAACATGTCAGCTAATGGAGGGGCTGGCTGCAGTCATCTTACACAGCCTGTACACTCGCCCGGATCACAACTCACCGATGGTCCTTTAGGTCCAGGAAATCCTTGCGGCCCCTGAGGCCCTGGGGGCCCCTGTAATGTCAAGAGAAACAGAAGGTTTTCAGACTCAGTCTAATCACCCAAGATCGGATCATCACCCCACCCACCCCCGGCTTGGGACTTACCTTCTCTCCAGCGCCCCCTGGGGTGCCGTCATGGCCAGAATCCCCCTAAAAGGGGGGGGGGGGGGGGAGAAAATTTCACATTGAGAAAGGCACAGAAGGGAGGAAGCCACTTAGTAGAGAGACCAATGGGTCATGACTCTACTAGGGCCCCTGAACAGGTATAAACAGCAGCGTGATCTACATAGTCAAATTGCAACATTACAAATTTGTCTCATGAATATCAGTTGGGGATGTCCTGGGAACCAGACTTGTTTGAGCTGAGAACCACTGCTTTAAAACAGAGATGGGGAGATCACCTAGAATCATACAAAGATAAGGATGAAAAGAACCTCAAGAAATTATCTAGAATCATTGAAATATGGGGTGGGAGGGGACTTCAGGAGTTCACCTAAAACATACAAAATCAGAGCTGGAAGGCATCTCAATTCATCTGAAGTCACATAAGGATAGAGCTAGAGAAGACCCCAGGAGCTCACTCAGAGTCACAAACAGAGCTGGAAGGGATCTCAGGAGGCCAACTAGACTCAAAGATAGGACTGGAAAGGACCTCAAGGATTCATCTAGAGCAATAGAAAGATAGGGCTGTAAAGGACCTCAAGGATTCATCTAGAGCAATAGAAAGATAGGGATGGAAGGGATCTCAAGGATTCATCTAGAGCCATAGAAATATAGGGCTGGAAAGGACCTCAAGGATTCATCTAGAGCAATAGAAAGATAGGGATGGAAGGGATCTCAAGGATTAATCTAGAGCCATAGAAAGATAGGGCTGGAAAGGACCTCAAGGATTCATCTAGAGCCATAGAAAGTTAGGGCTGGAAAGGACCTCAAGGATTCATCTAGAGCAATAGAAAGATAGGGCTGGAAGGGATCTCAAGGATTCATCTAGAGCAATAGAAAGATAGGGCTGGAAAGGACCTCAAGGATTCAGCTAGAGAAATAGAAAGATAGGGCTGGAAGGAACCTCAAGGATTCATCTCGAGCAATAGAAAGATAGGGCTGGAAAGGACCTCAAGGATTCATCTAGAGCAATAGAAAGATAGGGCTGGAAAGGACCTCAAGGATTCATCTAGAACAATAGAAAGATAGGGCTGGAAAGGACCTCAAGGATTCATCTAGAGCAATAGAAAGATAGGGCTGGAAAGGACCTCAAGGATTCATCTAGAGAAATAGAAAGATAGGGCTGGAAGGGATCTCAAGGATTCATCTAGAGAAATAGAAAGATAGGGCTAGAAAGGACCTCAATGATTCATCTAGAGAAATAGAAAGATAGGGCTAGAAAGGACCTCAATGATTCATCTAGAGAAATAGAAAGTTAGGGCTGGAAAGGACCTCAAGGATTCATCTAGAGCAATAGAAAGTTAGGGCTGGAAAGGACCTCAAGGATTCATCTAGAGCAATAGAAAGATAGGGCTAGAAAGGACCTCAATGATTCATCTAGAGAAATAGAAAGTTAGGGCTGGAAAGGACCTCAAGGATTCATCTAGAGCAATAGAAAGTTAGGGCTGGAAAGGACCTCAATGATTCATCTAGAGAAATAGAAAGTTAGGGCTGGAAAGGACCTCAAGGATTCATCTAGAGCAATAGAAAGATAGGGCTAGAAAGGACCTCAATGATTCATCTAGAGAAATAGAAAGATAGGGCTAGAAAGGACCTCAATGATTCATCTAGAGAAATAGAAAGTTAGGGCTGGAAAGGACCTCAAGGATTCATCTAGAGCAATAGAAAGTTAGGGCTGGAAAGGACCTCAAGGATTCATCTAGAGCAATAGAAAGATAGGGCTGGAAGGGATCTCAGGAGATCATCTAGAGTCATGGAAATGGTTATGAAAGCTGGAGGACAAAGAAAGGAACATGAAAATAAAATAAAAACAGGCAACTGCCTATTTCCAGCTGACGAGCCTTTCCCCTGAGAAATGAGCCGCAGACGGGGCCCGGCACCTACCTTGGGTCCAGGCTTCCCTGTGGGACCTCTCTGCCCCCTTTCTCCTCGAGAGCCCTAAGGGAAAATGAGACGAGAACAGGTCTAAGGATTTAACCACAGGAAGAATCCGCCACCCCCACCTTTCCTTCCCCTCGCTGCCACGGCAAAGCCTTCGGGCTGGCCCCAGGTCAGGACGGACGGGCCGAGGCTAGGGCTGGTTTCACCACCAGGGCTCTCCGGAGGAGAGGTTGGACGGAGTCCGTACCCACAGGGCTGGAGTAAAACCGGGCCCACGTTCGGTCTTTGCTGGAGGGGAAGCTGTCAGCGTAGCCCAGCCAGATACTCACCAAGGGCCCCCGCTGTCCCGCCTGGCCGGGCTGCCCGGCTCGCCCCTGCAGAAGGAAAACAAGTTTTAAAAAAATAAATATGACAACCCGAGCTGCACATGCCACTCTGTTATATAGGCAGAGAGTCCTGCGGACGCTTTGCAGGGGCCGCATGCGCTACACTCACCCGTCGACCCTTCTCTCCAATCAGGCCCTGGGCGCCCGGGAATCCGGTAGAACCCTGTGAGGGAGAAGGCAGAAGCAGCTGATGAACAGCACAGCGGCGCTGCCGGGAAGTCCAAACTCCTCCAGCACCCCCCCCCCCCCCACCCCCGGTGGCACTGCTTCCCAAGCCCACTCTCCCCTGCCCTCTTTCCCTTCTCCTCTCAAATTGTGCCCGAATTCTCTGCAAAAAAAAAAAAAAAAGCATTAATGCCACTCCCGGGTTACCCTCCCCACCGGTGAGTTACTAGGGGGTATTATGGGCGGGGGGGGTGTTTCTGAGTCCTGCTGCTGGGAGCTCCTACTGCAGCTCGGCCTGACCTTATGCTCCCATCTGGTGGCCGAGCCCTCCAGCCCGTTCTCCATCGCGGTGCCGCAGTCCTGCTGTCCTCCATCTGCCCTCCCCAAAACCGGAGCTGGACCCGCTGGGAGGGGGGGGGGGGGCTCAGCAGCGTCACTCAGGATCACCAGGGGAACCCCCAGAGCCTGCCCCGTGTCCCCCTCCCTAATCCCCAAAGCCTGCCCCGTGTCCCCCTCCCTAACCCCCAGAGCCTGCCCCGTGTCCCCCTCCCTAACCCCCAGAGCCTGCCCCGTGTCCCCCTCCCTAACCCCCAGAGCCTGCCCCGTGTCCCCTCCAACCCCCAAAGCCTGCCCCGTGACCAAAGATGACCTGACAGCTTGCAATTCTCCCCTCCCCCTTGTTAACATCCTCCGGCTAGAAATCCCCCCTTCCCCTTCCCCTCCCCTGACGCCCAGGGTGGGGCTATCCTGGGCTTGTCATTGTGCAGTTCCCCCCACCCCGTACCCCATATCCAAGCCACGGGGCCCTCCTTCACCCACCTTGGGACCCTGACGGCCAGGGTAGCCAGGGAGACCAGGAACTCCTAGCTTGCCCTGGCGGAAGAGAGAGTGAGAAAGGGTCAGGGGAAGCCCGAGAGCCAGCGAGAGCTTGAATGAGTCTCCTAGGTCCGATAACAACTCTTCAGTACCTTCTCTCCGGGCAGGCCCGGGCCACCTGCGTCCCCCAGGAGTCCGGCTTGTCCTTTCAAGCCTTCCGTTCCATCTTCTCCCCGGGGTCCCAAAGGCCCGGGGTCACCCTGACAGAGAAAGGGGGGAGGGGAGGGACTCAGATCGCAGCCTTGAGGCACCCCCCCCCCCCCCCCACACACACACACCTTTGCTTCACCCCTCCACTTGCCCTCCCTGGCCCTCCCCCTCCCCCCCCCCACCTCGATGGAGCGCTAGGGGTGCGTGTACGGCGGTGGGGGCGGCAGCTCGCTCACCCGAGCAAGGGTCCTGCTCTAGGAACAGGAACGGGATATGTTTTATTTAAGGCGCGGATCGGAACTCGCATCCCCGGCTAACCCGCGCCGGTTCTGATCCCGCCCAGCGTGGTTTGCGGCTGAGCTTCGCGCTTCACTTTCGCAGTGCGGGGGCCGAGGGCGTATGGTGGTGGTTTTGTGGGGGGGGAGGGGATATGAGACACCAGCCCCAGAGAACTTATGACATGGAAGCAGAGGGGAGGGTTAAGTCCCACGCCGAAGGCTGCAGAGGGGGAGGGGAATGGCCGCACGACCTTGCCGAAGGTCACGCAGCGACTCGTGGATTGAGGGAGCTTGGCGGGTTTTGGCCACGCTGTGGAGCCCGAGGTCCTCAGGGCACGGTCCGTATGGAGGACCGTGAGGAGGGGGGGGGGGGGTGTCCAGCCAACAAACCAACTTACTCTGTCCCCTTTGGCACCCATGTCGCCTTTGAAGCCAGGGAAACCATCTTCTCCCTGCAAAAAAAAAAAAAAAGAGTTAAACCTGTTCGACGTTTGCACGTTTCCGTGCAACCCCCGAGGAACGATGCAGTGGTTGGGGGGTGGGCAGCCACCGGGAAGAGGCCCCTGACGAGAGCCAGCTGGGAGGGCATATGCACGGAGGTCATGCGGGTTAAGATAAACAATACTGTGAGTACAGCAAAGGATGATGGGGGGGGGGGGTGGACTGTAGTGTTTCTGGCTCAGGCAGTAGAGAGGAATGGGTTTGGTCACCTCACCTATGGCTGGCCTTCGAGGCTTGTCAAGCATCCGCTCTCTCTTCTTACCTTCTCCCCTTTGCTCCCCTTCAGGCCTCTCACACCATAGGCGCCCTGCGGGGGGGAGGGGGGGTTGGGGATGGAGGGAGAAATAAAGAATCGATGAGGTGGGGGGGATTAGAAGGTACAGATCCCACCGGGGCTTGCTGTTTCATGCCGGAGTACACCGCTGCTCAGAAACGGGGACGTGGTGGGATTGCATGAGGTCGCATGGCGTTAAAATTCAACTCAAAGTGTCTCCCTCCTCGGTGAAAAATGGTTACAAAATGGTCCAATAAATCAGGACCCGGGGAAACTTTGGCCACGTAAGGTGAGATGTTTGTATGAGAGAGAGAGAGAAACACTCTGTGTGTGCACATGAGAAAGAGAGACTGTGTGTGAGAGAGAGACTGTGTGTGTGAGAGAGTGCATGTGAGAGTGTGCGTGTGAGAGTGTGCATTTGAGTGAGTGCATGTGTTAAGATTTGGGAAGGGGGGGTATTCAGAGAAGATATTTGAAAAGGAGAGGTTCTCACTTTCACTCCACGAGGTCCTGGATAGCCAATTGGGCCGGCAGCTCCAAGAAGTCCCTTAAAGGCAAGAAAGAAGGCTTAAACCCTTTCACATGCGTGGGCTCAGAGGAAGCTGAACAGCAGGATAAGACATGGGTCCGATGTCCACCATATATGCGAGGGGTGTGGCTCTTAAAAATTCTCCTTTTCGGGGTGCACTGATGCCTCCCCCTCCCTCGCTCGCTCGCTCTGTCTCGCTGCTGGTTTCCAGAACTTTCCCTTTGAGGTCTGGAAATGGGAGTGCAGCGGCGATGCCAACCAGGCCCCGAGACATCACCCACGCGGGCCGTTCCGAGCCCCTCCCTCCCTGCCACTCGGCCCCGTCAGTCTGTGTAGGTGGCTCCTGCATCTCTTTGGATTACAAGTTGGTAAGATAAAGCGATTCATCAAGCGGCACGAACCCTAAACCAGAGACGAGGATAACCGGCTTTCGTTCTTACCTGGACACCCTTCTCACCCGCAGGCCCTTCTCTGCCGGGATGCCCCTAAAAATAGAGGGAAACTGGGTCATAAGCGTATTAATCGCCCGCCGGGATGGACATTTTGATGTCTGAATCCCACCGCCCCCCCTTCCCGGGGTCAGGTGCACTATGCTTGGCTAGCTCATTTTATGATGGCTACGTGCCCTGCCGTAGCAGCGCTCACCATGGGTCCGTCAGCTCCCGAGAGACCTGGCATGCCCTTCTTGCCTGGGGGACCCTGTATGGAAAGAAAGAGTTATATTAATTATACACGCAAAACTGATCCCCCCCCCCCCTTGGTCTCCCAGCCCCAAGCCACCAGATCCTTTGTAATCTGATGTTCGGACAATGCTAAGGGTTTCATTTGGGTTTTAGCTTGGGTGAGACTTGGTGGGGGGGGGAGTGTTCTAGCTTGGGTGAGTCTTGGGGGGGAGTGTTTCTAGCTTGGGTGAGTCTTGGGTGGGGGGGAGTGTTCTAGCTTGGGTGAGTCTTGGGTGGGGGGGAGTGTTCTAGCTTGGGTGAGTCTTGGGGGGGAGTGTTCTAGTTTGGGTGAGTCTTGGGTAGGGCGGGGGAGTGTTCTAGCTTGAGTGAGTCCCAATTGATATTTCCGGGGTTCTGTCGTGCTGGGTTAAGGTTCCGTATAGGCTACCTATGAGTTCCGGCTTTGGGATTCTAGGTTAGGTGTATTTGGAGGTTCTCTGTCGAGATTGGCTTGTATTCTATTTTGCTAACCTGGGGCTTTACCCG